>NC_090932.1:1073001028-1073302338 GCF_040938575.1 Ambystoma mexicanum
CTCGCCAGACGGGCTCTTACCCTCCAGCCAGTTGGCGAGACGTTGATGGCGGTCCTTCATGGTCCGTTCCGACATGTTGCCGCAAAACGCACAGTCCTTCTCCACGTGCGTCTTGTCCTCATGAAGGCAGGAAAGGCAGAAAGAGTGTTCGTCCTCCTTGAAGACGTTCTGCAGCTGGCATCCAGGGCAGACCCTGAACAGCTTTCCGGGCGTCGAGCTTCCCTTCTCCTGGGCCATCTCCGAGACCGGGCCTGAGAAGCTTCTGGAGTCCTCCGAAGTGTAGCTCGACGAAATCTTCACCCTTGAGGGGCACAGATGAATCCGACACGGGTCCCCGTTGATCGGATGTAGGATCGGTGGAGCTTGAGGCTCTTTTGACCGAAAGAATCGAAGTTTTTTTGTGAAAAAGCGCGAAAAATAGCACTAACGCTCGAGAGCAATAGCACGAGGATCCCAACACATGAACGTGCGGTAAAAATCTGAAGATGGCTGCCAGAGGCGGTGCTTAGGTAGAGGGCAGTCATTGGCTGTGGTCAGTATGACGCAGAGACCAGTGATTGGTTATTACTACGAAAGACAGATCAGAAACGAAACTGATACTGTTTTTTTTCCTTTACCGAGGATTCCCAGCCTGACGACGGGGAATATTCATGAGCATGTGAATCCATGCCAGACCCCATGCTGGAGAACTTGTTCTTCGAAGGGATTATGTCCTCCGACGTATTCCTTAGCTTGATAGACTCCCATAGCAGTGGTGTTTAACTGGAGGTGGGAGTAGAATGTCCATGTTTTCCTTCAAGAATGAACAGAGAGCAACACAGTTTTGTCAAATCTAGTCTCTTGGCTAGAGGAGGAATCCAGGTTGTAAAATCTCGTGAAGGTATGTGCCGACGACCATGTGGCAGCCGCACATATGTCTCGAATCTGTACCCCTCTTTGGAGGGCCGAAGAGGCTTCGATACCCCTGGTTGAATGAGCCCTAAGATTTTGAGGAGGCTCTTTCCCTGCCAGTTTGTAACATTCTAGAATGGCCAAAATAATCCATCTGGAAATTATCTGTTTTGTTATCGGTAATCCCAATTTGTGCCCTGAGTAACCTACGAACAGTTGGTCTGCTTGCCTAATCCTAGCAAGTCTGCTGATGTAAAACCTCAAAGCCCGCCTTGGGCCCAGCCTATGCAGCCTTTCTTCCTCTTTCCCCGGATGGGGAGGGGGATAAAATGAAGGCAAGGTAATAATCTGAGTGATGTGGAATTCAGAAACCACCTTTGGGAGAAAATTAGGCTTCACTTGTAGGACAACTTTGTCTTTATGAAAAATTGTATGAGGGGTTTACAAGATAGAGCTTGTAATTCGCTCACCCTCCTAGCAGATGTCAATGCCACTAATAAAACAGTTTTAAGGGTGAGAAACTTTAGTGAACAAGAGTGGAGTGGTTCAAAAGGAGTACCCATCAGGAAATTTAAGACTAAATTTAAGTCCCATAAGGGAACTTGGAATGGTCTTGGAAGATAGACATTGGTTAATCCCTTCAGAAATTGTATTACTAAGGGTAACTTGAAATTCGATGGTTCCTCTGCAGTGCGCTTGATCGATAGCGCTGCGAGATAGCCCTTGATAGTGCCAACCTGAAGGCCCGAATTTGCCAAATAGAGTAGAAAAGATAACACTGTTGGTGTACCACATGAAAAGGGGTTGATATTCTTTTCTCTACACCAGCTGCAAAATTTGTTCCAACGGCAGTGTTGCTGGCCTTCTTGCCGAAAGCAACACCTCCATGACGTCATCTGGGAGGTCCCAATCCTTGTATCTCAACCTTTCAGATACCAAGCGTGAAGGTTAAGGATTCTGATGGGAGGTCAGGTTCTCCATCCAGACCTCCCTTCTGCGAGAGAAGAATCTCCTTGAGTGGAAGACGAATTGGAGGGCAGATGGACATGTCCAGAAGGTCCGGGTACCACGTTCTCCTGGCCCAGTCCGGGGCAATGAGGATCATGGCTTTCCGGAACCTTCTCAACCTCCTGATCATTTGAGGAATGACAGGGACTGGAGGAAACGCGTACAGAAGTGGAAACTCCCAGTCCACTACAAGCGCGTCCCCTAGAGCTCCTCTCGGGGGAAATTACCTTGAACAAAACTGATCGCACTTCCTGTTGATGCTGGTGGCGAACAGATCCACTTGAGGGGTTCCCCAAAATGTGAAGATCTGTTGAAGGACTCGTGGGAGACTGTACTCTGCCAGCTCAGAGCGTCCGCTGTCAAGTTCTTCTCTCCGGCTAAGTGAACTGCCGATAGAGAGATTCCTTCTTGGATTGCCCAAAACCAGCGCTGCATCGCCTCTCTGCAGAGGCAGTGATCCTACGCCTCCTCTTTTGTTGAGGTAGTGCATGGCCACCGTGTTGTCCGTCATTATCAGGACATTTTTCCCCTGTACAGCTGGTAGAAAAGCCTTCAGCGCTAGTCTGATTGCTCTCAGCTCTAACAGGTTGATATGTAGTCTGGACTCCGATGGAGACCAACGACCGCTGATGGTCAAGTCGTTGGCATGGGCTCCCCACCCCATGAGTGAGGCATCCGTGACTACTGTTATCTCCGGCCATGATTATCAAAACAGTTCTCCTTTCAAAATGTTCTCCTGGCAGGCCCACCACTGAAGGTCTCGAGCCACCTTGTCCGGAACCTGAAGGAGATCTGTCATTCTCCCTGAGAATTGCGACCACTGAGTTCTTAATGCCCACTGAAGAGATCTCATTCTCAGGCGAGCCTCTGGCACAAGAAAGAGGCAGGATGCCATGAGGCCTAGCAACCTCAAAAAGTCGAAGGCTGGGAGACGTTGGGCATTTTGAAACTTGGTGACCATCTGCAGAATATTTTGAGCCCTCACCTCTGGTGGCGAGTCTTTTCCCAGGGAAGGGTCCAGGACCGCTCCAATGAACTGGAGTCTCTGTGATGGTATCATCTGTGACTTCTTTAAATTAAGGGAGAAGCCCAGTTTGTGAAGGAAGTGACAGACAATCTAACTGGATCTGAGCTTGCTCCGGAGATACAGCTCTGATCAGCCAATCGTCCAGGTAGGGGTAGACATGAATTCCTTCCCTCAGACTTGCAGCCACTACCGATATTAGCTTGGTGAAGACCCTCTGGGCGGAGGTCAGCCCAAATGGCAGAACTCGAAATTGATAATGAGAGCCGCCAATTGCGAACCTCAGGTATTTCCTGTGTTTGAGATGGAATGGCACATGGAAATAAGCATCCTGAAGGTCCAGATATACCAGCCAGTCCTGGAGCTGGAGGGCCTGAAGGATCAGAGAAAGAGTTACCATCTTGAAAGGTTCCTGAGGAACTTGTTAAATTCTCGTAAGTCCAAGATAGGTCTCAGTCCTCCGTCCTTCTTCGGTATTAGGAAGTAGGGGGAGTACCAGCCCTTGTTCCTCTCCGCTATGGCACCTTTCTCCAGCAGGTCTACAATTTCCTGCAAGAGGAGCGGATGTGGAACTTTCCAAGAGCTGTTCCCTGGTGGATGACTGAGGAATGCGTAGAAAAGGCAGCCAGTAAACTTGGGCAACTGTCTCCAATGCCCAAGAATCTGACGTAATAGCCTGCCATTCCGTCAGATTTTGAGTTAGCCTGCCCCCTACTGGCGTCTTGTGAGGAGATTCTTCAGAGTGATTTAGAGGCGGCTGATGCAGGTGCCGAGGGTTAAGAGGCACCTGCTGCTGCGGCTTTTGTATTTTTACCCTGTCCACCTCGGGTGAATCTTTTTTGACCTCTTTGAACCGACTGTCCTTTGCCTTTTCCGAATGCGGAATAAAAGCGAAAGGACTTACCTCTCCAAGAGGTTCCTGAGGGGCGATATGGCGTTTGACAGATTGCAGCTCCCAGGGATTTTGCTGCTGCTTTGGATGTCTGTAACTTTTCCAGGCTGTTATCCGCCTTCTTACCAAACAAAGAAGAGCCGTCAAAGGGCATATTTAAAAGTCTGGCTTGTACATCTGGAGCAAACCCAGACTTTCGCAACCACGCAAATCTGCAGGTTGTAGTACTTGCCGCCATGGCCCTACTGATGCCGTCAGCAGAATCAATGCCAGTTTGAAGGGATTCGCACATTGCGTCTTTACCATCCTTAATGATGTTCAGAAACACTTCCCTTTCTTCTCCCTCTGGGAGGCAGTCAGCCACTGATGAAGCACACTACCAAAGCGTATGCCTGAACCTTGCGAGCGTACAAGTAGCGTTAATAGATTTCAACGCCATGCTACATGCAGAAAAAACTTTATTAGCCATAGAGTCGTATCTTTTGTCATCCCTGTCCTGTGGGACAGTAGGGTATGCCAATCTATTGCCTGATGCAGTTGCTGCTTGAACAACCAGACTCTCTGGAGTTGGATGTTTAGACAAAAATTCAGGGTCAGTAGTAGATACCCTATATTTGGCTGATAACTTCTTGTTAACCGCCAGGATAACCTCAGGAGTTTCCCAGTTAGCCAATATTTTTCTTTGTAATGCAGCGTGAAATGGAACCACAGGATCCTCCTGTGGGCCTTTAACTAAAATGTCTGGAAGGTCATCCTGTTGGAATGCAGGTGAGGGTGTAGACCAACCCATGAATTCTATAATTCTTGCCATTAAAATTCTGTAAAGGGTCTCAGAATGTTCCCCTGGGTCTCGTTTGGCAAAGTATATTTCTGGGGGAAGTATCTAACCCACTTGCCTCATGTAAGGATTCTCGAAGGTCCTTCAACCTATTTTCCTCAGAGGTAAATTCCTCTGGTTCTGGTGTTGCAGATCTCTGCAACCCAAAGGGTCTTTCTTGATCCGAATCCTCCCCTTCCTCATAAATTGAAGACAAAGGTCTGAAATGATCAGACCTTGGAAATGGCTTAAATCCCATTTCCAGAGCAGAAGGGGCTAAATTTGTCATAATTGGTTGGGAAAACATCGACGTCGTCGACGCAGACGTTAAAGGCTTTGAAAACACCGAAAAAGGCGTCGAGAAGATTGGAAGAGGCCTCGACGAACTCGAGAGGATCGGGATTCTACTCGAGGTTGTCTATAACCTCAAAGTCATGTTAGAGGCCCTGGGTATGACCACTGGCTGTGAGGTAGTGACAGCCGTGGGTATTTTCTTTTTCGGCGAAGACGGCGTCGATTCAATCGACCTATGCGTCGATGAGCCCTTCGATAATGGCGTCGAGGACACAGATTTATGCGTCGAAGGGACCTTCGACGATGGCGTCAATGGCACAGTGCCTTTGCTCGAGGGTTTGTGATGCGCTCAAGTAGTTTCTTTTGCCGGGTGCAACGACTCGCAGCGGTTAGATTTTTCGGGTCTTTCACCCAGGGTATCACCCTCAGCTGTCTTCGAGGGGGTCGAGGCCACTTTCTCGAAGACGCTAAGCATCCTTTTACGGAATTCCTCCCACTCAGCCTTAGAGCTATGTTTTGTGGGGAAGGTGACTCTTTCCGTAGAAACAGAAGAAATCGAGGAAGGGGATCTTCGACGTCTCTTACTTGAAAGCTTGGCTCTCCAAGAGTGGTGGGAACTGCTTCGAGACCTAGAACGAGAATGTTTCCTGTGTCGGCGAGGAGAGGAATGTCTCGACTCTGCCGAGTAAACTTTCAAAGGAGTTTTAACGGTCTTACCTCTCTCAAGCTTCCCCTTACGCTCCTTCAAGGCTTTCGCCGTCATGGACATGCAGTCCTCGCACTCCGAACATTGGTGCTCCGATCCCAGGCACCACAAACAGATCCTGTGAGGATCTGTCAACGACATTTTCTTTCCACAGTCTCAACATTTTTGGAAGCCGGACCATGGACTCGGTTCGGATGAGGAAGCCATCGAGTAAGAGTTGGTATTCTCGAGGAATAATGCAGAATATATTTTCTGACTAACGAACTGAGCAACGAGATTCCGAGGCCCATGAAGCGCGGAAAAACGGAACTGAGCACCGGACGCTGCGCGAGTCTATTTATACGCATGATGGCGTTGGCGCCGAAACGGAGGCTGTCGAGGGACATCGGCTCGAGGGACATCGACGCGCAGCGCCCTCTACTGAAAAAAGAATTCCGAGGCCAGCAAGCTGGAGTTGATCAATCAAGATAAGGAATACGTCGGAGGACACAATCCCTTCGAAGAACAAGTTACTCTCTTACCTGGTAACGTTCTTTCGATGGGATGGTCCGACGACGTATTCCATATCTATGACAGTCATCACCACACCTGTGCTGCTTCGGAAAATCTTTCGGCGTCTGCGTCCTGCGTCCTGCGTCAATGACGTCGATACGTCGTCCTCAAGGGCCTCCGTCGAGCCGACGTCACCGGATGTTATAAGTAGGACGCACGACGCCCGTAGCCTCAGGTGTCGTTTTTTCCCCAGAACATGTGGCACCAATCTACTGCCAGTATGACCACAGAAAGCCTTGCGGAAACGTAAGCTGCAATCGCATAAGAAATTCTGTAGTGGGATAGGCAGGGAGGGAGCAATATGGAATACGTCGTCAGACCATCCCATCGAAAGAACGTTACCAGGTAAGAGAGTAACTTGTTCTTCGAGGGGATTGGGTCCTCCGACGTATTCCATATCTATGACAGACTCCCAAAGCAGTACCAACGTAAGGAGGTGGGAAAAGAATTTAGAATACACAAATTTAGAATGCCCAATTAAATTGCAGAGTAAAGGACCGCCTTGCCAAAGTCCAGATCCTGCCCATGGATAGAATCAAGGGAGTAGCGACGTACAAACGTATGGACCAAAGCCCAAGTGGCTGCATCACAGATGTTATGAATAGGAACACCCCTCTGCAGGGCAGTAGAGGCAGCCATACCCCTAGTTGAATGGGCCCGTAAGCCTACAGGAGGATCCTTACCCACCAGGCGGTAACATTCAGAAATTGCCAAGATAATCCATCTAGACAAAGTCTGCTTAGTCACAGCTTGTCCCAAACGCCTTCCAGCATAACCAATAAAGAGCTGATCGTCCACTCTGACCCGGGACATGCGTGAAATGTTGTAACTTAAAGCTCTCCTAGGATCTAACCTATGGAGCCTCTCCTCGTCCTTACCATGATGCGGAGGAGGATAAAATGCCGGAAGAACAATCTTCTGGCTCAAATGAAATTCCCACACCACCTTCGGCAGAAAGGAAGGACTAACTCGAAGGACAACCCTGTCCTTATGAAACACAGTGAAGGGTGGCTTAACTGTAACTCACTCTGCGAGCGGAAGTGACCGCAACTAAAAATACATTTTTAAGGGTTAACAGTCTCAAAGGACAAGAATGTAAAGGCTCAAACGGAACACCCATTAGAAACTTGAGAACAAGGTTCAAATCCCCACCGGGCACCTGGAAAGGTGACGGAGGGAACACATTAGTGAGCCCTTTCAGAAACTGGGAAATTAAAATTTTAATATAAGAACACTCCTCAGACGAGCGCTTAAATATGGACAGCGCCACAAGGTAACCTTTAATGGTACCCACTTGCAAGCCCCTGTGGGCTAAAGAAAGCAAAAAAGACAGAACTACAGGAACGTCACATGAAAAAGGATCCACATTCTGAACCCTGCACCAGTCGCAGAACTTTCTCCAACGGCAACGGTACAGGGACTTTGTTGCCGGCCGTAAGCAACACCTCCATCATGTCTTTAGGGAGGTCCCAATCCTTCTACCTCAACCTTTCAGAAGCCAAGCGTGAAGGTTGAGGGATCTGACCTCTGGATGGAGAACCTGACCCCCCCCCAACCCCTGTGAGAGCAGATCATCTCGGTAGGGAAGACGACGTGGAGGGCAGATGGACAAGTCGAGAAAGTCCGGGTACCACGTCCTCCGGGTCCAAGCCGGAGCAATGAGGATCATCCGGGAACCGAACCTCCGTAACCTCCGCAGCCCTGCGGGATGACAGGGACTGGAGGAAACTTAAACAGCAGTGGGAATGACCACTCCACCACGAACGCGGCTTCTTTTGGAGGAAATTCCCGCGAGCAGAACCTTTCACACTTCCGGTTGACACTGGAGGCGAAGAGATCCACTTGTGGGGTCCCCCAAAGGGCGAAGATCTCCAGGAGAATCTCCTGAGCCAACTCCCACTCGTGAGAGATCGCGCTCTGCCTGCTCAGAGAGTCCGCCGTCTCGTTTTCGTCTCCGGCCAGATGAACTGCCAAGATCAAAACTTCCTACTGGATTGCCCAGAACCAGAGCTGCATCGACTCCCTGCACAGAGGAAGTGACCCTGCCCCCACCTTTTGTTGAGGTAGTGCATGGCCACTGTGTTGTCCGTCAGGATCAGGACATTCTTTACTCGCACAGTCAGCAGAAAAGCCTTCAGGGCAAGCCTGACGGCCCTCAGCTCCAACAGATTGATATGGAGTTTGGACTCCGACGGAGACCAAGACCGCTGACTGTCACCTCTTTGGCATGAGCTCCCCATCCCATGAGGGACACGTCCATCACGGTCGTCACCTCCGGCCAGGGCAGCCAAAACGGAGCCCCTCGCATCAGATTGCTTTCGACGGCCCACCACAGAAGGTCCTGGGCGACCCAAGGCGGCACCTGAACGAGGTCCGACATCCTGCCGGAGGACTGTGACCACTGGAGCTTGAGAGCCCATTGAAAAGATCTCATCCGCAACCTGGCCTCTGGCACCAGAAGAATGCAGGGTGCCATGAGGCCGAGCAACCTCAAGAACTCGAATGCCGGGAGACTCTGGGCATGTTGAAACTTGTGCACATCTGCTGAATGTGGTGAGCCCTCACCTAGGAGGAAAACACTGCCCCAGCGACGTTTCGAGCACTGCTCTGATGTACTACAGCCGCTGAGTTGGCGTCAAGTGAGACTTCTTTAAGTTGAAGGAGAAGCCCAGCTTGTGAAAGGAGTGGCAGGTGACGGACAGATGATCCAGGACTTGCTCGGGAGAGTGTGCCCTGATCAACCAATCATCCAGGTAGGGGAAGACATGAATCCCCCTTTCCTGAGATAAGCTGCCACAACCACCATGAGCTTGGTGAAAACCCTAAGGGCGGAAGTCAATACGAACGGCAGGACCCGAAACTGAAAGTGCGTGTCGCCAACCGCGAACCTCAGGTACTTCTTGTGCTTTGGATGGATCGGTACATGAAAATAAGCGTACTTGAGGTCGAGAGACACCAACCAGTCCCGAAGTTGAAGGGCCTGGAGGACTTGAGAAAGATTAACCATCTTGAACTTGCCCTTCCTGAGGAGCTTGTTCAAACCGTGCAAGTCCATGATGGGTCTCAATCCTCCGTCTTTCTTTGAAATAAAAAATAAGGGGAATACCATCCCTTGTTCCTTTCCGCTACAGGCACCAGTTCTATGGCACCTTTCTCCAGCAGGGATTGAATTTCCTGCGCAAGGAGCGGATCCGGACTCTTCAAAGAGAGGTTCCCTGGTGGATTGTCGTGAGGCCTCTGCCAGAAAGGAAGACAGTAGCCGTGGGCTATTATCTCAAGAACCCACACATCTGAAGTAATGGCACGCCAGGCTACCAGATGCTGCGCCAGCCTTCCCCCAACCGGAGAAGCATGGGCCTCATGACTGAGCTGAAGCGCTGCTGCAGTGTCTGAGGGCAAAGAGGAAACTGCACGCGCAGCCTTGGCATCTCGAGTACCTTGTTTTCCACCTCTGGCACTCCTACGGTTGCCCCTTTGACTTGCAGCTCCTCTCGCTTTACTAAAGGATGAGTAATAACGAAAGGAACCTTCCCTCCATTGCAGTCCCCTAGTACGAAAAGGCGGAGGTTGGCGGACTGCAGCGCCCAACGACTTTGCTGCAGCTTTCGAGGTCTGCAACCTCTCAAGACTCTCGTCAGCCTTGCTGCCAAAAAGAGGTTCACCATCAAAGGGCATGTTGAGGAGCCGGGCTTGCACATCCGGAGCAAAACCCGACTTCCACAACCACACAAACCTGCGCATTATGGTGCTCGCCGCCATGGACCAGCTGACGCAATCAACCATGTCCAGAACCGACTGAACAGATTGACACATGGCGTCCTTGCCATCCTGCACAATAGCAAGGAAACCATCCGTTCCTCCCCTTCTGGGATACAATCAGCCGCTAAGGAAATGCAGTTCCATAGAGTGTGCGTGAAACGAGACAAGGCACAAACGGAGTTGGCAGCCTAAAGCGCCATACCCCCAGAAGAAAACACCTTCCGCACCCAGCCGTCAAAACGTTTGTCGTCCCTATCAGGAGGGATGGTAGGATACCATGCCTGCTTTGCGGGGGCCGTAGCCGCCTGCACCACCAAACTCTCCGGAGTAGGGTGCGTTGTCAAGTAGCAGGGGTCAACACTGGCTGGGCGATATTTCTTTGGCAAGGACTTGCTCACTGCCGGGAGACTCTCCAGAGAAATCCAAGCCGCAGCCACCCTTCTCTGCAAGGCCATATGGAATGGCAGCACCAGGTCAATTGGAGGACCCTGGTCCAAGATGTCAGTCAGGTCATCCTGCTGAAAATTCCCGGTGTGGGGGGGGGGGGTTAACAGGCCAACCCAGGTATTCAGTGACCCTCAACAGGAGGCGCCGATATGAAGAATTCGGCATGCGTGCCAGGCTCCGGCCTACCAAACTCCACCTCGGGAGAGGTGTCTAGACCACTGGCGTCGTGCAGCGACTGACGCAGGTCCTCAAGCTGGCTATGACCAGAAACAATGTCATCAGGGACCTCTGCAGGAACCACACCTTCCTCAGACCCCTCATCCACCTCAGAAATATAATCCAGAGGCTGGAAAGAGGGAACCGAAAAAGGAACAAAGACATGTTTTGCCTTATCCAGAGCCTTTCTAGGGGGTTCCCCCGTACCTAGAGGCATCCCCGACAAATTTGCCTCGAAAGGGGTCGACGGAATCGGCGTCGTCGAGCGTGGCGCCGACAGCTTCGACAGCGTCAACACAAGCCTCGAGGACGGGGCCCCAAGCGTGTCTCGACAGCCTAGGTGTCGATGGCGTCGACGACTTCCTCAGAGGCAGGGCCTCGAGAGAGTCCATCGACGACCTCAGCGCCGCCGGTGTCGATGTCTTCTTCGAAGACTTTACAGTCGAGGGCCGGGACCTGGAAAGGGCATGCCTAGAGCGACCATCCTTGTCCGACCGGGACCTCGAAGGCGCCCGGTGGTCGTGACGACTGCTCGAGCGGTGTCTCTAGTGTGGCCGGACCGGAGCCCTGTGATTGAAAAATCGCCAACATTTCCTTTCGGAACTAATCCCATTCCTCAGGAGTGGAATGCTTGTTGGGACAAGCTACCCGCCGACGGGCAGAGCCCTCGGAAGAGGACGGGGAAGGCGACCTGTGACGGTGCTTCCTGGAGTGCCTCGAAGAGGCAGAGGAATGGCAGGACCGACTCCCAGACGGAGAACCCCTGAACTCACGACGACGATGCGGTGAGTCGCCCCTCGAATCGTGCGTCGAAAGACCAGTGGAACGTGACTTGCGGGGCTTGGCCACCTTACCGACCGACAGCTTCTTCTTACGCTCCCACAAGGCCTTCGAAGTGAGAGATTGGCAGTTGACACAGTCCTCCGTATCATGGTCCTCCCCGAAGCACCAGAGGCAAGCATTGTGCGTATCCGTCAGGGACATCTTGGACCCGCACACCCGACACTTCTTAAACCCGGACCGTGGGGTGGAAGAAGCCGAAGACATCATATTGGATAGCAATGAGGAAACAGGTTCTAAGAACCGAAAGAACAGGATTCAGTAAAATCGAGGCGCGCCGAGATCTCTGAAGCGAACACGTTCGCAAAAAAAAGAACAGGCTACGGGCGTCGTGCGTCCTACTTATAACATCCAGTGACGTCGGCTCGACGGAGGCCCTAGAGGACGGCGTATCGACGTCATCGACGCAGGACACAGACGCCGAAAGATTTCCCGAAGCAGCACAGCTGTGGTGATTACTGTCATAAAAATGGAATACGTCGGAGGACCCAATCCCCTCGAAATGCTGTATTCTTGCTAATTGTATGTCGTAGGGTAAAACTAACTTCTGGCGACATTTAAAATAGGAATACAAAATTGCTATCAAATAGGTTTATTTACTAATCAAAAATATTTTAATTAGCAAATTCTGCTAATCAATTTTTGAAAACGGATTTATGCCTTGCAAGATGCCGCTCCTGCTGCAAATTTGGTGAAAATCCATCCATCTTTTTGGGCTATAAGCGTGAGCAAGTTTTTTTTTCCCCATTGCGTCTATTGGAAAAAAAAACACACATTTTGTAACCCCCCTATAACTTTGCCCCCTCGACTCCCTGCAAAAAACCTCAAACTTTGCTGAATCAATCTGACAAGGGCATATACTTTTTTTGCAAAGTTTTGTGAGGATTCGTCCGGGGGTGGGGGGAGGGGCAAAGTTATAAGCCACCCAAAATATGCTCTTCCGATGGGTTGAGCAACTTAACCATAACTACAGGGCCATTTAAGGGAGGCATGGTATCATAAGTATGACACTGACACAAGAGATACAATTTCAAAACCTGTATTAAATTTCTGGGTTTTAGAACAGCTCCTGCTTTGCCCTATAGCCATGATGGGAGAAGTCTCTAAATCAAATCAAAATGGCCTATACTAACAAAACCTAATGCCTGCCCTATCTCTTATATAAAAAGTGTGTGATGGGGAATATGTATGCAAAGGAAAATCAGTGTAAAGGGGAATATGTATGCAAAGGAAAATCAATGTCCTAACAAAGAATCAACTTTGACTTAGTCAGCTCTCCTTCCCACGTTGGATAGCACAGAGTAAGGCAGTCCTAGTAAACAGGATGACAATCCGGCTCAGTTTCTCAAATCAAAGGGAATTCAAAAACATGGATCGAGGCTCGCTTGTCCTTCCACGTTAAAGTCACTTATTACAGGTTTAATAGTTTAACAAAAAGTTCATGTAGGTCTCCCTCTGTCGGGATGGGACCTTTTCCTGATGTCTAAGACTTTCAAATGTGCAAGTTCTTTTTTGTTTTGTTTGACTACAGTCCTCCGCAGTACCACTTCAACTTTCCCTTTAGCTCAGACTCTTGTGTTATTTGCCCCAGTGTCCCGTGGTCTGGGAAGTTCGTTATCACAAGCACAAAAGTTCAACATTCACCTTTTCACGTCCCCTTTTTCGCGGGGTTAATCTTGATCATTACACATTTTAGAGTTCATTCACTTTGTCGCTTTATGTCAAAACATTTTACCTTTCGCAGAAACATTTGAGTGGGCTACTTCCTTTCACTGGAGCACTCAGCTACTCTGCATCACTGGCTTCGCAGTTATCAGTAATTTAAAGTTCACCACTTCCTTCGCGTCTCAATCCCACGCGTGCAGGCTTCACTTGCGAGATAGCCTGTTGCAACTTCAACCTTTCCTTAACACACACCGGCCTTTCATGTCGCTCAATAACATCACCGGCTATGTGCATTCCTTTCTTGTCTTTTGTGTTTTAAATCACGAGTCAAGGTTAATACCACACGCTTGGCCTAGCCTCCCCAACTCCGTTGTTCACCCAAGAGGGTCGCTGGCGCCCTTGAAACACAATATCTAGGATTTGGCCTTCACTGCCTATCTTTCACTGCTCTTCGGAGGCAACAACCTCCTGCAGGGATCTCCTGGTTTCTTCTCCCTCTGTCGGTCACTTTGTTCCAGTAGGTTCGCCTTCACACCGAAAGTTCTGCTCTTTCTCGTGTTCCACCTTGCTCATAAGTGTGCCTCTATGTTCCGTCGTTTATCTGTGCGGGGATAGTTAATGGGGGTCAGATGTAATTAAAGTCAAGTGCATAACTTTGCCTGTCCTGATTAGCGGGACATGTCTACTCTCGGTCGCCCTCTTCCTCAGCCCAGTGTTTGTGTAGAAAAAAGGGTGCAGGGGGGAGTTGGGACGTTGGAGGATCCTATAAAATAGGATGGGTCATGGGTGCGGGAAAGGAGGTGAGGGGGAATACAGCGTCTCACCATTGGTTGTCTCACCCCCAACTCCCCGAAGACCTCTCACGCAGGTGATCCTCCCGCACTGGTCCACCCGCAGGGTCTGGATCCAAAGGTGATGGCCGTACCCTGGCCCAAAGAGAGCTCCCATGGGGACTAGTAGGTGAGACACCCTTTGGTTTCTCACAACCGCTACCACAGGCCCTGTAATTATCTCACACATCTGCCAACTGCTGTAATTGTACGAAATTAAATACACTGACAATAGCAATATATCTTGGCAGGTTGTCAATCTAAAATTACACAAGTCACACATTTGCATAAAATAAGTAAACTGGGGGTTGTGTAGAGAGGCTAAGCGAGGATACAGCAAGATTACACTCAATGGAGCTCAAGTTGCAGTAAATCAAAATAAATTCAGCTTTCATATTGCACTTCATGAGACCAGCCTCTAAGCGCTGTAGGGAGAACAAATTTATGGGAGGGTAATAAACCTTTACTGGTGTAAGGAACGCATGGTGCCAACATTAAAGAGACACGTGATCACAGTTCAAGGCTGTTTATTAAACTGTATAAATGGGTGAGAAAAACACCTAATCTAAATGTAAGATGGAAGCAAGCTATGACCATCAAATAAAAATAAGGCAATCCTAGTGGCGTCTTGTCAAATAAAAAGGGCCTATACTAAAAAATAAACCTATTGCCAATCCTTACAGCTAAGTTACAAAATAGTGTGGGGGTAATGTTCACCGGAAAAGAAAGAAGTGTTCACAAAATGAGAAGTCAGGATGGTATGGCTGAAGTCTTTCTTCCCCACGTTTTAAGCACAGGACAAGGCGGGACTTCTGAGCACAGCACACTCATTGGCCTCGCTAGCAAAAGGTTATAGTTCAGGCCCAAAACATCAGGGCCTTCTGCGGCCAAGTTTCTTTTACACAAAGTCTCTTGCCTCAGAGGGTCTGAAGTGCTAAAACAAACAAAAGGTTCCTTCCGATAAATCTTCCACGTCGGGTGATTACTCTTTGCCTTAGGTTCACCCTTTGTCGGGCTTCGAATCCCTCTTAGTGTTGGGTTCACTATGGACTTTCAATCACAAGTTCAACAATCATTCAGTATGGACATCCCTCGGCCGGGTTCACTCTTGTCATCGCAATGTTCAACTTGCTTTAATCCAACACGGCATTCACCCTTGCTTTCCCCTTGGCATCCCTCCATCGAGTTCACCTATAGCCATTTTTAACACAGTTCATGATTTTCAAGCAGTTCATGATTTGCTCTTCTCATCAGAAAGCGGGGGTTCCCTTCCCGTGGCTTTCTCTCGGCATCCCTCTATCAGGTACACACTTGCCACAGTTCACAAGACAGTCTCTTCAGACTCGTTTGGTTTTTCCCTTTTCCTAAATTGGGGTTTCAGCCCTAATCAGGCTACACACGTCTTGTTCAAGCAATTCACTTTGCTTCTCAACGAGTCCCACAATTCACTTTGCCTCTTAACGTGTCAAAAACTTTCGAGCGGTTTTGAATGACCCTCGTATGACCCCTTTAACACCTCACACGCCCTTCCCCAAGTCCTCTTGGTATATGTAGTTTCAACCTAACAGGTCCCGTTCAGTGTCTTTCGAATGAACGCCCACATGGCGTCGGACCACTCTGCATCTGGACCATATTATCTAGGCTTTTTTTAAAGTTCAAAACACACACGTCCTTTGGTCACAAGTCCTTGCATTCACAATATGTTGCTGATTGCAACCTTCAGCTCAACACAGTATGGGATATCTCACACACTCTCACTCTCTCACATACTTACTTTTTGCTCACCCCTAACCAAACAAGTTATTGGACTCATACAGGCGATAATAATTCACACTTAGACTAATAGTTGTGATAAAAATTATAACTGGTTCGTTATAGGCCCTTTCTTCCTGCCATGGATGAACAAGTTACTTACCAACTGTAACGTTCTATCGACTGGATGTTCCTCCCACGTATTCCTTATATTTGATAAATCCGCTTGCTGGCCTCAGAATTATTTTTCACAAAGGGCGCTGCGCGTCGACGTCCCTCCAGTCGGCGTCCCTCGAAGGCCTCCGTATCGGCACTGACAACACCATACATATAAATAGTTTCGTGCAGCCTCTGTTGCTCAGTTCCGTTTTGAGGTACTGTTTTTGCTTTGTATGAGATGGTTAATACCCTTGAAGAAACGCAGGCTGCAACTACAAGGGAAGTTTTACTGCGGGGAAAGATGTGAGGGGCTATAAGGAATACAGGGGAGGAACATCCAGTCGAAACAACGTTACAGTTGTTAAATAACTTCTTCGAATTTATTGTGTCCTCTCACGTATTGCTTATCTTTGATAGACTCCCAAAGCAGTAATGTGTATAGGAGGTGGGAGTAAAACAAAATGCTTTCCTTTAAAGATGCATAGAGTGCAACACATCTTTTCTAAATCTCGTTTCCTGGCTAGAGGAGGAATCGAGACTGTAGAATTTGGTGAAAGTATGTGTGGACGGCCATGTGGCAGCCGCATATATGTCTTTAATTGGAACTCCTCTTTGGAGAGCTGAAGAGGCGGTGATACCCCTGGTTGAATGAGCCCTGAGGTGTTGAGGAGGCTCTTTTCCTGCCATTTTATAGCACTCTATAATAGTTAGTATCTTGAGATGGTCTGTTTCATAATAGGTAAACCTAACTTATGCCCTGCATACCCCACAAACAATTAGTCTGCTTGCATAATTCTCGCAAGTCTGCTAAAGTAAAAACTCAAGGCACGCCGTGGATCCAGCCTGTGCAATCTCTCTTCCTGATTCCCTGGATGGGGAGGAGGGTAAAATGAAGGTAAGGTTATTTTTTTGTGTGATGTGGAATTCTGAGACCACCTTTGGGAGAAAATTCAGCTTCACTTGAACGGACTTATCTTTACGAAAGAATGTATGAGGAGGTTTGCAAGATAAAGCTTGTTATTCGCTCACTCTTCTGGCAGAAGTTAAAGCCACTAGGAAGACTTTAAGAGTGAGAAACCTTAATGGACAAGAATTAAAGGGTTCGAATGGAGTACCCATTAGAAATGTTAAGACTAGGTTTAGGTCCCACAGTGGAACTTGAAAAGGAGTTGGGGGGGAAAGACATTTGTTAACCCTTTCAGAAATTGAATGACTATGGGCAATTTGAAGTATGAAGGCTCCTCAGCAGTGCGCTTAAAGATTGACAGCGCGGCAAGGTAACCCTTGATTGTGCCAACTTGAAGGCCTGAATTTGCCAAGTATAGTAAGAAAGATAACACCATCGGTGTACTACATGAAAAAGGTTCAATATTCTTATCTCTACAACAGCTGTACAATTTATTCCAACGGCAGCGGTATTAAGATTTTGTTGTTGGTGTTAGGGAGAATTCTCTGTTTAGGCTGAATTTCCCTACCTAGTGAGTCCCCCAGCAGCTTTGCTGGATTTCTGGGGTTTAATTTTTTTCTCCTGCCAAGAGTGAGACTCTTTTACCCTCACTCTTGGACATGTTGAAGTGTGTTTTCTTGGTTAAACCTTGTGTTGAATGGGCTATGGGGTCTCTTACTCCATAGGGCCTCATGTATTTTTGTGATGTGGGTCACACAGCACCCTCTGTGCCGTGACCCAGGGGTGTCCTAGGGACTCCCCAACATAGACTCCATACCCTGGGACTGACTACTGTCTCCCAGGGCATGTAAAGTCACCAAAGACTTTGCTAGTCTTGAATCCTGAACAGAACCAGTACAAACCATCATATTGTGGACGTACTGGCTGGGGCAATTCGATTGCCCCAGGGTCTGTTAGTCGAGGGGGCACGTCTCCGTCCCCCCTGATCGAGTTTGGGCTGGTGGCAGTGGAAACTACTTTTTATATTCAACCGCGAATATTTCCCTATGGGATTTCCCATTGTTTTAGGCTAACACATTTAATTAATTATTTACGGTAGCCTTAAACATACCGCCGGTTTATATATTTATTTTTATAACTCCGGTTGGGACTTTTTGCCAAAACTTGATTCTAAAATGGCGTTGGTGTTCGCCTCTGTAACTCTGACCCAAAGTGGAGCCCTTTGTTCCACTTTTGGCGGGCTTCTCCACAGAAGCCCTCCAAAGTGGTGCCACTCTGTCTGGGGTACTTAGGAGGGGTGGAGGGGGATTTAGGCACCCTGGACTGAGTTACCTTGGTAACTCAAGTCGCACTCCGTCCTGATTGGCCCAAGTGGTGAGCCGCCCGGCTCACCACTTAGCATGTTTGAGTGACAGCTAGGCTGGGTGAATGGGGGTTTGCTGCATAAAAGCAGGGCTTTGGGGACTGGGACTTCAGAAGTCGCCACAGGACCAAGAATCCGACGAGGGAAGAGCTGAGCCGACCTGCTTCGACGACACCACCCGGTGGAGCCCTGCTGAACCGTCTCACCACTTTTTCCCGACGACCGAGGAGAACTCTTAACGGAGTGGCTCCTTCCCTTGACTGGTGGGGACAACCAGTTTTCGCCTTCTTTCCGTTCTTTGAGGTATCTCGTGGCCGCCTTGCCTGTGCCAAGCACCCCGGCAACCGGAATACCACACTTTACCCCCATACCGCGAAAGTCGGTACCAACCCTTTAACCGGAGGACTCCGCGGCTGGTTTCTTCCCGGGCAGTGCAACGACCCTCTTCTTCTGCTCTTCAGCGAGAACTTCTTCTCCCCTGACCGACGTCGAGCCCTGCTGCCACTGCCTGGAACAACTGCCACCGCTGGAGGATCCTTTCCGCTTAAGGTACTGTGTTCTGCCTGGCTTCCCTTGCTACCGACTGTACGGGGTAGATTTAGTCCCCGGCTTTCGAACCTGGGAGTGCCTGGGACACTTTGGCTAAACTTTCTGAGCCACTCTAACCTCTTTTTGACTCTTTGCAAGACTTTGAATCTCTAACTAACAGTGTGATCTTGGGCACATTTTCGCTCCGGCTACTCTAAGAGTGGGCCCTGCCTAGTGACTTTTGCTCACCTGTGACTTTATTCTTCTTTAAGCCTATTGCAAGTGCTCTGGACCTTAGAGTGGTGTGTCTAACCCATTTCTGCTTTTTCTCTCCCTTTCTTGGAAACTACTAGAGTGTCATCTAACGTTAAGCACTCACCTCTGTTTTAATTAAGTGGTGTTTACTTAGAGTTGTCTAGATAGGAGAAAGGATTGAATCTACTTTCATTATAACTGTGTTGAAGTGCTTTTACTATATTTTTGCTAGAGTGTTTTTAACTTATGTGTATTTTAAATAAATAACTATATACTTTTGAAACCAAGCTCTGGTCAGTGTTTGCTTGTGCTATTGTGTTTTGGTACATATTGTGTATACTTTACATACTGCCTAACTCTTCTTGAGAGAAGTCTGACTGCTCAGCCACAGCTACCAGGTAAATCTGGGTGGTACAGACTGCTACCAAAGGGGTTTACTGCTCTACCTGTAGTCTTAAATCTTTTGCAGTGTTCCCCAAGGGAACTGCACAGGTTTCTGCCTAACACTGGTGTACAGCGGTGGGATTTGTATTGAGTATACATTTTATTGTGCTTTAGATACCTTAGTGCAACTAACCACAAAGCTTAGCACTGAAAAAGTAAAACCTCTAACATGTCAGTTATAGAAAGCTATAGTCAAGAGTCCCTTGCAGCCAAAACTGCTGATTGTTTAAGAGTGCTCTGTAAACATAAGGATCTCCTGACTAAGGGCAAGAAAATGGAGCTGATTGAAAGATTGTTAGCTAACCAAAGTCTGGGTGATGGTTCAGAGGAACCTACCACTCCAGCAACTGTAGATGACAGTGTTGAAGTTAACATGGAACAAAATGTTGATGTTTCTGAGGAA
This sequence comes from Ambystoma mexicanum, assembly GCF_040938575.1. Classification (NCBI taxonomy): domain Eukaryota; kingdom Metazoa; phylum Chordata; class Amphibia; order Caudata; family Ambystomatidae; genus Ambystoma; species Ambystoma mexicanum. The sequence continues at coordinate 1,073,020,781 of NC_090932.1, forward strand.
GAGTCAGAAGAGGAGGGTGAGGCTGTTGTAACTGTCCCCCCTAGGCCTCTGCCTGCTCTACCTGCTGTGCCTACTGGACCTTTACCAGGTCCCACATTTAGTCCTCAGTACTTTGAACTAGAGAAAATGAAGCTAGAATTGGAGTATAAGAAACTGAATGCTCAAACTGACAAAGAACTAAGGCTAAGGGAAATGGAGCTCAAGTATGACTTAGAAATGAAGAAATTATCTGTTGAGAATGTTTCTCTCTCTGGCTCCTCTAGAAGTTCCAGTCCTAAAAGACCCCGGATGCCTAAAGAATTGGTTGGTATGTATGAGCCTAAGTTGGATGTGTTGGATTGGTTGTCTCTGTTTGAATATAATCATGGGCTCCAGAACATCACAGGAAATGACTTACTCACCTGGTTGTTCTCTAGGCTTCCCCCTGTTGCAACTGATGTGGTAATGGAGATGGGGGAGGAGGATAGGAAGGACTATGAATGTGTGAAACTAGCTTTGATAGCTAGGTTTGGGAAGACCCCTTCCCAGTATCTTAAGAGGTTTAGGAGCCTCAAAAAGCATGATGGTACCCCTTGGGCTACCTGGGTGAATGAATGTTTGAAAAACTTAGAGGGATGGATTAAGGGTTACAAGGTGAACACTTATGAAGGTATGAAGAATTTGTTTATGTTGGAGACTATTTATGATGCCTGCTCTCCTGAGCTCAGACAACACTTGGCTGATTCCAGGGAATTAGATTCCCGGAAGCTAGCTAAGGCTGCTGACTTGTGGGTTGCCAACAGGGCCACTCACAAGGATTCTGGGGTAACTCAGAAGAAGGATGGGGAAAAACAGTCTAAGAAGGACTCCAAAGAGAATTCTAATACTACAAATTCCAAAGAGGGCCCCAAACAAAACTATAAGGGTAAGCCACAAGGGAAACCAAATCAGGCTAGTGTACCTTCTGGTCCCAGACCAGAAGGAGGTCAGAACAAGCCTCCATTCCAGCGAGCCTTTGGCTCATGCTTTGTTTGTAAGGCTACTGACCATGTGAAAGGAGATCCCAGATGTAAGGGTAAACCTTCAGGGGTCCAGCTTGCCTCCTTAGCCTTCGCTCCAGAAGAGGAAGTACCCATGGCAAGTGGAAACTTTCTATTACTAGCTGATGAACCCACTGGAGTCTCAGCTAGTGTTTCTTTAGTCTCTCTGGGGTTGTGGGAGCAACAGAATTTAGATGTCTATAACTCTATCCCAGATAATACTAAAGAGTATTATAAGGACAGTGTCCAGGTGAATGGTCAGGAGACTCCTGCCATTAGGGACACTGGAGCCAGCATAACTGTGGTGGATGAATCATTTTTCAAGGCAGAGGATGTTGCTAAGGCACCCAAATGCCTCACCAAGTTAGCTGGTGGGCCTGTGCAGATGTGTCCCCAGTTACCAGTTCTCATCCAATGTAATGATATGGCTGTAAAAATACCTGTCAGTGTACAATGTGAAGTGCCAGGTAGGGTTCTGTTGGGTAATGACCTCAAAGCTCTTGGAGTTGTATCTCATACCCCCAGACCTCCTAGCAAAAGGTTTCAGGAACTCACAAAACCTGCAAGGGAGAAAACCCTGAGAGGGTTATCTCAGGAGATGATGACAGAAATCACTCCTCTACCACTGGAGCAACTTACTGCAGTAACTACCAGATCAGGAGCAAAGGGGCAACCCAAGACTCCTAGGAAAAAGCCAGCAGCAAGCACTCCAGTGCTTCCAACAAGGACTTCCCCTAGGTTGTCCAAAGTTACACCTGTAACTCCACCTCCAGCTGAGGCTGAGAGGGAGGTACAACCCTGTGTGGTTGAGCTAGACTCTGAGGAAGAGCTAGAAGGAGGCCCCAACCTTATTGGAGATTTGGACCCTGAGGACCATCCTGAGCTGCAGTCTTTACTGGCAGAAGGTGGGCCTAGCAGGGCAGCTTTTCGTAAGGGGCAAAGAGAATGTCCAACTCTGGAGGGTCTCCGCCACCAGGCAGCTTCTCAAGCTGATGGGCAAGAGCCTGGGAAGTATAGGTTGCACTGGGAAGATGGCCTCTTCTACAGTGAACCCACTGAGTCTGAACCTGGAGACTACAAACGCCTTGTAGTCCCACAGGAAAACAGACAACAGTTCTTACAACTAGCCCATGAGATACCTTTGGCTGGCCACTTGAGTTTCAAGAAGACCAAGGAAAGGCTCTCACTCTACTTTTATTGGCCAAAGATGGGGGCCGAAGTAGATAGATATTGTAAGAGCTGCCATACCTGCCAGACTTCTGGTAAGGTTGGTTCCAAGAATGTGGCACCTTTAGTGCCTCTCCCAGTTGTGGGAGTCCCATTTGAGAGGGTAGGGATTGACATTGTTGGTCCCCTTGATCCTCCAACCTCCTCAGGCAACAGGTTTATCCTTGTTGTAGTAGACCATGCTACTAGGTACCCGGAGGCCATTCCTATGAGGACTGTTACAGCTCCGGCTGTGGCTAAGGCCCTCCTTGGTATTTTTACCAGGGTTGGGTTTCCTAAGGAGGTAATCTCTGACAGGGGGTCAAACTTTATGTCCCACTACATGAAGGCCATGTGGAAAACCTGTGGAGTTACCTACAAGTTCTCAACCGCCTACCACCCTCAGACAAACGGGTTGGTTGAAAGGTTTAACAGAACCATGAAGAGCATGATAGGTGCTTTGGAAGAACCCCTTAAGAAAAAGTGGGACCTTCTACTGCCATGCCTTCTCTTTGCTTATAGAGAAGTCCCTCAGGAGGGAGTAGGTTATTCTCCCTTTGAGCTTCTCTATGGCCATCCAGTCAGAGGTCCATTGGCCCTGATTAAGGAGGGGTTGGAAGGTGCTCCTCCCCTCAAGCCAGTCAGAGTGACTGACTATGTGATAGGTCTCCGGAGGAGAATGTCACACATGATGGCAGAAGCAAGTGACAACTTGAAAGCTGGTCAAGCCCTGGTCAAACATTGGCACGACCAGAAGGCTAACATGGTTGAGTTTACTCAAGACCAGCTAGTTCTAGTTATGCTCCCAACAAGGCAGAGGGCCTTGCAAGACAAATGGATGGGACCCTTCAAGGTTGTGGGAAAACTTGGAGAGGTCAACTATCTGGTGGATCTGGGCAGACCCAGGGAAGCTCCTAGAGTCTTCCACACCAACCGACTAAAAGCCTACATCTCCAGACCTGATGTAGGAGCCTTGCTCCTAGCTTCAGCTGCAGAGGAGGAAGAGAGTGAATCTCTCCCTGATCTCCTCAGAGGTGTACCTTTAGATGAAAAAGTTGAAGGAGTCAATCTCTCTTCAGACCTGACACCTGAGCAACAAGAGGAGTGCAAATCTATGTTAAATCAGTTTGCCTCCCTGTTCTCACTGTCACCAGGCTTGACCCCTTGGGGCCAGCATGAGATACTCACTGGTGACTGTCTGCCAGTCAAAAGCAGAGGATACAGAATGTCAGAACATATCAGAGCCCACATCAAAGGAGAGGTCAAGAAGATGCTTGATCTCGGGGTAATAGAACCCTCTACTAGTCCATGGTCTAGCCCAGTTGTGTTAGTACCAAAGGCAGGATCCAAAGACTTGAGATTCTGTGTGGACTATAGAGCTCTAAATGCAGTCACCAAGACTGATGCCCACCCTTTGCCCAGGACAGATGAGTTGGTGGATAAACTTGGTGCAGCCAAGTACCTCAGCACATTTGACCTGACGTCAGGCTATTGGCAAATAGCCCTGACAGACCATGCCAAGGAGAAAACTGCATTTTCAACCCCAGTTGGCTTGTACCAGTTTAAGGTCATGCCTTTTGGACTGAAAAATGCACCTGCCACATTCCAAAGGATGGTGAACCAAGTTCTGGCTGGGATGGAAGATTTCTGCATGGCATACTTGGATGACATTGCAGTCTTCAGCCACTCCTGGGAAGAACATGTGAACCACCTAGGACATGTGTTGCAGGCTCTGAAACAGGCCCATTTGACAATCAAAGCCAGTAAGTGCCAGATTGGTCAAAGTAAAGTGGTCTACCTTGGACATGAGGTAGGAGGTGGAGAAATAAGGCCTTTGCCCAGCAAGATTGAAGCTGTGCAAAATTGGACAACACCAACTACTCAAACCCAAGTGAGAGCTTTTCTAGGCCTCACTGGGTATTACAGGAATTTCATTGAGAACTATGGGACCATAGCTTCTCCACTGAATGTAATCTCCTCTCCCAAATTCCCTAAAAAGGTAAAATGGAATGAGGAGTGCAATCAGGCCTTTGAAAAACTGAAGAGAGCTCTTTGCCAGGCTCCAGTATTGAGAGCTCCTGACTACCACCAACCTTTCATTGTACAAACTGATGCTTCCAATGTAGGTATAGGTGCAGTTCTAAGCCAACTGGATGAGAAGGGTAGGGAGCACCCCATTTGCTTCATCAGTAGGAAACTGAAGGATCCTGAGACAAGGTGGGCAACTATCGAAAGAGAATGCTTTGCTATTGTGTGGGCACTGAAGAAGTTTAGGCCATACTTGTATGGTTCTACTTTTGTTATTCAGACTGACCACCAACCCTTGAGATGGTTAATGCAAATGAAAGGGGAAAATCCAAAACTATTGAGATGGTCAATCTGCCTGCAAGGGTTTGATTTCACCATTGAGCACAGGTCAGGGTGTCACCATCAAAATGCTGATGGACTCTCTAGGATGTATATCATCGACTAGAGGTATGAGGTTCATCCAGGAGTGGATTAAATCCTCCTGTCCCTTAGTCTGGGGGGGGCGAGTGTTAGGGAGAATTCTCTGTTTAGGCTGAATTTCCCTACCTAGTGAGTCCCCCAGCAGCTTTGCTGGATTTCTGGGGTTTAATTTTTTTCTCCTGCCAAGAGTGAGACTCTTTTACCCTCACTCTTGGACATGTTGAAGTGTGTTTTCTTGGTTAAACCTTGTGTTGAATGGGCTATGGGGTCTCTTACTCCATAGGGCCTCATGTATTTTTGTGATGTGGGTCACACAGCACCCTCTGTGCCGTGACCCAGGGGTGTCCTAGGGACTCCCCAACATAGACTCCATACCCTGGGACTGACTACTGTCTCCCAGGGCATGTAAAGTCACCAAAGACTTTGCTAGTCTTGAATCCTGAACAGAACCAGTACAAACCATCATATTGTGGACGTACTGGCTGGGGCAATTCGATTGCCCCAGGGTCTGTTAGTCGAGGGGGCACGTCTCCGTCCCCCCTGATCGAGTTTGGGCTGGTGGCAGTGGAAACTACTTTTTATATTCAACCGCGAATATTTCCCTATGGGATTTCCCATTGTTTTAGGCTAACACATTTAATTAATTATTTACGGTAGCCTTAAACATACCGCCGGTTTATATATTTATTTTTATAACTCCGGTTGGGACTTTTTGCCAAAACTTGATTCTAAAATGGCGTTGGTGTTCGCCTCTGTAACTCTGACCCAAAGTGGAGCCCTTTGTTCCACTTTTGGCGGGCTTCTCCACAGAAGCCCTCCAAAGTGGTGCCACTCTGTCTGGGGTACTTAGGAGGGGTGGAGGGGGATTTAGGCACCCTGGACTGAGTTACCTTGGTAACTCAAGTCGCACTCCGTCCTGATTGGCCCAAGTGGTGAGCCGCCCGGCTCACCACTTAGCATGTTTGAGTGACAGCTAGGCTGGGTGAATGGGGGTTTGCTGCATAAAAGCAGGGCTTTGGGGACTGGGACTTCAGAAGTCGCCACAGGACCAAGAATCCGACGAGGGAAGAGCTGAGCCGACCTGCTTCGACGACACCACCCGGTGGAGCCCTGCTGAACCGTCTCACCACTTTTTCCCGACGACCGAGGAGAACTCTTAACGGAGTGGCTCCTTCCCTTGACTGGTGGGGACAACCAGTTTTCGCCTTCTTTCCGTTCTTTGAGGTATCTCGTGGCCGCCTTGCCTGTGCCAAGCACCCCGGCAACCGGAATACCACACTTTACCCCCATACCGCGAAAGTCGGTACCAACCCTTTAACCGGAGGACTCCGCGGCTGGTTTCTTCCCGGGCAGTGCAACGACCCTCTTCTTCTGCTCTTCAGCGAGAACTTCTTCTCCCCTGACCGACGTCGAGCCCTGCTGCCACTGCCTGGAACAACTGCCACCGCTGGAGGATCCTTTCCGCTTAAGGTACTGTGTTCTGCCTGGCTTCCCTTGCTACCGACTGTACGGGGTAGATTTAGTCCCCGGCTTTCGAACCTGGGAGTGCCTGGGACACTTTGGCTAAACTTTCTGAGCCACTCTAACCTCTTTTTGACTCTTTGCAAGACTTTGAATCTCTAACTAACAGTGTGATCTTGGGCACATTTTCGCTCCGGCTACTCTAAGAGTGGGCCCTGCCTAGTGACTTTTGCTCACCTGTGACTTTATTCTTCTTTAAGCCTATTGCAAGTGCTCTGGACCTTAGAGTGGTGTGTCTAACCCATTTCTGCTTTTTCTCTCCCTTTCTTGGAAACTACTAGAGTGTCATCTAACGTTAAGCACTCACCTCTGTTTTAATTAAGTGGTGTTTACTTAGAGTTGTCTAGATAGGAGAAAGGATTGAATCTACTTTCATTATAACTGTGTTGAAGTGCTTTTACTATATTTTTGCTAGAGTGTTTTTAACTTATGTGTATTTTAAATAAATAACTATATACTTTTGAAACCAAGCTCTGGTCAGTGTTTGCTTGTGCTATTGTGTTTTGGTACATATTGTGTATACTTTACATACTGCCTAACTCTTCTTGAGAGAAGTCTGACTGCTCAGCCACAGCTACCAGGTAAATCTGGGTGGTACAGACTGCTACCAAAGGGGTTTACTGCTCTACCTGTAGTCTTAAATCTTTTGCAGTGTTCCCCAAGGGAACTGCACAGGTTTCTGCCTAACAGTTGGCCTCCTAGCTGAAAGCAACACCTCCATTACATCATTCGGAAGGTCCCAATCCTTGTATCTCAACCTCCTTTCAGAAACCAAGCATGAAGGTTGAGGGTCCTGACTCCTGATATCCGAATGGAGAACCCGACCTCCCTCCTGCGAGAGAAGATCCTCTCTTTGCAGAAGACGAATCGGAGGACAGATGGACATGTCTAGAGGATCTGGGTACCATGCTCTCCTGGCCCAATCCAGGGCAATTAGGATCATGGGTTTCCAGAATCTCCTCAACCTCCTGATCATTTGAGGAATGGCGGGGACTGGAGGAAACACGTACAGAAGTGGAAACTCCCAGTCCACCGCGACCGCGTCCCCTAGAGCTCCTCTCGGGGGAAATTCCGTTGAGAAATACCGTTCGCACTTCCGTTTGATAGTGGTGGCGAACAGATCCACTTGAGGGGTTCCCCAAAGGGCGAAGATCTCTAAAAAGACTTCCTGAGCTAGTTCCCACTCGTGGGAGACTGATCTGCCTGCTCAGAGCGTCCGCCGTTAAATTCTTCTCTCCGGCTAGGTGAACTGCCAATAGAGATGCCTTCTGAATTGCCCAAACCTAGAGCTGCATTCCCTATCTGCACAGTGGCAGTGACCCTACGCCTCCTCTTTTGTTTAGGTAGTGCATGGCCAGTGTTTTCCGTCAATATCAGGACATTCTTTCCCTGAACTGATGGCAGGAAAGCCTTCAGCGCTAGTCTGATCGCTCTCAGCTCTAATAGGTTGATGTGTAGTCTGAGTCCGATGGAGACCAACGACCGCTGAGGATCAAGTCGTCAGCATGGGCCCCCCACCCCATGAGTGAAGCGTCCGTGACTACTGTTATCTCCGGCCATGGTTGCCAAAACTGTTCTCCTTTCAAGATAGTCTAGCGACAGGCCCACCACTGAAGGTCTCGAGCCACTGTCCAGGATTAGTAGGAGATCTGACATCCTTCCCGAGAATTGTGACCACTGGGTCCTTAGCGCCCACTGGAGAGATCTCATTCTCAGGGGAGCCTCTGGTACTAGAAAAATGCAGGATGCCATGAGGCCGAGGAACCTCAAAAAGTCAAAGGCTGGCAGACTTTGGGCGTTTTGAAACCTGGTAACCATCTGTAGAATATCTTGAGCCCTCACCTCTGGTGGCAATGCTTTTCCCAGGGATGTGTCCAGGACTGCTCCAATGAACTGGAGTCTCTGTGAACGTATAATCTGTGACTTCTTTAAGTTGAGGGAGAAGCCCAGCTTGTGGAGGAAGTGGCAAACATAATATAGATGGAGCTGAGCCTGTTCCGGAGACGCTGCTCTGAGCAACCAGTCGTCTGGGTAGGGGTGGACATGAATCCCTTCCCTCCTTAGACTTGCAGCCATAACCGACGTTAGCTTGGTGAAGTCCCTCGGGGCGGATGTCAGCCCAAATGGCAGATCTCAAAATTGATAATGAGAGTTGCCAATGGCGAACCTCTGGTACTTACTGTGCTTGTGATGGATTGGAACATGAAAGTAAGCATCCTGAAGGTCTAGAGATACCAACCAGTGCTGAAGCTGGAGGGCCTGAAGGATCTGACAAAGAGCTACCATCTTGAACTTGTCTTTCCTCAGGAATTTGTTTAATTCTCGCAAGTCCAAGATGGGTCTCAATCCTCCGTCCTCCTTCGGTATTAGAAATTAGAGGGAATACAAACCCTTGCTCCTCTCCGCTACAAGTACCGGTTCTATGGCACCTTTCTCTAGCAGGTCTGAAATCTCCTACATGAGGAGTGGGTCTGGAAGCTTCAAAGAGTTGTTCCCCGGTGGATGACTGAGGGATGTGTAGGAAAGGCAGGCAGTAACCTTGGGCAACTGTTTCCAATGCCCAAGCATCTAACGTAATAGCCTGACATTCTGTCAGATGTTGAGATATCCTGCTCCTACTGGTGCTTTGTGTGGGGAGACCTCAGAGGGGTTTAGAAGCGGCCGACGCAGATGAGGGTAAGCAGCACCTATTGATGCGGGCTTGGTACCTTTACCCCGTCCACCACGGGTGAATCGTTTCTGGCCGCTTTGAGCTGGCTACCCTCTGTTTTTTCCGAAAGCGGAATAAAAACGAAAGGCCGTCCCCTTCCAGGACATACCTTTGGGGCAATTTGGAGTTTGACGGATTGCAGCCCCAAGTGATTTTGCTACCGCCTTTGAGGTTTGCAATTTTTCTAGGCTGTCATCAGCTTTTTTGCCAAATAGAGAGGTGCCGTCAAAGGGCATATTCAGAAGCCTGGCTTGTACATCAGGAGCAAAACCAGACTTCTGCAACCATGCAAATCTGCGTATTGTAGTACTCGCCGCCATGGCTCTGCTGATGCTGTCAGCAGAGTCGAGACCTTTTTGGAGGGACTCACACATCGCATCCGTCCCATCCTTGATGATATTCAAGAATGCATCTCGTTCCTCCCCTTCTGGGAGACAGTTAGCCGCTGATGAAGTGTACTCCCAAAGGGTGTGGCTGAATCTCGCTAGCGTGCAAGTGGCGTTAATAGACTTAAGTGCCATACTGCATGCTGAAAAGATCTTTTTATACATGGCATCAAATCTTTTGTCTCTGTCTTGTGGTATAGTGGGGTATGCCGATTTACTACTTGACGACATCGGTGTCGTCGATATTGTCGATGCCAGTTTCAACGCCAAGGGCGGGACCTTCGACACCTCTGGTGCTGGTGGCGCAGTTGAGGTTTGAGGCTTCGAGGGCCTATCCTTCATCGGTGTCGATGACAGACTTGTGCATCTAAAGTACCTTCGACGATGGCGTTGATGACGCTGTTTTATTCGATAAACTTTTGTCTTTACTCAAGGGCTCATGATGCCCTCAAGGGTTTTTGTTCGCCGGGTTTGACGACTCAGTGCGTTTTTTTTTTTCGGGTCTTTCACCCGGGGTATCATCTCTAGGTATCTCCGAGGGGGTCAATGCCGCATTCTCGAAGACCCAAAGCATTTTCTTGTGAAATTCCTCCCACTTAGCTGGAGAGCTGTGTTTAGTGGGGCAGGTGACCCTTTCTGGGGAATTTGAAGATGAAGAGGAGGGAGATCTATGATGCCTCTTCTTAGAGTGTCTCGATCTCGAAGAGTGGTGGGAACCGCTTCAAGATTTAGATCGGGAATGTTTCTTTTGATGGTGAGGAGACGAATGTCTCAACTCAGCCAAGGACAATTTTGAAGATGTACAAGATTTAACTGCCTTACCTCTTTCTAGCTTCCCCGTACACTCCTTCAAGGCTTTCGCCGTCATGGACATGCAGTCCTCATATTCCGAACACTGGTGCTCTGATCCCAGGCACCACAAACAGATACTGTGAGGATCCGCTAATGACATCTTTTTACCACAATCTCGAAATTTTTTCAAGACGGATCGTGGCGTCGATGTTTCGGACGAAGATGACATCGTAGGATATTGAGATTTTCGAAGATTTTTGATGAGTAGAAGAGCCGAGCGCTGAGTCTGTGAGGCTTACGAAGTGTGGAAAAAGGAACTGAGCAACGGACGCTGCGCAAAACTATCTATACCTATGGTGACGTCAGCGCCGATACGAAGGCCCTCAAGGGACATCGACGAGCAGCGCCCTCTACTGTGAATTTTCTTCCCGAGGCCAGCAAGCTGGAAGTGGATTTATCAAAGATAACGAATACGTGGGAGGACACAATCCATTTGAGATATATATATATATATATATATATATATATATAGATATATATATATATAGATATATATATATATATAGATATATATATATGGGATACATTACTCACCGTAATCGTATTTCTGATGCTTGTATCTGCTTAGATTCACATGCTGTGCATAGGCCGACATCTAGTGGAAGCTGCGGAGTATTACAGTTTGTTTTTCGAAAATCGAAAAAGGGCGTCGACACAGGGCGTGCCAGTAATACTATCCCTAGTGTGACGTCCACTGTACCCATGATCCCTCACGCGTCTAGGATCCCCAGATTGTGTTTTTCCTGACATGAGGTAGCATGAGGAGTAGCGCGAGTACAGATTAGTCCAAGCAGATAGACAGGTAAGACTACAAGCAACCATGCGCCTTCTCTCGGAGGGGAGGAAGGGTGGGTCGCATGTGAATCTAAGCAGATACAAGCATCAGAAATACGATTACGGTGAGTAATGTATCCCTTCTGAGGCTTGTGGAATCTGCTTAGATCACATGCTGTGCATAGATTAGCGAGCAGTACCAGAAGAAGGAGGTGGGATGTGAGAAGGGTCATGAGCAAACAGGTGTCTTAGAACCGCTTGTCCCACTTGTGTATCTGTCTTGGAATGAGTGTCAATGCAGTAATGCTGAGTAAAAGTGTGAATAGAGCTCCAAGTAGCTGCTTTGCAAATGGTGTCGAGGGGAACATTTGCAATGAAAGCCAGAGTGGCCCCAATGCCTCTAGTAGAGTGGGCCCTTGGTGTAAACGGCAGAGTCTTTTTAGAAAGAGAGTAACACAGCTGTATACAGTTGATAATCCACTTAGAGATAGCGCCCTTAGAGACGCGATCCCCTTCTCTGCCTGTAGCTACGGAGACAAACAGTTGATCTGTTTTCCTTAGCGGTCTGGTTTTATTTACATAGTATAAGACCGCCCTACGCACATCTAGGGTGTGTAGTTTCACCTCAGCCGAGCTTTGTGGGTTTTGGAAGAAAGCCGGAAGCTCAATGGACTGGTTTACATGGAACTTGGATATGAATTTTGGTGAGAACCTAGGGTGTGTGCGTAAAACCAGTTTGTCCTTGTGGATAGTAAAGAAAGGATCTTGCACTGACAGAGCCTGAATTTCACTGACCCTTCTTATGGAGGTAATGGCTACTAAGAAGGCCGTTTTATAAGTCAGGTGTTTGAGACTACTTTTATGCATGGGTTCGAAGGGGGGCCCCATGAGCTTAGCTAGCACCACGTTGAGGTCCCATCCTGGCGGTGGGTTCGAAATAGGAGGGTGAAGTCTCTTTACTCCTTCCATGAAGGCTTTAACCACTGGTACTTTCCACCACGAGACACTGTTATGGGATGTGGTGTAAGCCGAGAGGGCTGCCAGGTGTACTTTCAGAGAGTTAAAAACCAACCCTGCATCCAGCAGGTGGAGCATGTATGTTACAACGTTGGAAGGAGTGCAATCAACCGGGTTGATTTGTTTATTCTGGCACCAGATAACGAATCTTTTCCACTTGTCAAAGTAACAGTGTCTTGTATTTGGTTTCCTGTACTCTTTTAGAATGTCCATACACCTCTGTGGTAGTTTGAGATGTCCAAACTCTATGACTTCAGGAGCCATGCTGCTAGGTTCATAGAGTTGGGTTCCTGATGCAGTGTTTGACCTTGTTGCTGGGACAGAAGGTTGTACCAGGCTGGGAGTCTGATGGGCTCGCACACCGCCATCCTGCGTAGGTGTGGAAACCATGGTTGTCTCGCCCACATGGGAGCAACTAGGATGAGCGTCATTGATTCCTTGTTCATCTTGTACACCACCTTCCTGATGAGAGGAGTTGGTGGAAAAGCGTACGCAAACATCCCTGACCAGTTCATCCACAGGGCATTCCCCTGGGAGTCCGTTTGGGGGAACCTGGATGCAAATCCTGGGCATTGTTTGTTTTCGCTTGTGGCGAATAGGTCTATAGTGGGGAAACCCCACTGAGAGAAGAGATCTTCTACTACGTCTCTGTGAAGGACCCATTCGTGTTCTTCTGGGAGGGGGTCTCTGCTTAGAGCATCCGCTAGGGAATTGAGCTCCCCTGGAACATGTTGCGATGACAGGAAGATGTTCCGTCTGAGTGCCCATATCCATATTTTCTGGGCAAGCTTGGACAGATTTGGCGAACGAGTGCCTCCTTGCTTGTTCAGATAGAACATGGCTGTCGTGCTGTCCGTCCTGATCTGCACCGACAAGTTCAGTAGATGGGGCTCGAACGCCTGCAGCGCTCGGAATACTGCCAGAAGCTCTAGCAGATTGATGTGGTTCTTGGCTACTGAGTGAGACCAGAGACCCTGAGCTGTGTGGTGGAGATGGTGAGCTCCCCACCCAGTCAGGCATGCATCTGTAGTAACCACTGCCTGTACTTCGGGATCGTAAAAGGGTTTCCCCTTTGCGAGATTCTCTCTTGTCCACCAGTGTAGGCTCTGTACGAGTGTTGGCGAAACGACCACTAGATCGTCCCACTGACCACTTGCCTGAGACCACTGTTTCGCCAACCATTCCTGCATGGGACGCATGCGCAGACGCGCGTGGGGGACCAGGTAAATGCATGACGCCATCATGCCCAGTAACCGCATAGCTTTGCGTACTGTTATCTGTTGACCTGACTGATAATGCGGAAATTGCAGAAGTATATTCCGAATTCTTTCTTCCGAAGGGAAGGTCAATTCTCTCTGAGTATCTAGGATAGCTCCTAGAAACTGTTTTTGAGGTGCTTGGCACCAGACTTGACTTCTTCTCGTTGATAGAGAAGCCTAATTCGTGGAGGAGGTCGATAGTCCTCTGAATGTTTGATCTGCAGATTCCTGGGGTTTCCCCTGTTATGAGCCAGTCGTCTAGATAAGGGTACACTGGGATTGCCTCCCTGCGTAGGTGTGCAGCTGCCACCGCCAGTACCTTGGTGAATACCCTTGGTGCTGAAGCTATCCCGAAGGGCAGTACCTTGAATTGGTAGTGGCGACTGTCCACCTTGAAGCGCAAGTATTTTCTGTGCGCCGGGAGCATGGAAATATGAAAATAGGCATCTTTCATATCCAAGGTTGCCATGTAATCCCCCTTTTTTAGGAGTGGGATTACCTCTTGTAGCGTGGTCATACGGAATTTTTGGGGCTTGACATATTTGTTGGCAGGCCGTAAATCCAATACTGGGCGCATTGTTAAATCTTTCTTTGGCACAAGGAAGTAAGTTGAATAGATACCCTTGTTTACCTGGTGTCCTGGGACGAGTTCTATCGCGTCCTTTAGGAGCAGATTGTAGATTTCCTTGAGGAGGATCTTTTGATGTTCTAAAGAGTGGACTTTTTGTCTTGGAGGGTGGTTTCGGGGACGTTGCAGTAGTTCTATACAGTACCCCTTGGATACCGTCGACAGCACCCATCTGTCGGATGTTATCCCTTCCCATGCCTGGGTGAAGCTGGATATTCGTCCCCCTACTGGGGTTGCATGGGAAGGGACCCTGAAATGAGCGTCACTGCTTTGGTGGAGGCGTGCCGCCTCCTTTACTGGGGCTGCCTCTGCCTCTACCACGTCCTCTTCTACTAGCCCTACCATACCCCTGGGTAGACTGTTGTGAGTTGGTGTTCCACTGTGTACCCTGGGTGTGGAAATAGCTATTTCCTCTATTGGAATTTTGGCCGCGGGGGCGACGAAAATTGCCGTTCCCTCTTTGGTTAGGTGGTTTTGTAGTTAACTGGCCAAGGGATTTGAGGGTGTCGAATTCCTCCTTAGCGTTTTTTAGTGCGTCCTCGACTGCCTTTCCAAACAGGAGATCACTTTCCACTGGTTTGTCTAAGAGTGCAGCTTGTGTTTCTGCTCTGAATCCCGACTGCCTCAACCAAGCATGTCTTTTGATGACAGTCCCCCTCTGCTATAATTCTACCCGCATTGTCTGCGGCGTCTAAAGTTGCTTTTAAAATGCAGCCTGAGACGTTTCTTCCCTCTGCACAAATGCGAGATAGCTGGCTCTTAAGGGGTTCGGGAGCGGAATCTATTAGTGCTGCCACTTCTTCCCACTGATGGCAGTTGTAGCTGGCCAACAGTGTGGTGGAATTCGCGATTCTGGTTTGGTAGGCTGCCGTGGAAGCTACTTTTCTACCAAAACCATAGAGTTTCTTACTTTCCTTGTCGGGGGGAGCCTCCGAGGAAGATAATGGGGTTCCAGCTCTCTTGCGGGTGTTAGTTACGACTAGAGAGTCTGGCTTAAGTTGGCCTCTAATATATAGAGGGTCCGACTGGGCTGCTTTAAACAGCTTCTCTACTCTCGGGTTTACAGGTCTTGTCAGGTTTGGGTTGACAAGGGATGGTGCTATTCTGCGTTGAATAGATTTCAGGATGGGAATGGTCTGGGCTACTGTCTTCCTTTCCCCTATTAGTTCCTCCGCGAAGTCCCTCTCTTCTTGGACACCTTGTGTGTCTATGTGGAAGTGGTTAGCTGCCCGAGAGAGCAGTTCATTCAGGAGGGGCTGATTATCTATTGGGGAATCAGACACTGGGGCTTCCCTTTCGACTGGTGAGTCCATTCTGAAAATATCTGGGCTATTTTCTGGCTCATCCTCGTCTTCGTCCTCCCCGTAATAATCTGACACTGCGAGATCTTCTGGTGTCTCAAAGTCCTGGCCCTCTATAAGGGAAGAGTCTCCTTGGCCTGTAGGGAAAAGGCAAGAATAGGGTTGGACCTCGAAGGGGTCTGAAGCCTTTAATGGTGTCTCGACCCGGGGCCTTTTATTTGAAGAGATAGGGTCCCTTGAACCTGAGGGAGAAGATTCCTGAGGGTTTAAAGCTAGTAGTTGGTCAGGGTGTCTTTCGAAGAAATTTGCTAAGGAGGACATCCTTGACATTACTCTGTCAATGTCCTCGCATGACCAGAGTTTTGAGCTTGGGGTGACCCTGCTGGAACTCTCTATGGACTGTCCCTGAGAAGACTTGGACGGGGAAGTCAGTTCTATTGTTGTGGGGGATTGCAAGGGTTGTTTCCTTTGTTGCTTACCCCCTTCCCCGTGGGTGGAAGTGTGTTTACCCTTTCCCTTATCTTTCGACGCCTGACGTCGAGGATCGGAGGTGGAATCCCTGTGTTTCGAACTAGGCTTCTCCTCACTCCCAAGTGATGTACCCTTTCCCTGGGGTGCAGGCTGGGGATGGAAGCCGTGTTCGTCTCCGGACGAGTGATCTTCTGTGATGTTAATGGGCGAGGCACTATGTGCAAGTGTGGAGGCTTGCCTGACGTCGTGGGGCGACCTCGACTGGGACCGCCCAGAGGACGTCCTTTCGGACCGCTCCTTCTGTGCCTCTTTCCGAGGTTTCGACGACGTCGAATCTCGGGTGGCTTTTTTGTGTTTAGCGTGTGTATGTGTAACGCTCCTGTCGCCGGGGGACTTCCCCATAGTCGCCGGGACGGACGACCTTCCGAGGCCGGGGACGTGCGTTAGGCTGTCTTTCGACGCCTTGGTGCCCTCGCCGTCCGAAAGTCCGGCGTCGCTGCCGTCGCTGAAGGTACCCTCCGCCTCCATAGCTGCTAGCTTGGCGTGGTGGGCCCAACGCTTGGTGGAGCGGTCCTTAAGAGTTTTGGTCTTAAACCTGCTACAGGCCCTGCAACCCGCCTCGGGGTGGTCTCTGGGCAGGCAAAGGTTGCACGTAGCGTGCTTATCTACCCAAGGGTATTTCTTATTACACTTGGGGCAAAACTGAAAGGGCGTACCCTCCATACGCGCCTGTGGGCAGCGGGCAAGTGTATGTAGGTAAGAAGGTGTCTATAACCGAGTGTGGAAGTGTACCACCCCCCACTCTCCCTACTTGAAGGGCCGAGGCCAGCGGCCCAGGCCCGAGCCGAGGCGGAAGCCTCAAGGCCCAATCCGTCGGGTTTCGACGTTGATCTCCTCCCCGGTTCGGCGTCGAGATGCTGGTCGACGTAAGGGTGACAAAACGGGGCAAATTAGAATTAGTTTTAAGTGTAAATATGGCAAAGCCAGGGAACTCCGATGAAGTGCTTCCGACCAGAATGGCGGAAAAAAACAATCTGGGGATCCTAGACGCGTGAGGGATCATGGGTACAGTGGACGTCACACTAGGGATAGTATTACTGGCACGCCCTGTGTCGACGCCCTTTTTCGATTTTCGAAAAACAAACTGTAATACTCCGCAGCTTCCACTAGATGTCGGCCTATGCACAGCATGTGATCTAAGCAGATTCCACAAGCCTCAGAAATATATATATATATATCTGATACATTACTCACCGTAATCGTATTTCTGATGCTTGTATCTGCTTAGATTCACATGCTGTGCATAGGCCGACATCTAGTGGAAGCTGCGGAGTATTACAGTTTGTTTTTCGAAGCTCGAAAATGGGCGTCGACACAGGGTGTGCCAGTAATACTATCCCTAGTGTGACGTCCACTGTACCCAAGATCCCTCACGCGTCTAGGATCCTCAGATTGTATTTTTTCTGTCATGAGGTAGCATGAGGAGTAGCGCGAGTACAGATAATCCAAGCAGATAGACAGAAAGGTAAGACTACAAGCAATCATGCGCCTTCTCTCAGAGGGGAGGAAGGGTGGGTCGCATGTGTTTCTAAGCAGATACAAGCATCAGAAATACGATTACGGTGAGTAATGTATCCCTTTTGAGGCTTGTGGAATCTGCTTAGATCACATGCTGTGCATAGATTAGCGAGCAGTACCTGAAGAAGGAGGTGGGATGTGAGAAGGGTCATGAGCAAATAAGTGTCTTAGAACCGCTTGTCCCACTTGTGTATCTTCCTTGGAATGGGTGTCAATGCAGTAATGCTGAGTAAAAGTGTGAATAGAGCTCCAAGTAGCTGCTTTGCAAATGGTGTCAAGGGGTACATTTGCAATGAAAGCCAGAGTGGCCCCAATGACTCTAGTAGAGTGGGCGCTTGGCGTGAAAGGCAGAGTTCTTTCAGAGAGTGAGTAACACAGCTGGATACAGTTAATAATCCACTTCGAGATGGCACCTTTAGAGACGCGATCCCCCTCTGCCTGTAGCTACGGAGACAAACAGTTGATCTGTTTTTCTTAGCGGTCTGGTTTTATTTACATAGTAGAGGACCGCCGTACGCACATCTAGGGTGTGTAGTTTCACCTCAGCCGAGCTTTGCGGGTCCTGGAAGAAAGCCGGAAGCTTGATGGACTGGTTTACATGGAATTTAGATATAAACTGAGAACCTAGGGTGTGTGCGTAAAAACAATTTGTCTTTATGGACAGTAAAGAAGGGATCCTGCACTGAGAGCCTGAATTTCACTGACTCTTCTTATAGAAGTAATAGCTACTAAGAAGGCTGTTTTATAAGTCAGGTGTTTAAGACTGCTTTTATGCATGGGTTCGAAAGGGGGTCCCATGAGCTTGGCTAGAACCACATTAAGGTCCCACCCTGGCGGTGGGTTTGAAATAGGAGGGTGAAGTCTCTTTACTCCTTCCATGAAGGCTTTAACTACTGGTAACAATAGTGGAAGGAGTGAAATCAACAGGGTTGAGTTGTCTACTCTGGCACCAGATAACAAACCTCTTCCACTTGTCAAAGTAACAGTGCCTTGTGTTTGGTTTCCTAGATTCCTTTAGGATGTCCATACACCTCTGAGGCAAATTGAGATGTCCAAACTCTATGACCTCAGGAGCCATGCTGCCAGGTTCATTGAGTTGGGTTGCTGGTGCACTGTTTGACCTTGGTGCTGGGACAGTAGGTTGTACCAGGCTGGAAGTTTGATGGGCTCGCACACCGCCATCCTGCGTAGGCGTGGGAACCACGGTTGTCTTGCCCACCTGGGAGCAACTAGGACGAGCGTCATCGACTCTCTGTTCATCTTGTTCACCAGTTTCCTGATGAGAGGAGTTGGTGGAAAAGCATACGCAAACATCCCCGACCAGTTCATCCACAGGGCGTTCCCCTGGGAGTCTGGTTGGGGGAACCTGGATGCAAATCCTTGGCATTGTCTGTTTTCGCTTGTGGCGAATAAGTCTATAGTGGGGAAACCCCACTGAGAGAAGATGTCTTCTACGACCTCTCTGTGTAGAACCCATTCATGTTCCTCTGGGAGGGAGTCTCTGCTCAGAGCATCCGCTAGGGAATGGAACATGTTGTGATGACAGGAAGATGTTCCGTCTGAGTGCCCATATCCATATTTTCTGGGCAAACTTGGACAGATTTGGCGAACAAGTACCTCCTTGCTTGTTCAGGTAGAACATGGCTGTTGTGCTGTCCGTCCGGATTTGCACTGACAGGTTTAGTAGGTGGGGCTCGAACGCTTGAAGCGCTCTGAATACTGCCAGAAGCTCTAGCAGATTGATGTGGTTCTTGGCCACTGAGGGAGACCAGAGACCCTGAGCTGTGTGGTGGAGATGGTGAGCTCCCCACCCCATCAGACATGCATCGGTAGTGACTACTGCCTGTACTTCGGGATCGTAAAAGGGTTTCCCCTGTACGAGATTCTCTCTTGTCCACCAGTGAAGGCTTTGTACTAGTGTTGGCGAAACGACCACTAGATCGTCCCACTGACCACTTGCCTGAGACCACTGTTTCGCCAACCATTCCTGCATGGGACGCATGCGCAGGCGCGCGTGGGGGACCAGGTAAATACAGGACGCCATCATGCCCAGTAAACGCATTGCTTTGCGTACCGTTATTTGTTGACCGGACTGATAATGCGGAATTTACAGTACTATATTCCGAATTCTTTCTTCTGAAGGAAAGGTCAACCCCTCTTGAGTATCAAGGATTGCTCCTAGGAACTGTTTGGAGGTACTTGGCACTAGGCTTGACTTTTTCTCGTTGATTGAGAAGCCTAATTCGTGGAGGAGGTCGATAGTCCTTTGAATGTTTTTCCTGCAAATTCCTGGGGTTTCCCCCGTTATGAGCCAGTCGTCCAGATAAGGGTACACTGGGATTGCCTCCCTGCGTAGGTGTGCAGCCGCCACCGCCAGTACCTTGGTGAATACCCTTGGTGCTGAAGCTATCCCGAAGGGCAGTACCTTGAATTGGTAGTGTCGACTGTCCACCTTGAAGCGCAAGTACTTTCTGTGCGCTGGGAACATGGAAATATGAAAATAAGCATCTTTCATATCCAAGGTTGCCATGTAATCCCCCTTTTGGGGCTTGACATACTTGTTGGCAGGCCGTAAGTCCAATACTGGGCGCATTATCAAATCTTACTTTGGCACAAGGAAGTAAGTTGAATAAATACCCTTGTTTACCTGGTGTCCCGGGACGAGTTCTATTGCGTCCTTTTCTAGCAGAATGGCGATCTCCTCGAGGAGAATCTTCTGATGTTCTAAAGAGTGTACTCATTGTCGTGGAGGATGGTTCCGGGGACGCTGCAGTAGTTCTATACAATATCCTGTGGATACTGTTGACAGCACCCATCTGTCTGATGTGATCCCTTCCCAAGCCTGGGTGAAGTTGGAAATGCGTCCCCCTACTGGGGTTGCGTGAGAAGGGACCCTGAACTGAGCGTCACTGCTTTGGTGGAGGCGTGCCGCCTCCCTTGCTGGGGCTGTCTCTGCCTTTACCACAACCTCTCCTATTACCCCTGCCGTAACCCTGGGTAGACTGTTGGCTGTTGTTCCACTGTGTACCCTGCCCCTGGGAATAGTTCGATCCTCTCTGGGAATTTTGGCCGCGTGGGCGACGAAAATTACTATTCCCTCTCTGGTTAGGGGGTTTATTGGTTAACTGGCCAAGGGACGATTGTCTCGTATTCATCCTTGGCATTCTTCAGTGCGTCTTTGACCGCCTTACCAAACAACAGATCGGCTTCCACCGGTTTGTCCAAAAATGATGCCTGGGTTTCTGCCTTAAAACCAGACTGCCGTAACCACGCATGTCTCTTGATAACAGTGCCTTCTGCTATCAATCTGCCTGCGTTGTCCGCGGCGTCAAAGGTTGCTTTCAAAATGCACCCAGACACGGCTCTACCCTCTGCGGAAATCCGAGCTAACTGGCCCTTTAAAGGTTCAGGAGCAGAGGCTATGAGTGCCGCGACTTCTTTCCACTGATGGCAGTTGTAGCTGGCCAACAGGGTGGTGGAGTTTGCAATCCTTGCTTGATAGGCGGACGTTGAGGCTACTTTCCTGCCGAAACCATATCGTTTTTTGTTCTCCTTGTCGGGAGGAGCTTCGGACGATGACAAGGGTGTTCCAGCCCTCTTACGAGTGTTAGTGACAACTAGGGAGTATGGCTTCAGATGTCCTCTTATATAGAGAGGGTCAGACTGGGCTGCCCTGAAAAGTTTTTCAACCCTGGGATTGACTGCTCTGGTGAGGTTCGGGTTCACCAGGGACGGGTCTATTCTTCGCTGAATGGACTTAAGGATAGGGATGGTCTGGGCAACAGGCCTCCTTTCGCCCACTAACTCCTCTGCGAAGTCCCTCTCCTCCTGGACACCGTGGGTGTCAATATGGAAATGTTCTGCTGCACGTGCGAGAACCTCGTTTAGGAGGGGTTGGTTATCGACAGGGGAGTCGGTAACCGGGGCTCCGTTTTCTACTGGGGAATCTACTCTGTATGTTTCCGGATCTTCCTCTTCTTGGTCCTCATCATCCCCATAGTAGCCCGTCCGGTTTGCTCTTCTACCATGCCAAATTCTTGGTCCTCACCAAAGGAAGCCTCTCCTTGATACAGTGATTATGGTCTTGAGTATGGTTGTACCTCGAAGGGGTCTGTAGACCTCATCAGTGTTTCAAACCGGGGCTTCTTACTCGGGGGGATAGGATCATTAGAGCCTGAGGGTGTCGCCCCTTGTGGATCATACGAAAGGAAATGTTCTGGATTTTTATTGTAAAAATCAGCCAAAGAAGACATCCTTGACATGACCCTATCTATGTCTTCACTCGACCATTTTTTGGAACTGAGAATTACTCTCTCAGTAAGTCTCTGGGATTTATCTTGATAAGGTTTGTTGGTTTTAGACATATCAGCAGACCTGGTTTTGTCTGTCTGTTTAGGGGAAGTGGTGTGTTTCACAGGTGTGGAAGAGTGCAAAGGCTGCTTCTTCTGATGTTTTCCCCCCTCCCCGTGAGTGGAAAAATGTTTTCCCTGTCCTTTTGTGGCTCCGGAGGTTTTCGGCGCCTGGTGTCGAGGATCGGGGGTAGGGTCCCTGTCCTTCGAGCGTGGGGCCTCGCTGATTTTGACTGCGGGCTCCGACTCCTGGAGCGCGGCCTGGGGGTGGAAGTCGTCTTCCGACGACCGAACTTCTGTTAGCCTAGGGAGCGAGGCACTCTTGGCAAGAGTGGATGATTGCCTGGAGTCATGCGGCGATCTCGATCGAGAGCGCCCAGAGGACACCGAATCGGACCGTTCTGTTTGTGCTTCTTTCCGAGAACTCGACGTAGAGTCTCTGTTGGACTTTGTGTGTTTAGTGTGTGTGGTGTGTGAAGCGCTTGTGTCGCCGGGGGTCTTCCCCATAGCCGCCCTGCCGGACGACCTTCCGAGGTCGGGGACTTGCACTCGGCTGTCTTTCGACGCCGTAATGCCCTCGCCGTCCGAAAGTACGGCATTGCTGCCGTCGCTGAAGGCGCTCTCCGCTGCCATGGCCGCCTGCCTGGCGTGGTGGGCCCAACGCTTCGTCGAACGGTCTTAAGTGTCTTAGGTTTAAACCTACTACACGCTCTGCAGTTCGCTTCGGGGTGGTCCCTCGGCAAGCAGAGATTGCACGTGGCGTGTCTGTCGACCAAAGGGTATTTGCGATTGCACTTGGGGCAGAATTGAAAAGGGGTACCCTCCATACGCACCTTGAGGCAGCGGGCTGTTAAGTGTAGGAAATGTATAAGGTGTATCTATATACCAAGAGTGTAGAGTATGTACAACCCCCCACTCTCCCTACTTGCAGGGCCGAGGCCAGAGGCCTTCCGAGGCCCAAATCCGTCGTGCAGCAACCGACGGTTGATTTCTTCTCTAGCCGGCGTCGAGTGTCAAAGTTCGACGTTGGGAAGGGGAAAGATGTAAATAAATTAATATTTTAGCAAAAGTATGGCTAAGGCCAGGGGACTCCGCAAAATGCTTCCGACCAGTATGGCGGAAAAAAACAATCTGAGGATCCTAGACACGTGAGGGATCTTGGGTACAGTGGACGTCACACTAGGGATAGTATTACTGGCACGCCCTGTGTCGACGCCCATTTTCGAGTTTCGAAAAACAAACTAATACTCCGCAGCTTCCACCAGATGTCGGCCTATGCACAGCATGTGGTCTAAGCAGATTCCACAAGCCTCAGAAATATATATATATATAGACACATCATATACAGAATAAACATATGGTCAGTAATACAGAAACATAGAAAAAGAGAGCATCACCGTTATCACTGTTGCAGAAGACAACTTCATCACGGCCACAACGACACTGCTTAGTCCCAAGCAGGTAGGCAAAGAGACCCTGCCCCAATAAAGGGGTGTGAAGCGAAGCGTCCTCCCTTCCAGCGAGACTACGTCACCCGAGGGTCGAGATTCTGACTTCTTACCACAGAGGGGAAACCTCTTCCCATTATTGGGGCATGTCCCCACCGCTTTCAGTTGTGGCTGCCCTCGGCCGAAGAGCAGATCACAAGTGGAAGGGGCAAAGAGTGGAAAAACCCAGCTTCCCTCTCCTTGCATTCATTCCCAGGAGCCCTTATCACTGTCCTGCAAAGCGCTGCGACTCCATCTCCGGCTCGTCCTTCAGCGGACACTACAATAACTATTCTCCACAAGAAGTCCATTCGGCAACAATATGTGACCTTGCCTTTGCTGCCGATATGCACATTTACCCTGCTGAGCCCAAAAAAAACGTAGGCTTTATTACAGTGATGGGAGATGAGTGTCCAAGATGGCTGTGCATAGGTGCCATATTGTTTTAGCTTGCATCTCGTATAAGCATTACAGGATGCTAACACGGTAGCCAGCATGCCTCCCCGCCTGGGCTATCAGCGCAGGAGGCCCCTGTGCGCCGTTGACATCTGCCACGCCACACACCAGCTGTATATCCCGGTCTTATGATTCCTTTTGCGGAGGCTTTGCGGCTCGGGACTGAAAAGGGCAAGGGCACTTCCCTCCTTGTGGTCCTTTTGGGTCTCGCTGCCTCTCGTCTCCGTTTGAACTGCCGGTTCGCAATAGCTGCTGCCTTGTGCGGTTGGCCTTGCTCCAAGTGTGCTTCTGTGCTTCACGTTTTATCCCTGTGGGGAAGAGAAAGGGCCGTCAGGTGTGTGTAGTTGTCAATTGGCAGACTCTGCCTGACCCTTGTGTTGCGACATGTCAGGTATACTGATCTGGTTTTGGTCCGTTGTTTGTCACAGTGTAGGAAAGTGTTCGTGTTGGAAAAGAGTGGGGGTAGAGTTTATAGATATCCTACGGGGTAGGATGCAGAAAAGGTGTTACGTGTAAGGGGGTACCGCGTCTCGTCAGTCCCACTTCCACTCCCTGAAGACCACTCATCCAGGTGATCCTCCCCCACTGGTCCACTCCCAGGAACTGGATCCAATAGTGATGGCCGTGTCCTGACCACGTGGATGACAGATTCCCGGGGACTAGTAAGTGAGATACATTCAGATTTATCACACTGGGGGAACCCACTGATGTGTGTGGGGAAGGCTTGGTGGGATTGTAGAATTGTTGGCATAGGTACAGTATACATGAAAGCATGACCAACTCACATGTTGTCCAGGATATGCGTGATGTTTAACATTAGGCTGCAGTACTGTACATTAACATTCCACTTGTGTCCTCCTTTTTAGGTTTTGTGCAAGATAATGAGCTACTGTGACAGGAATGATTGGACAGTTTGGCATCCGGATGCATGATCATGTGATTAAGGTGAGCATAGGTGTAATTTACAGTGCTAGCCAGGCTCTGGGCTGAATGTGGAGAACTGCAAGTTCGCTTTCTGTACAGTATATTTGTGTGGTGTTCATGTCTCATGACAATGCCTTATTCACCCTACTTAACCCACTTGTGAAAGGTAGCCCAATTTACAGGGGCACACCTTAAATATATTGGGGTACCCCTAATCGCGCTCACACCAGAGTAAATGCACCGCTCTACGGAATTAAGGCCATGAGTCTTCATCTTGCAAGGATAACAAACTTTAATCTGTACAAAGATGAGGATGGGATGGGCAGAGGACTCTGCCCTCCCCCCGACCCCTCCCGAACAGCATTCTGTCGTCCGTGGCTGGCTCCTGCAGACTGAGTCCAAGCAGGCGCCTTATATACTGTTCAACTTGGTTACCGGATACTGGCATTGCTCATCCAAAACTGTTCTTCCATAAAAGGGATGCTTCAGTCTTCCTTCTGGCATGGCTGTGGTTCTATTTGGGACAGGCTACTTAACATAATGCTAGCATATGCAAAAATACATTGGTGCTTCATTTTTCATCATTTTGCTATATTATGAACATTTATATATGAACACCTTCCCGCCATAATCTCCACACTTCACCGATATTCTCATATTTTTGTCTGATCCAGTCATTCCCCTTAAAACTTTGTTTTAACATAATTCTGCATTGTGTGCATGAGCCCCAGACTGCCTGGGTTTCTTGATGGCCAGGAAACAGCTCCTAAGTTATGTGCTGGCCTGCCAGCACTAGCAGAGCACCATGGTGGTACCTATGGTCTATTTTGAGCACAGTCTGCATTCTTTCTGCGAAGGGAGAGTGAGTATTTTTGACTCATGTGCTAAGAACTGCATACGTTTTAACATTTACAAATTAATTCAGCTCACCTTATATTTAAATAACTGCCTTCTATTAATGCAACCCTGCCCTCTGGTATTTTGTGGTGCCTAGAAATAGAAGCAGAAGTCTTGCTCAAAAACAATTAACAGAAGTCTTGCCTAATTCTAAAGCGCTTGGAAATGAATAAAGGCGCTAGCTCCTTTCCAACACTTGTCATTGCTCCATTCAGGATAGAGTATCTCTCTTTTTTTGGGTCCTTCAATTTAGAGCTCTATGCAAGGCATAGATCATTTTCCTTCATTAGAGCCATGCCTTATTCATTCTCTACATTATATGCCCTATGATTCACAAGATCAACGAGGAAAAGAAAGTGGCCCAAATGAAGCTCTGGATGAAGACAATGGAAGAGTTTGAGGAGGTCCTGTACAAGGATGGGATTACCGTCACCCTTGAAAGGGTGAACAGGATGGCAATCAAGAGGAAAAGACACTTTACGCAAGCCTATTCCAAAGCATCCGATCAAAGTACACAACTCGGCACCATCTCCAAAAAGGGCCCCGCATAATTTCTTTGGACACCGCCTTCTTTTAAAAAAAACATCCATATGCCAGGGTTGTTGCTGTATGCGAAAGACCATTACCCAGAGGCCACCTGCAAATGTACACATGTATAGAGGACAGACTATAGCACAGTGACCTGGAGCACTCCTCTGCAGTAGCCTTTATGCGAAGGCAGGGTGGGCCGCATGACTTCCAACTCTACCTGGGATTGCGAGGTGTAAATCCCAGCAAGTTGAGGCACAGCTTGAACGGTACCTTAAGCATGTTTACATGTCCAATGTTGGGGAGGAGACAGTCTTCCCACCCCCTTAAGCGATACCGAAAAAGGCACAAAAGTTAGAAGACACATTTGGGGAGCAGGGGGAAGTAGGGGACACACAAAGGGGGGTGAGCGGTCACTAACACATGTATTAGGAGACATAGAAGAACGAACACCATCTTAGACAAATGGCAGCCATCCTAGAATGTAGGCCCCAAGCGCAGCTAATAGTATTAGGTGCTTGAATATTCGGTCCCTCGCATGAGCGCGACCAAAACGCCCACCCCGGCCAGGTCCCACACAGCCCATTAACTCCTCCATGGTTCCAAAGAATTGCAGGCCCTCGCACACAGGGAACACTGCACTCTACAAGGACATGAAAACAGAGCAGCGCGCCTCTTGGGAGTACCATTCTGTGAGACAGATAGCAAGGCCTCCTGTCCCCAACGATTCAAACATGAGAAATACAGCTTTGCAATACTTTCATCCCGAGACCCCTGCATATCATAGCATCACCCAAACCCAGACCACTGACCATAAACCTTTTACACCCCTCGATTGATCACTAAAATCAGAAGACAAGGCTATTGAACCTTCAGAAATGGGTCACGTGATCTGTGCAACGAGGGGCAGAGTAACAGATAAATTATAGCCCAAAATTAAGGTGGAGGACCTTGGGAATTGCTAAACTGTCTGGGAATGAGTGAAGTGTATGGCTTAGTGTGCCCTCAGCTCTTTTACAGCCCATCAATGTGTGTGCCAGGTGTTTGCAACAATGATAAGGTAACTGCATAAAAGAGTAGCCAATTAGTGTTAGACTAACCTCACCACGGATGAAAAGCCCAGCAGCACCCATGTGGACAAAGATGGACAGATGAAGTTGGACCAATGGCCTAGCATCCCATATGGGGCAGACCCTATATGTGTAGTGCCCATTCAATTGGGATGGTAGAATTGTATTGTAGAATATGTCGTAAGTGAGACTGTCTATAGTTATAACACACTGCACATGCTCGCAGAGGCCAGAGCGCTCGTGCAGCAGAGTTCTTTGCTGGTGCTTTTTCTGTTCTGCAGAAATAAACACGTGCAACATTTGCAAGCTCATCTTTGGCCTTCTTCCCTAGCGGTTGTATTTTTTCTAGTGCAATCACAGGGGTGTGCCTTCACCACCAGTAATGCAGAACTCGTGGAGGGCATCAAGGTTTTGGTGGAAGGCCTTGAGCCCAGGTACCTGTGCAAGGATGAAAAACACATTAAGTGCTCCCCGTGGTCCTGGAGCACAAGAGAATGGTGACCTATACATCAATGGATTTCTCTCCCCCCTCTGAAGGCTTGCATCATTATGTTAGGTTACTCAGCTCACCCAATAAATACAGTACAATTAAGAAGTACCTACTAGACCGGTTTGCAAATGTTTTGCTGCAGGAGCAAGAACACAAAGGCTGCACAATATGGTAAAGTATAAAAGCAAATAGTTGCCTACACTTAGTGTAACTGAAGGAAGTGTGAGGAGCCAGTAATGAAACACAGACACAGGTTGGACATGGTTTTGGCTAAAGACTTATTTAAAAGAAATGGGGTTGGAAACCTGCCTAACTATCCCTAATCTAAGAGGAATTCCATACCTAAAAAAAAAAAACGAATGGGTCTGTCAATGTCAAGAAGACCAAATCAAATTAATCCCTGTGTCCGTAATCCTATTCTGGCCCCCTCACACTCTAAAATACCCCTACGGTGCAAAGAGTAATGTTCCTGGTCTTCTTTAAGTGTTGAACAATGGTCAAAGTTTAACATAAACGTTCAAAATCCAACAAAAAGGTTTTTCCTCGTGGATAAAAGTTCACAGTTCTAGGGAGAACCTCCTTCCCTAGGTTCTTTGAATTAAACTTCCAGTTTCAAAAGAATCACCAATTTCACAAGAGGACTTCCTCTCTTCCTTGGTGTTCACATAGCTTGAGGATCTTGCTCACTTTCCCAAGATTTCTCTTTACCTCTAGTTTCAAAGGCACCTTTCTCCACAGGGACCTTTCCTTCTCTTTGTACACTTTGTCTATGTTACTGTTTTCCTTTAACTTCTTCTGTTAATACATCACAACCATAGCTCAATGTCTCCAAGACATGATTTTCCCTTGAGCCACATCAT
Organism: Ambystoma mexicanum; assembly: GCF_040938575.1. Classification (NCBI taxonomy): domain Eukaryota; kingdom Metazoa; phylum Chordata; class Amphibia; order Caudata; family Ambystomatidae; genus Ambystoma; species Ambystoma mexicanum. The sequence goes on from NC_090932.1 coordinate 1,073,049,012, forward strand.
TAAAGTTCATAAATGATTTTCCTTGTCGCAGTTTATACAACAGACATTTGTCTTCACCTGGTATCCTGCCAGGACTTATGTCAGAAACAATCAACGCTTTGCAATATCTGGGGGAAATGACTCCCTTCCCCCAGGCTGGGTTCACCAACCTGCCCAACACCATCACTTCACTTGACAAAAGTTCACAAGGCCAAACACGATATTTTTCTTTCCCTGGCCTCTCACAGGCTTGGTTTTCCCCTTTGTGTGTTTAGCATTGCTCACTAGTTACACGATTCCCATCGTGTATATTTCTCGACTTTCGTTCTAGTGCGCCGGCCACCTGGTAGGATTATAAGACAGTGGTTTAAGGTCCTTTGACGGGTGTGAAGGTTTAAGTTACTTACCTGTAACTATTGTTCTCCAGCATGGGTCCAGCATGGATTCACATGCTCATGAATAGTCCCTGTTGTGAGGTTGGGAATCCATTTCTCCTCTAAACCAATCACCGTCCTCTGGGTCATACCTCCCCCATCCAATGACAGTCCTCTCCCTAAGCTCCACCCCTGGTGGCCATCTTCAGATTTGGTAAGCACGTAAAGTGACAGTATGAGCCAAGAAGAGCCGCAGAGGGGAAGGGGGCAGGGTTTGCATATGAATCCATGCCAGACCCATGCTGGAGAACAATAGTTACAGGTAAGTAACTTAAGCCTTCTCCAGCATGGGGGCTGGCTTGGATTCACATGCTCATGAATAACGATAACACAGCAGTTACAACCACGGGAGGTGGCAAGGCTCAACAGAAGCAATACACACTCACCTCTGGAACAGACTAACCTCAGAAAAACAAGTTACTGGATGGAATTCCTGTCGACACAGTAGAACCTTGTGGAGGTGTGCGTGGACCTCCACATAGCAGCCCTGCAGATGTCAAGCAGGGCGGACACCAGAGAGAAACGCTATCGCTACTGCAATGCCTCTGGTGGAAAGGGTTCTCAGCCGGCCTGGCAGTGGCCTGCTAGCCACTTGATGACAGTGTATGATCCAGCCAGAGAGCCACCTGGAGGTGGAAGCCTTCGATATGGCCATTCCTTGATTTATTGGTCCAAAGTTGACGAACAATTGAGAAGTCTTTCGAAAATTATTCATAAGTGCCACGTACAACTTCAAGGCATGAGCAACGTCCAGCAAATGCAAGGCCCTCTCAAGCTGGCGATGACGGATTCAGAAAGAAGAAAGGCAACAATAAAGGTTTGTTGAGCTGAAATTCCAATGGTACATTTGGCATTAAGGTGGGACGAGTGCACAGTACCACCCTTGAAGCGTTGAAAGACAAGTAAGGCTGCTTGCAAGACAGGGCCTGAATCTCCCCGATCCGCCTGGCCGAGGTGATAGCTACGAGGAAAACCGTCTTCCACAACAGAAACTTGAGTGGGACCTAATGCATAGTAGGTTCAAAAGGAGCTCCGATGAGCTAAGTTAGCACTACATTGAGCTCTGAAGCCAGGGCAGGAGCCTTCACCAGCGAGAAAGTCATGAAAAGTCCATTGTGGAACTCCTTGAGAAGTCAGACATCACAGCGAAGGTCTGCCCGGAGACCTGGTGTACCTGGATATGGCGGCGAGATGCACCTTGGAGGCGTGAGCCATTCCCTCTTGGCCAAGGAAAGAAAGTTTGGTAGAAGTTGTGTGCCCGTGACACGCAGCAGGATAATCTTCGGAGTACGGCAACCACACAGAGAAGCGTTTCCATTTATGTCCGTAGCACTTCAATGTCAACGATGCTCTGGCCCTGGCCAGAATATCCTTACATTCTGCAGGCAAAGCATAACCTCCAAACGTTATGGCTGTAGGAGCCATGCCCTCAGGATCAGAGACTCTGGGTCATCATCAGGGCTCCAGATAAGGCGAGTACGAGGCCTTTTTACGCATGAAAATCTGGTAAATACGCCAGCTTTATTATTTTCCTGGGTACATTTACACACAGGTTTAGAGCAGAGGGCAGTGCAAAGGTCAGGTTACTTGACAGAAACCAGAAGGCTTCTTGTGATTTTTATCTACATGGATGTAATTGCAAGCCACCTCTGAATCAGAATGTATTTCTCTGAAACCTTTCAAAATAATAAACTGCACACTGATAAAAGGAATGGTTTCTTTCCATTCAGCTTCATAAGCACTGTGCATGTTTTCCTAGAATTTTAGGATTGTATAATTAATAAGATGGAAAACTAAGTTGCAATTGAGAATTTATTATTATTATTTTTTTTTAAACAAGTTATACTTTTTTTCCCATTGAAAACAAACCAGTATTGCGCAATTGTATTTTTCAGAGTTCCGGTGCTGTGTGCATAATCATGCAGAGACAGATCATTTTTACACTTCTAATTAAATTTACAGTCTAATTATAAAAACAGTGTGTAAAATGATGACTATGCACAGTCTAGTTTACATCCAGTCAACCTTGCAGTCAATGGGGTACATTACTACAAATGGTCAGTGGCAGCAGAGTCTTTGCTCAAGGGTGAGTAATTGTCATTACACTGATCACAGGTGTTCTAGCCTCTCAAATCTTCAAGACTACAAATAAAATATCCAAAACATGACTTTCAAGAAAGTGCAAGCGCTGCTCAGAAACAAATTAAAGTTTCACTGGTAATTGAAATACTCAGCAAAACCTGTCCCTGTGACAATCCAGATAGGTATTTAACTTTGTGTAGCGCTTCATAAATGGTTTGTCATACATCTAGGTACTGTGATTATTATACCCCAGTCGATACTCAGTTAATCAACCTCTGAAGGATGTTAGCCAATTAGATGGCTCAGCCGGTTGAGCACTTGTTGCTGCAATCTCTGCGTGATCTGTGGGTTTGTCAAAAGAGAAATTATATCGTGCCTCCTAATGTAATAAATATATGTATATTGGCCTACGCCAAGCTGCTCGTAAATCGCTTGCGAAGGAATCCGTGTTGCAAGGTCCTGACATTAAAATCAATGTAAGCCGCCATTTTAGGTCAATCCGCCATTTTAGGTTCGCTTTTGTAAAAGTCACCCTGTGAGTTAAAATGGTGGACAATGTCACTCCAAAATTCAACGTGGCCGTCTTGACCTCTTTATGTAGCCAATATGTAACTTGCCTCCAGGCCACTTGTTGAGGTCGTGAACTGAGACCTTGTCCTTCGTTGACCTGTGTGTAAAGGATTACTTGTGCAATGAAACTAATCCACGAGTATACAATAAGAACAATGTATTCAAATACTGAACGTAGAACACTTGTTTAACTACACTGTATTAACGTTTAAGAAGACCTACATGGAAAATCCCAGAATACACAGTTGCCGTATAGGCTTGTTGATAAATGTATTAAAAGCAAACCAGTTATATGCGGATGTGCGAGACTTGGCATGAACCCTAGATCGGTGATGTATTAGTGGAATATTAACCCGAAGTGGGGCTGGACATCGTGCTCACAAAAAGTATAAAAAGCCAATGCATTCTAATGTGCAGCGTCTCTCACTGAACACATCGAACCACGCTGGAGTTCGTTGTGTTGTACTGAGGGCCGATAGCCATCTGATTTTGCTCTGTTTTTAGTAACTGGATTCAGTATAAAATAAAGTACTTTGTATGTTCCTTTGTAACCCGTGTTCGGTGTATTTCCTTTTGGGGTACTCAGCCTCGATATTTAGATTGTTTTTTTACAGGTTGCAGGTTCAAATCCAAGCAAGTCCAATTCAGCCTTTCATCCTTTCGAGGTCGATAAAGGAGTACCGACTTTGGACTGGTGGTAATTGTAATAAATATGTTCTATGTACAGCGCTTTGCCAAAAGAGCTATATAAATAACCATTTGCCCACTAGATCAGATATAGAATTTAGCATGAAGTCCTTGCCTCTCTGCACTGTTGTATCATAACATTGGCATACCATTAGGTAATCATAGCTCCAGGAAATTAGGACTTTGATTAAACATCAAAAGACAATTCTGCTATCTAATCTGAAAACAGACAATACAAATTCATGTATGCTTTACTATATAATTGGCTAGGTTTTTGTGATTTCAACATTTAAATATATACAGGAGAGATCAAAAGGCCAGAAATAATAAAGGTGTATTCTGTCACAATGCAGAAAGGTGGCGCATAGTAATGATTGCCATACAGTTTTTTCACACGTCGGCTAGTTGTCGCAGACATTTTACTCTCTTGCGAAGGAGAAAGGTCATTCACATCACATAGTTTAAAAATATAGAGTAAAATACTCCCACCTCAAAATCTCATCTGGAGCACTGCTTGTGATGCAGAATCGCACCCCCCCTTCTCTGGTGAAAAGTTACAGGAACATTGGTAACCTGACGGACGCAGCCACTGACGGACGCAGCAGGTCCGGACACCAGATTTGTCTCGGCCACGCTGGGGTATTATCCTGCAGTGGCACTATGAGTGTGTTGATCAGGCGTAAGAGGAGTGGAAATGGAGGATAAGCGTACAGGAACCGTACCTACCACAGGAACGAGAACATGCTCCCCCTTGCTCCTCAGTTGAGGGAACCTGCTGGCGAACCTCTGGCACTTAGCGTTCGCTGCCATCGCAAAGAGATAGATCTGGGGTTGGCCCCATTTGCGAACAGAAGATCCACCTAGTTGTGGTGAAGTTCCCACTCGTGGCAAGAACACAATTCCCTGCCAAGCGAGTCTGCGATGTTGTTCTTGACTCCCGCTAGGTGAAACAGGATGGGAAACATGCCTTAACGAATGGCCCAGTGCCACAGGTCCTGGGCCTCCTTGGAAAGTGCTGGTGAGCAGCCCCCCCCCTTATTTCCAAATGTAGTACATGGGGATGGTGTTGTCTGTTAAGATCCTCACCACCTTGGCAGTCAACAATGGCAGAAACGACTTGAGGGCCCAGAATACGGCCCGAAGTTCCAGGATGCTGAGGTCTTTCTCTTCTGGTTGCCAGAGGACTCTGCTGTGCAACTGTCTGGTGTGGGCCCCCCATCCCTCTAGTGAGGCATCCGTGGGGAACGTCTCCTGATAAGAAGTAACCTAAAACTGAGTTCCCTGGATGAGATGCAGCTGTACACCCCACAACTATCACCCGACGGAACTCCCTATTTGAGGGAGATCTTGTCTGCAAAGTTCCCCGATACTTGCATCCACCTCACATCCAGGAACTCCTGGAGAGGTCTTAAGTGAAGTCTGTAGAGGCGAACGAGGCTGATGCACAAGGACATCATGCCCAGTAGCGACTTGATGGACCGAACCTGCACCCTCTGAGCAGAGGACAAGCGTTGTACTTTGACTTGTATGGCTCCGACCCTCTGCTAAGAGGGCAACGCGAAATACATCACTATGTTGAGTTGTGCACTTAGGAACAGCGCATTATGAGATGGCATCAAGCAAGACTTTGGATCGTTTATGGAGAACCCCAACTCCGTCAGCAGATGTACGGTTTTCGAAGTGTGCTTGCTTGCCAGTGAGTGTGAGCGGCAACGCACCAGCCAGTCACCTAGGTAGGGGTATACATGGATGCCTTGTAGACGAAGATGTGCCACCACCAGGGACAGGCACTTCATAAAAACCCTCAGGGCTGACTTCAGGGCGAAGGGCAGAGCCTTGAACTGGTAGTGCTGACCTTTAACTACGAATCGTAGGAACTTGCAGTGGTTTCTTGTGAATGGGGATCTGAAAGTAGGCGTCCTCCAGATCCAATGACGTCAGAAAATGCCCTTGCTCCAGTTGGCCAGGCACGTGTTGCAACATGACCATCCAGAACTTTTGGGACTTTAAATACTTATTTAGACGAGGTAGATCCTGGAACGGCCTCCAACCCAGTTTTCTTTCGAACCAGAAAGTATCTGGAATATACTCCGGAGCCACCGAGATGCTGGGGGATGAGTTCCATTGCCTCCTTCTGTAACATGAGCTGCAGGGCTGTGGTCGGTTTTGTTCCTGTCGCTGAATCGGAGGGATGCGAGGACATCTGCTTTGGAACTCCAAGGTATGCCCCTGTCTGACAGCGCCCAGCACCAATCTGTCTGTGGTGATCTTTTCCCACGTGCTGACAAACTTCGCCAGCCGGCCTCCCACTGGGGTGCATGAGTGGGGGCCCGAGGCCACAGTCGGTTCAGGCCTGCTTGGGGGTCAGAGCTCTGCCCTGCGGGCAGCGCCGCCTCTGTCCTCCACTGCCTTGAGAGCAACCCCTGTATGCTTGAGTGAAGGAGCGTGAAGGCTGCCGGTATGGTGTATTACAACCCGTGCAAGAGATTCCTGGTTTTCCTCTGGAAGAGTGAAAGGACGGCGGCCGTCAATACTGTAAAGTTCCCAGGGAGCGTGCCGTCTCTGTGTCGGTCTTTATCGGCTGCAATGACTCGTCGCCTGCCTTTCCGAAGAGGTTCTCCCCGACGAATGGCATATCCAGCACCTTACCCTGAATATCCTGGCGGAAGTTTGTTGTCTTCAACCAACCTTGATGACGCAGGGAAACCCCGTTCCCCACCTTGCGGAAACTCGTGTCTGCGATATCCACTGCCACTGAGATGGCATGATCGGAGGCCACTTCCCCTTCCTGAAAGAGTTCTAGTGCCTCGACCTTCTAGTCTTCGGGCAGGAAGTCTAGAATAGGACCCAGCTTGAACCATAGTTCCCGGTCCCATCGGGACAAAATGGCTAGGGGGTTAGATGCCTTGATGGTAGAGGCTGCTGCATTAATTATCCTCTTGCCCATTGCATCCAGCTTCTTCCACTCCTGGTCCGGAGGTACCATGGCTGCCGATGACTGGTTCGCAGAGTGCTTCCTGGCTGCGGCCGAGACCACCGAATCTGGCGAGGAATGAGACATTAAACACCTGGGAGCTGAATCCAGAACTTTGTAGTTTTTTTTCCCCAATCTGTCCCACTTGGTCGGGCTGTACTTGGGTTTCTCATTAGAGCTATGGCTTCCTCCCAGATGTCCACGAAGGGGACAAACATGATGGTCTTTCTCCTCGACGTGTGGTTTCCTGTACCAGCAACGCCTTTCTTAGTCTCCTCAGGAACCAACTGAAACAGTTCAAGGGCCCTTGATATGATAGAATGAAAAGATCCAAATTCGTCCGGTTGGATGGCCCTTTGCGGCTCGTCCGTGTGTTGTGTTTCTCTGTCAGCCGTGATGAAAGAGTTGTCCTAATAGGCTTCCGTGGCCATGCCTGGCCATGCCTGTGTGTGGGACCGGGGCTCCGGGTTGTGTCTTCTCGCGACAAGGTAGTGATGGAGTTGTCGGATGATGCTGATAACCCGCGCCCCCTTTGGACTTTCTCTTCCGCGGGGGGAGCTCAACCTCAGAGGCTGAGGCGTCTCCTGTGGAAGCGTAGGTCCCGGTAGTGGCATCCTCTGCTGGTTTTCGGGAACCAGTGTGTGCAGAGTAGTTAGAATGTCCAGCGACACATCCTTATGTCTAGGGGTGAAAAGAGCCAGTGGTGTGGTGTCTGGGCTGATGAGTCATCTCTTGCGAGCAGGGGACTCGAGTCTACTGCCCCAAGATCCTCCCCCTTCATGATCAGTGTAGTAACCCTTGTGCAGGTCATTCTCTCCTTCAGTGGTACGTGAGTAGATCTAGATCTACTCTGGTCTACCTAGAGCAGCCTGCTGGTCCACTTACCAGGGAAATTCCACCAGAGGGACCGTCTTGCTCTCCTTCTTAGAAGGTTGCTGGGTTGGTGCAGTCGCTGGGTCTTTCTCTGACCACGGAGTGGCTGCTGGCTTCGTCGCTGTTGCTGCTGCCATATTTCGCCTCAGGGGTAAGGACACCACGGAGTGGTTGTCACTTCCTTCATGGATCCACTCTGCTTCAGCGCTACTGTAGCGGACAATGTGCTCGTCGCTGCTTTCGCCGACAGTGCCGTCGTTAACTTGGCATGCTGCAAGGTCTTTGCTTTGAAGAGTCCTTTCTGCACTTGTCCCTCGTCTGTTTATCCGCGGACACAGAGTTTGTACAGGGGTAGAGACTTTCTCTTTGAAGAGGCCCATTTTGTTGGTGGGCTCACCGTTGAGGCTGACGGTGATCGCCTTTTGCCCAACTCGGGACCCGCATCAGCGGCACAGCTAGCGTTGCAGAGCTTGGCCTTTGCCATCATAGGATCTCAACCTCCTGACGGAAGAAGTTCACTCCTTGGACCGGCCGGTCTTAGATGAGGCTTGACCCTGCCCATGGCTGAGTCAGTGGCCTTGCTCGACTTGAGCCACACTGACAGTCTGCTGTAGCAGTCTTTTGATTTTCTTCGAGAAACCGTGGCACACCTCGCATCCCTCCTCATCGTGGTCCGGATGTAGGCAATAAGCATTTATGATGGCGATCTTCCACAAAGACGTTTCTTAATCCACACTTTGTGCAGAGTTTGAAGAAGCTTTGACTTTCCTTCTTCTCTTCAGTCAAGGCTGAAAGGCCCATAGTAGGCCCAGGGCCAGGCCTTCTCGAAACTTTGATGATGATCCAACAGTGGATGAAGATCTTCGCTGGTAGGTAATATCACTGCTGCCGGTCTCCGTTCTTTGTCGAAAACAATCAAGCAAAAATCGGTCAAAAAACTATTTTGGACAAAGATATGGAAAAAAACACGCAATTAGCTTGGAGAGCAACTTGTGTACTCCCAACACAGAAGCGTGTCGTACAAAACTGAAGATGGCCACCAGTGGTGGAGTTTAGGCAAAGGACCGTCATTGGATGGGGGCAGTATATGACCGAGGGGACAGTGATTGGTTTAGAGGAGAAATACAGTTTTAAAGTGAAGGTGAAACAGTTTTTTCTTTTACCGTGGATTCCCAGCCTGACAGGGAATATTCATGAGCATGCAAATTCATGCCAGAACCCATGCTGGAGAATACTGTGTTCCATCTAGCGAGTCCACTTTACTCCCATTAGGAATGTCTCTCCCCATATGGTAGCGGCTGTCCTTCCCTGACCACATGGGGAGTGACTCTCCCATGGCAAATAGTGGCGACATAGCTAGATTTGTCATAGAAGGTAAGGTGAAGGTAGCCGCATCCGCTGGGGGCATGCAGGGTTGAAGGCTAACAGTGAGCCAGACATTCGGGTCAGTTGGTGGATGTGTTATGAGGGGGTTGTCAGCTACCACTGGTGTTTAGAGCCATGGAGAGATAAGATGGGTGATGGCTGCCAATTGGTCTGAGGAATAAAGGGAGGAAGCAGAGGAGGAGGTGGGAGGGCACGAGGGGCATGGTTTCTACCTAAGCATTTGCCACGATTTGTTTGTCACCCTCGAACTTTGCATCAACAAAGGATAGAATTGTGGTTCTAAGAAGAATAGGAAGGCCTGCCTTGTTGTCCAATCCATTGTTGCACTTGTTTGCACTGTTGCTCATATTGCTCAAAAGTGACCCAATGTTTGAACAGCATGCGGACTATATCGCCTAGGTAATGCTTAACGGTTTTCAGACCATTCTGGCAATTAGGTATCTAGACTCTACTTCTTCGGAGTCATGAGGGATTGTGGTACGTGGGGCATGAAGCAGGAAAGGTGGGCAGAGAACACCATTGTCAAAGGAGCTGGGGGGGAGGGCACTCTGTGGGTGAGGAGTAGGCAGGCGGTACAATGGAGGGGCATCCGAGACGGCAGGAGTACAGGTAGGCAGGTGAGAAGGCAAGAGCGCAAGGGTAGGGGCAGATGAAATGGTGAGGGCACAAGGGTTGGGGAGGGTGAGGTAAAGGTGGGGTTATAAGGGAGAGGGTCTCCAAAATGGATGCAAGTTAATATCACGTAAAATCTCGAATCACTCACACAATAGGTTTGTATTTTGTAATTCGAGATTTTGTGGAAGTTTGTCCCCCACAACACATGTGTATGTGAAGGGGAATCCCTGCAGACCAAAATATCTAATTAGGAGAAAGGGGGACACCCCCACAACCCCCGCTCCCCTAATTCGGTATTTTGGAGCACAAGATTTTTGTAGTCCTAATATACGGGACTTTGGGTGATGCAGAATTTCTATTACAGTATTTTCGTTGAAAACCCTCCAAAATCACTGTCCTGATGCTACTCTACAAATGTAAGTTTAAAGGTGGAAGTAGGGATTCCCTTTTTCTCCAACATGTCAAAATTACCAGTGAGGCGCCATTCCCTACAGACGAGATATTGCAAAAGCCTCCTGTGAAACACAACCTCAGTGCAGCTCAGATGACATCCTCTGCATAGCGGATGTTGCGTGTTGGGGACAGCAAAGGCATGGCTTTGGTACACTCACCAGCGCTTGGGATGTGGGATGGCTGGGACCCTTCGGGGATGGGGTTGGGGGGCCAAACTCCCTCTCCATGTTCCAGTACAGCACCTCCTTCTCGAACTGTTGGACTTTTTGGGCGGCTTCAGTTAAGAAAAATTATTATATATTATTTTACCATAATATTTCACACCTAACCCCATGGCAAAAACACAGTGCAGCAGGTTAATAAAATAAAGGGAGAGTGACAGACAAGTGAGCGAGAGAGAGCACGAGAGGGCTTGTAAGAACGTCACAGAAAGACATTTGAAACAAGGAAAAGCTTTAAAAAAATGTTGAAAATAAGGGAATGGAAAGCTTAGCCTTATTTGTGCTGGAAAATAGGGAGAAGATAAAATAACAGTTATAAACGTTTTAGTCTTGTAAATGTGCAATTTAAAGGAACATATGATTAAAAATTGTCAATACTCTGACAAAACAGACAGCGGGTTTTGGATTTATAGCCAAGCAACCTAGCTTAGTGAACTAATGCAGCCACTTCATAGGAGTGAATGTGTGTGTAACCTGAGGGCCACAAGGTGTAATTGTGTATAGTTGGTTCAAACAGTGCTCCGTTCTTGCAAGCTCAGTAAAATGAGAACCACAGAGTGGATCTGTCATCAAATAAACAAAACTTGGTATACCGGGGTTTCGTTTAAACACTTCATAAAAACCAAGTTAGTACCATTTTATTTCTGCAGATGGTCGACAGCAGCTGCAGAGATCAGTTGTATGAAGAGGTGTGCGAGAACAGCGTTGTTCAGTGCGTTTGAGCAGCTTTGGGGCAGGATACAAAAATATGAAATACCCTTTCATCATGAACTTGGCATGCAGCTCTTCTTCATGAAGACAATAACTATCCATAAAGAACCAGATCAACGCCACCCGGTCATCGGTTTAGCAGCTGTCTGATCCATGGTGACAATTGTCATGGCAGAGCAGGGTGGGGAATTAACGAGTAATGTTATTGTTACTTTTTACATAACCCAGGTACTGTTGAATTATCACCCTGAGCCTGCCTCAAACTCCCCCCCCTAGCAAGATGCAAAACAATTCTTCAAACCAAATTGTGTACTTGCCAAGTATGAAAACATGGTCATCAAATTACCCTACTTAAAACGGTATATATAGATCATTTATCGAGTAACTACCAGAACTTAAATGATTCTTGATGCTTAAATATCAGGTGTTTTACCGAACTGAATGGTATGCATTGTATCTCCCCTGAAGGCAGAAAGTGAGCCACTGGCGAAATCTGAATACGCTACTTGCATATGAAGACAGAGCTATCTTACTGGATCATATATGTCTTTCTATAGAAAAGACCTGCAATATCCAGAAGTAACATTTGCACTATGTTCTTCTTGCAAGAAAGCTTTGCTAGTAAAGGTGGGGATATTTTACACGTAAAGTGGAATCTTTGCATTTTGTCCAATAGCTGAATTCTAACAACTCTGCTTCAATTTCCACTGGTGTGCAGCATAGGGTTCCAAACTTGGTTTTGACAGGCTGTAAAGCCTGCATTCTTGATCATAAGGAAACAAAGAATGTTCCAACGTACTGATTGGTAGAAATATTCGGATTTGAATTTATGGCCTTTCTGATTGGGCATAATGGAGAGAAATCTAAATTCTGCATTGCTGACAGAATGCTAGGTGGAGCAGAATTTCCAACCAATCTGCCATTACAATCCACAATATTGAAAATGGGTTTCCCACTCCTGTGCACCAACACCGACACCTGCCACACCTAGAAAACGACCATAGAAGGAACTAGAACTAAAGTCGGGGCATGAACCTAGAATCTCCTCTGGCCCTGGTAAGGTGATCAATCTATCCTGTATTTTCACATTTTGAGAGGCACTTATTCAATATCCTAAGATTCTCCCTTTCATGGCCAGCGCATGCACACCAATTACCCCAAAACTTTGTTGGCAGTTAGCACTAGAACAATGCTACTGCTAATAATTCAATAGCTAAACAATGACCTCCCGTGAGATAATGAATGTGTTGCAGTCCCAGACTGTAGTACGAGAATCACATCTTATTAAACCAATGCCACATCATTTAAAAATAGAAGTTAATTTCTATAAAAACAATAGAAAGGGGCCAGGAGAAATAGGAGTAAAGTCCAAGAACTCACACATTTGTATTGCTTACAGCCACTTTTTAATCGCACCTTTTCACATGTGCATATACATCTATTTAGAACAGACCTGCATTGTTGCTCGATCCGTCTTTGTTAAGCACAGGAATAACAATTTTCTGGGTCTGCATTTAAAAAGACTGGTCGCCAAGTGCCGCCCAAATTCTTGGCAAAGAGAATGGCATGCTAGAAAACTGGAAGAGTACTGAACAGCCCAGAACTCCATCATGTCAGCCGTCGTTCACCATCCTAATCCACACTAGCATTTCAGAGGTAGTAAGTAGCCTGTTGAGTTCTCTCCGTTCCCCTCTAATCCAGTCAGCCTCCGTTTATGAACAGGCAGTTTATAAATGCAGATTCTTTGAAAACATTTAGTGATAACAAGTAGAAAATAGAATTCCTAGACTTGCAGCCAGTTTGTTTATCCTTGGCTGTGTCCTCTTGCAGATAACATCAAGAATGCTGGAGCCTGCAGCTCCCTTAAAGAATGACACATTCAGGGGGCTGATGTAACCCTGAGCCTCACTCCCAAAGATATCAACAGAAAGCAAAATACCAACGGCAAGACGCAAGGTTGCTTCATAATTGCACAAAACGAATCAAAGAATTGTTTCTTGTTGGGGCCCCAGAGCAGTTCCAGTTCAAGGCGTCAGGTGAAAGTTACATATCCGGGCATCTGTGAGAGTTGATTGCCAGTAGAGTGTTTCACATCTGGGCACCAATTGAGAGCTACATTTCAATGCTAGAGGGGAGTGTTAAGCACCTGGTAAGACTTGGGAACTAAGTGGAAGTTCGTAATTGGGCTCTATGGAAGAGTACGGCATCACAGCACCAGGTAAGAATAAGCCTTGGTGGTGCCAGGCAAAATGAAGTTACTTGTAATCTTAGTTCTCCATAATGAGCAGCTTCCTTAAAATCATATGCATTTAAGATATCTGCCTATGTTCAAGATCTCGGGACACGTATACAGAGAGAAATCTGTATTGTGCCAGAGAAGATTTTAAAGTTGAAATATTTTACTCCCCGATTTTTGAAGTTGAGAATGAAATGATTATTAGGGCGTAGACAAAGTCCATCCCTTCATGGCACTTTCTGGTGAGTGATATTAGATATAAACTAAATCAAATCTCTTTGCAATTCATACCTTTTGGCACTTTGAAAATCGCAAAATAAATGTACCTCACGTTAATTTTCAGATCAGACAGTAATATTAGAGCTCTTGCGTCACTGCACTGCTGGTACCACTGATCAGACATATCCCTGGAGCTGTCACTGGAAGCAGGCTCTCATAGGCCGTTTTCAATTTGAGTATTTTTGCACGTTTTAGGTGGGAGTATTTTTACGTTGTTTTCTAGTCCGAGTGTTTGCCCATTTATAGCAAGTAAATGTGGCTGTTGCATTGTTGATCTGTTAAAACATGTGAAGCCTATACAACGTACTGTTAACGTCTTTTAAACATTAGCATAGCAAGCACAATAAAGTTGCTTGAAAGTGTACGGTGTCCCTTCCTTGAACACTTGAATAAAAATGAAAACAGAGGTATGTAGACTGTCTTATAAAATGAAAAACGTACACTGATCCTGCCATAGCATTCGATGATGACTCGCATTTCACTTCAATTTGTTTTTAGATATTGGCCAGTAAAACCTCTCATTCACATTTTCTCCAGCATTCTGCCATCTGTCCCCTCTTAAAAAGGTGGCAATGTCATTCATGACCTGAATGAAGATATGCAGGATTCAGAGCTAGGCAGCGCTACAGATAAGGGGTGTATCAGCCACTTTTACTCAAAGGGGCCAGGAGAAAAACTGACTAAAAATACACCTAGCAAAAAATAGTAAACTAACACATAAGATGCCTCTCTCCCCCTGCTTTCACCCATACAGCTCTGTGGATATGTTCGGAATACGGCAAGAAACTACTATTATTATTGCCCGAGCTGAAGAGGTAAAAATGTATCTTTTAATCTGCATGGTTAACTAGGTGCAAAGAAGAACAAGTTACTTCTTACCTTGTAACGTTCTTTCGACGGGATGTTCCTCCGACGTATTCCTCATCTTAGATATCTCCTTCCAGCTCTGCTGGCCTCGGAAAATTTTTTCTCTAGAGGGCGTTGCGCGTCGACGTCCTCCGAGTCGATGTCCCTCGACAGCCGCCGTATCGACGTCGACGTCATCCTGCCTATAAAGGCCGCGCGCAGCGTCCGTTGCTCAGTTCCGTTTTGTAGCCCACAATAATACTTTCTGGACTAGACTAATCACCCTGAAGGAGCGTAAACTGTAACAACAAGGGAAGTAGAACTGCAGGGATGGATGGGAGGGTCGATGAGGAATACGTCGGAGGAACATCCCGTCGAAAGAACGTTACAAGGTGAGAAGTAACTTGTTCTTCGAAGGGATTGTGTCCTCCGACGTATTCCTCATCTTAGATAGGCTCCCATAGCAGTATTCTATTATTGGAGGAGGGAGTACTGACTTCACGCTGTCTTCTATTGATGAATAGAATGCAGTACAGCCCTTCCAAACCTAGTCTCTTGACTGGAGGAGGAATCCAAATTGTAAAATCGTGTAAAGGTATGGACAGACGACCATGTAGCGGCCGCACAGATGTCTTTAACCGGCACGCCTCTTTTGAGGGCCGATGAAGCTGCATTACCTCTGGTCGAATGAGCCCTAAAGTTTTGAGGGGGCTCTTTCCCTGCCAGTTTATAACATTCCAGAATGGCTAGAATGATCCATCTGGAAATGGTCTGCTTAGTTATTGGTAACCCCAGCTTGTGACCTGTGTAACCTACAAACAGCTGGTCTGCCTGTCTTATCCTGGCTAGTCTACTGATGTAAAAACTTAAAGCCCTTCTAGGGTCTAGACTGTGTAACCTCTCTTCCTCTTTCCCCGGATGAGGAGGAGGATAGAAAGATATGGAATTCAGAAATCACCTTTGGGAGGAAATTAGGCTTCACTTGTAGGACAACTTTGTCTTTGTGAAATATTGTGTGAGGGGGTTTACAAGAAAGAGCTTGCAATTCGCTCACCCTTCTAGCAGATGTAAGTGCTATTAATAAAACAGTTTTAAGGGTAAGGAATCTTAGCGAACAAGAATGGAGTGGTTCGAAAAGGTGTGCCCATCAGGAAAGTTAGTACTAAGTTTAAATCCCATAGGGGAACTTGGAATGGTCTTGGGGGATAAACATTGGTTAACCCCTTTAGAAACTGTATTACCAAGGGTAACTTGAAATAGGATGGTTCTTCCGCAGTGCGCTTAAAGATGGATAGCGCTGCGAGATAGCCCTTAATGGTGCCAACTTGAAGGCCTGAATTCGCCAAATATAGAAGGAAGGACAAAACCATTGGTGTACCACATGAAAAAGGGTCGATATTCTGTTCTCTCCACCAGCTGCAAAATCTGTTCCAACGGCAGTGGTATAAAGACTTTGTTGCTGGCCTCCTTGCCGAAAGCAACACCTCCATAACATCATCAGGGAGGTCCCAATCCTTGTACCTCAACCTTTCAGAAGCCAAGCGTGAAGGTTGAGGGTTTTGATGTCTGGATGGAGAACCTGACCTCCCTTGTGTGAGACTAGGTTCTCTGAGTGGAAGTCGAATTGGAGGGCAGATGGACAAGTCTAGAAGGTCCGGGTACCACGTTCTCCTGGCCCAATTCGGGGCAATTAGGATCATGGTCCTCCGGAATCTTCTCAACCTCCTGATCATTTGAGGAATGACAGGGACCGGTGGGAACGCGTACAGAAGCGGAAACTCCCAGTCCACTATGAACGCGTCTCCCAGAGCTCCTCTCGGGGGAAATTCCCTTGAGCAGAACAGATCGCATTTCCTGTTGACGCTGGTGGCGAACAGATCCACCTGAGGGGTTCCCCAAAGGGCGAAGATCTCTTGAAGGACTTCCTGAGCTAGTTCCCACTCGTGGGAGACTGTGCTCTGCCTGCTCAGAGCATCCGCTGTCAAGTTCTTCTCTCCGGTTAGGTGAACTGCCGATAGAGAGATTCCTTCTTGGATTGCCCAAAACCAGAGCTGCATCGCCTCTCTGCACAGGGGTAGTGATCCTACGCCTCCTCTTTTGTTGAGGTAATGCATGGCCACTGTGTTGTCCGTCATTATCAGGACGTTTTTCCCTTGTACAGCTGGCAGGAACGCCTTCAGCGCAAGTCTGATGGCTCTCAGCTCTAACAGGTTGATATGTAGTCTGGACTCGGATGGAGACCAACGACCGCTGATGGTCAAGTCGTTGGCGTGGGCTCCCCACCCCGTGAGTGAGGCATCCGTACCTACTGTTATCTCCGGCCAGGGTTGCCAAAACTGTTCTCCTTTCAGAATGTTCTCCTGACAGGCCCACCACTGAAGGTCTCAAGCCACCCTGTCGTGAACCTGAAGAAGATCTGTCATTCTCCCTGAGAATTGTGACCACTGAGTCCTCAGTGCCCACTGGAGGGATCTCATTCTCAGGCGAGCCTCTGGCACTAGGAAAATGCAGGATGCCATGAGGCCTAGCAATCTCAAAAAGTCGAAGGCTGGGAGACGTTGGGCATCTTGGAACTTGGTAACCATCTGTAGAATATCTTGAGCCCTCACCTCTGGTGGCGAGGTTTTTCCCAGGGAAGTGTCCAGGATCGCTCCTATGAACTGGAGTCTCTGTGATGGTATCATTTGTGACTTCTTTAAATTGAGGGAGAAGCCCAGTTTGTGAAGGGAGTGGCACACGTGATTTAGCTGGATCTGAGCTTGTTCCGAAGAGACAGCCCTGATCAACCAATCGTCCAGGTAGGGGTAGACGTGAATCCCTTCCCGCCTTAGACTTGCCGCCACTACCGACATTAACTTGGTGAAGACCCTCGGGGCGGAGGTCAGCCCAAATGGCAGCACTCGAAATTGATAGTGAGAGTTGCCAATTGCGAACCTCAGGTATTTTCTGTGTTTGAGATGGATAGGCACATGGAAATAAGCATCCTGAAGGTCCAGAGATACCAACCAGTCTGGAACTGAAGGGCCTGGAGGATCTGAGAAAGAGTGACCATCTTGAATTTGTCTTTCCTGAGGAATTTGTTCAATTCTCGCAAGTCCAAGATGGGTCTCAGTCCTCCGTCTTTCTTTGGAATGAGAAAGTAAGGGGAGTACCAGCCCTTGTTCCTCTCCGCTACAGGTACCGGTTCTATGGCACCTTTCTCTAGCAGGTCCAAAATTTCCTGCAAGAGGAGCGGATCTGGAGCTTTCTGAGAGCTGATCCCCGGTGGATGACTCTGGGGTATGCGTAGGCGAGGCAGGCAGTAACCTTGGGCAACTGTTTCCAATGCCCAAGCATCTGACGTGATAGCCTGCCATTCCGCCAGATGTTGAGTCAACCTGCCTTCTACAGGTGTCGTGTGAGGGAAGTCCTCAGAGTGGTTTTGGGGCGGCTGATGCGGATGCCGATGGTAAAGAGGCACCTGCTGTTGCTGCGGCTTTTGAATATCTACCCCGTCCACCTCGGGTAGTTCTTCTTTGTCCCCTTTGAGCCGGACGTCCTTACCTCTTCCGAATGCGGAGTAGAAGCGAAAGGACTTGCCCCTCGCAGAGGTTCCTGTGGGACGAAAAGGTGTCTGACGGATTGCCGCACCTAGGGATTTTGCTGCTGCTTTTGAAGTTTGCAGTTTCTCTAAACTGTCATCTGCCTTTTTTCCGAACAAAGAAGAGCCATCGAATGGCATGTTCAAGAGCCTGGCTTGCACATCAGGAGCAAAACCAGACTTTCTCAACCAAGCAAATCTCCTGGTTGTTGTACTTGCCGCCATTGCTCTGCTGATACTGTCAGCCGAATCAATGCCCGTCTGTAGGGATTCGCACATATCGTCTTTACCGTCCTGTATGATATTCAGGAACGCCTCCCTTTCTTCTCCCTCCGGGATGCAGTCAGCCGCTGTAGAAGCACACTCCAAAAGTGTATGGCTGAATCTAGCAAGGGTGCAAGTAGCATTAACAGATTTTAACACCATGCTACATGCCGAAAAAACTTTCTTTGCCATATCATCATATTTTTTATCGTCCCTGTCCTGTGGGACGGTAGGATAAGCCGTCTTGACATCGGTAGAAGATGCTGCCTGTACCACCAGACTTTCTGGGGATGGGTGTTTTGACAAAAACTCCGGGTCTGTAGAGGATACCCTATATTTTGTAGACAGTTTTTTATTTACTGCCGGGACGATATCTGGGGTTTCATAGTTCGTCATAATCTTCCTCTGAGAGCTTTATGAAAAGGCACCACAGGATCCTCCTGTGGGCCTTTGTCAAGAATATCCGTGAGGTCATCTTGTTGGAAAGATTGTGAAGGTGCAGACCACCCCATAAACTCTGTGATCCTGGCCATTAAGGCTCTATAGGGGGTTTCAGCATGCTCCCCCGGGTAAGGCCTAGCAAACTCCACCTCAGGGGAAGTGTCTAACCCACTTGCCTCATGTAAGGAATCATGAAGATCCTTTAACCTGCGTTCTTCAGAGGAAAATTCCTCTCTAATTGGGGTTACAGGTCCCTGCAACTCAAATGTGTCTTCCTGTTCAGACAATTCACCCTCTTCCATAATTGAGGACAACGTTCTCAATTGTTCTGAACTCATAAAGGGTGTAAATCCCATTTCCAAGGCAGAGGGTGCCGAACTTGTCATAATCGGCCTCGAAAACGTCGATGTCGTCGACGCCGACCTCGAAGGCTTCAAGCGTGGCGTCGAAAACAAAGGTGGAGGCCTCGATGACCTCGACAGAATTGGAATTCTACTCGACAATCTCGAAGCCATCGTCATCGAGGACCTGGGGATAGTCACTGGGTGTGTCGTGACCGTGACTTTTCTTGGCGTCAACGCCGGTGTGGAAGCTGGCGTCGAGTGGACCGACCCGTGTGTCGAAGGTCCCTTCGACAACGGCGTCGAAGACACCGACCTCAGCGTCGACGGAACCTTCGTCGACGGTGTCGATGGAACCTTCGAGGAAGGTTTGGAGGTCGTAGTCCTACTCGAGGGTTAGAGACGCGCTCGAGAGATTTCCTTCGCCGGATACTGCGACTCGCGGCGTTTTTGACCTTCGGGTCTTTCAACCAGAGCATCGCTCTCGGCAGTCTTCGAGGGGGTCGAGGCCGCTTTCTCGAAGACGCTCATCATATTTTTGCGGAATTCCTCCCATTCAGCCCGGGAACTATGTTTAGCGGGGCAAGGGATTCTTTTTGGTGAAACAGAGGAAGAGGAAGACGGAGAAGGGGATCTTCGACGTCTCCTCTTCGAGTGCTTCGATCTCGAGGAGTGATGGGACCCACTCCGAGACCTGGAACGCGAATGGTGACGAGGAGACGAATGTCTCGACTTCGTCGACGAAGAAGAAGAAGCTTTGAAAGTCTTACCTTTCTCCAGCTTCCCCCTACGCTCCTTCAGGGCCTTAGCTGTCATGGACATACAGTCCTTGCACTCCGAACAATGGTGTTCTGCTCCCAAACACCACAGACAAACTCTGTGAGGGTCAGTCAACGACATCTTTTTCCCACAATCTCGGCATTTTTTTAAGCCGGATCGAGGAGTTGTCGGTTCCGACGAAGAAGCCATCGAGTACGGATCGAATAACTCGAGGTAAATAGATTTAACCTGACAAAAACTGAACAACGGTATTCCGAGGCACTGAGTAAGTGCGGAAAAACGGAACTGAGCAACGGACGCTGCGCGCGGCCTTTATAGGCAGGATGACGTCGATACGGCGGCTGTCGAGGGACATCGACTCGGAGGACGTCGACGCGCAGCGCCCTCTAGAGAAAAAATTTTCCGAGGCCAGCAGAGCTGGAAGGAGATATCTAAGATGAGGAATACGTCGGAGGACACAATCCCTTCGAAGTATTCATTACAAAAATATTTCTGTTTTACCTTTAAAACATATTTTTACTCGCTAAGAAAATGCTTGCATTATGAAGCGGACCTACATTTTTACTCACTAAAAGAATAAGTTACTTACCAACTGGTAACGTTCATTCGACTGGATGTTCCTCCAACGTATTCCACATCTTTGACATGTAATGTCCATAGCTGTGCTGCTTCGGAAATTTTTCGGCAGCGAGCGTCCTGTGTCAATGGCGCTGGGTCGATGTCCCTCAAAGGCCTCCGTCGAGGGTGACATCATCAGATGTTATATGTAGCACGCATGGCACCCGTAGCCTCAGTTCATGTTTTTTCCCCCTCCCAAACGTGTGACATAACCGCACACAGTGCCTCCTTGACTGCACACAGCCTTGTGAGAACGCAAGCTGCAATCACATAGGAAATTCTTCAGAGAGTCAGGCTGGGAGGGCGATGAGGAATACATTGAGGAACTGCTGGTCAGCTTGTTGGCGTGAGCACTGCATCCCGTGAGGGAAGCATCCGTCACTACCGTCACCTCCGGCCATGGTTACCAAAAAGGCTCTCCCTTCATCAGATTCCCTTTGCTGGGAGGTGGCGCTGTGGAGCAGCCCAAGATGGCTGCCTACCCACTGAGCTCCGTGTGGGATCGGTAGAAATCTGCTTTCATCTGCGGCCACAGCGTGCGTTTCGTTCCTGTTTTTTGCAGTGCCGCTGCCCTACATCACTGTGCTGCCGCCGGGAGAGCTCCGGCTGTTCTTCGTCCCTGGGGAGCCCCGGACTGGGCCTTCTGCTGGTGCGGCCCTCTTCATCGCGGAGGCCGCGGTGCTGTCTCGGATCCCGCCCCCGCCTCTCGGCCCGCCTCCCCCTCCTGGCGCTCTGTTGGGCGGACTGCGGCCCGATCGCGCTCCTTGGGACTCCGCGGCGAACCGGTGGTCTGCGGCTGGGGCCGTCGCCGGAGCGCGCCCCGGCCTCGCCCGCCCGCCCATCCGGCTGTGGACCTTCGTCGCCGTCCCCCGCAGGGTGTCGCGGCTCCTGGGGAGCGTGGAGCGGCTCCCCCCGAGGTGAGGAGTGGCTGCCCGTGCCAACTTGGTCCCCTCCAGGGGAGGGATCGATTTGCCCCCCTTCCTCCCCCCGCTGCTCCCCTGTTCATCCTTCCGGGGGGGGCGGGCGGACCGCGGCCCGACCTGACCCTATATTGTGTGGCGCGCTGCAGCGGCCTCGTCCCGGCGAGCCCCGGCGCCCAGCAACTCCCGACTGGCTCCGCTCCCCGGTGGCGTGGAGCGGCCACCTGCTCGCGTCTTGCTGGGGGCGGTACAGGGACCCCTCCCTGGAGAACTCACACCTGGCCCCTGCGCCCCTCGACGTAGGTTCTGCCCAGGGCGCGCACCTCTTGCCCCAGCAGCCTGATAGACACTGGCTCCAAACCCCTGTGTGACTCTGGTGTTTCAGCGGGGTGGCAGGCGGGATAACAACTAGTAAGCCATACCCCGCTCCCTCATCTGTGCCGCGACGCCACCCCCCGGATCCTTCTACTGATGCGGCTGACCCTGTGGTCTTAGCACCTTCTCATTGACAGTCCCTGGAACCACCTTACACCGCCGTACCAGTTGACCCCTGCCTACTCGTGCCCCTCCTGGGCCCTGCTCACATCTCGGTTGGAATAATCCCAACATCTACAGTCTGCAACCCTGACCTGGGACCATACTCTTCCCCCCTGTGGCCGGGCCCTCTGTCTGCGTTGTCCGTGGACCTATAACAACAATGCCTGGCAAGGTCAAGGGGAACCATAAAGGGGGTGCCATGGACAGATTCGCTAAAGCTGTCCCGAGGGGAGAGGCGGAGCAGGACTCGCCCATCCAGGATGATCTGGAAGTTGACCATCACCCCACTCCCGCACCCCCAGACCTGACCACGCTTATGGAATCGATGGCCAAAAACTTTGCGTCTTTTCATGAGAAATTAGACGACATCAATGCCAATGTTGCTTCCCTAAAAACGCGGATGGATCAGGCGGGGACCAGAATCAGCGACGCTGAAAATCGTATATCTACCAATGAGGACGAAATACATGCACTACAGGACACAGTGGCGTCCCTGTCACGTGACATGCGCAGTGTGAAAGCGAAGTGCGACGACCTTGAATCGCGCTCTCGCAGAAATAATCTGCGGATCGTCGGTGTCCCTGAGAATGCCCTCAGGGGCCGCATGGAAGACGCTGTGGAATCCCTGCTTAAGGACCTCCTGGGCAACCCAGTCCTGTCCCCATACTTTACCGTTGAGCGCGCTCATCGGGCTCTGTCACCGAGGCCCAAACCGGGCGACATCCCAAGACCCATTATAGCCAGGATCCTCAACTATCGGGACAGAGACCTCATCCTCCGGCTGTCACGAGAGAAAGGAGACCTGCGCCTCGAATCTCATACTATAAGGATCTTCCCGGACTTCTCAATAGCGGTCCAGCAGGAGAGGCGTCAGTTCATCGGAGTTAAAAAGCTGCTCAGAGAACGTAACGTTCCGTATGCCATCCTGTTCCCGGCTCGCCTCAAAATTACACATAATGGGAAACTTTATTTCTTCACTGTTCCAGAGGAGGCTGTGAAATTCATTGAGATGCACCTACCGCTCCCCAACCCAGCGGGGGCCCCGGTTGATGAGGGGTGATGAGTGGTAACTCAGGCCGGTCACTATTTCTCCATCAGGAACATCCGTCACCTTGAACGTGCATATGGAAACAGCACACTACAGATCCATCGCATCAGGCTCCCCCAGCGCCTGACCGGGCTGAGACTAGACCCAACCACGGCGGACAATGCTCCCCCTGCGGCTCGGAACATCGTGTTGTCTACGAACCCTAGAACTTCCTTCATTCTGGTCTCTCCCGCAAAGCTCTGCTGGACATGGGCTCCTGTCTTTAGATCCGCTCATCGCAGAACCTACTCACGACAGCCTTGTCTGTCCTACATCTTTGTCTAAGAACCGCCCACACGGCTACAGCACACCTCGCTGCAATGGCAACGGTTTTGGTTTATTGGTTGTCACTGCATCGGTGCCCCTGTTGGGCACAGAATGGGCCTTATCCCTGTTGGATTTCGCCCTCCGAACTCCACCCCTCGGGGAGAATCGGACCTGTTGGTGACACATTTTTTTGGGGGCAAGGGATTTACACTGCAAGTTGGGGGTGGGCAGTGAGGGCGGGGGGAGGTATGGTTTGTTACACGGGAAATGTTTTAGAAAAAGGCAGTGGCGGAATGGCAGGGCGATACACACCGGCTCACCTATATTTGTGCATGCTCACTCTTTTATTTGAAATTCAACAAAATTTGTGGGATGTACATTAAAACCGTAGAGATGCATGCAATTGTCTCAATCACAATCACCCTGGGATCGGGGGTTCTGGGGACAGAGTTTGCGGCACACGGAGGGGGACACTGGTGCGAGTATCACCTAGTGGGAGATTGTCCTCCATGGGTATTGTGTTTAGTGATATTCTTGTCTGATGCGCTAAGATGTCAGTGACGATAATGTCATGGAATGTCCGAGGCCTAAGTAATTACACCAAGGGCCGCAGGATCATGGCTTATGCCAATAGACACGGCTGCAAGGTACTGCTCCTGCAAGAGACACACTCCACTGGTCCACTGGCCAGAAGCATTGCGCCTACCTGGGGACCCCACAGATATTTTACTTCTTATTCCACACGCGCCAGAGGAGTCCTAACATTGATCCACAAGTCTCTTAAGTTTGTCCTCCATAGGAGCTATATAGATCCTTGTGGTAGATACATTGTGCTGTACTGCGCCATTGCCAATAGAGATTACCTGCTCGTAAATACTTATGGCCCCAACGTCGACTCCCCCGAATTTATTGACCAGGTGGTCTCCATACTGCTGGGATACACGGATGTGCAAATCGTCTGAGGCGGGGATATGAACTTTATCCTGGACACCTCCCTAGACAGGACTGGCATAGCGCCCAGGCCCCCGTCGGGCGCAGCGCGCAGACTCCTGTCCCATTGCAAGACACTTGACATTCATGACGCATGGAGAGCTCTACATCCGTCAACACGGGAATACACCTTCTACTCATCGGTCCACGACAGTTCGTCCAGGATCGATCTATTCCTACTATCTGGTCCTATGCTAGGTAGGGTTTCCAAGACATGTATACTCGCTCGCACACTATCTGATCACTCTCCGATCCTGTTGTCTGTTGACATGGGCATGCCAGCCCCCACTATTAACACATGGCGCTTTAAATCTGCTGCCCTACAGGACATAGTTTTTAGAGCAGACATACTTGCAGATATCCAGTCCTACTTTGACAACAACTCACCACAGGACACCTCCCGGGGGATCCGCTGGGACGCCTTCAAAGTCTTCATTAGGGGGGCTTCCATCTCTAGGGAGTCGGGGGTACTCAAATCCATAAGAACCACCCTATCACGCACTGAAACTAAGCTACGTGACCTGGAACGGGCCCACCCGGCCTCCGTTGACCCTGGTATACTCTCCCAGATCAGTGAAGAACTCAAGATCTTCAATGAACAGGCAATCAGGGAAGTGCAGTACTTCAGTCGTCCACAGGCTGCACGGAAATACGGTGAGGGAGATAGACCCGGCAAGACACTCGCTACCCTGGCCAGGGGGGAATGGGGCCAAGCCCACATTACCAGTGTTAAGGATAATCATGGAACGACTCAGTGGTCCGACCAGGACATACTGGAGGTCTTCACAAGCTTCTATTCCAAACTATACTCTCAACCCCCTGAACATAGCGAATCCCATATGCGCGAGCTTTTAGACCAGCTTTTAGACCAGATACCCACCACTATCATCTCCCCGAACAGAACAGTTGGACTCCCCCATTACACTAGATGAGATAGTGGAAGCCATATCAAGTCTCCCGAAGGGGAAAGCGCCGGGCCCCGACGGGCTTACGGCTGAATTCTTTCAGGAGCATGTGGCCACTTTGGGACCCGAATTGCTAGAGGTATGGAATGAGGCCCTCCAGCTGGGATGCCTTCCCTCGTCTCTACGTGAAGCCGTTATTACGGTCCTCCTCAAGCCTGGCAAACCAGCAGATGACTGTGGTTCGTATCGGCCCCTATCACTCATGAACTTGGATACGAAAATCTTCGCCAAGGTGCTCGCCAATCGTTTCATTCCTATTATGTCATATATGGTACATGAGGACCAATCCGGCTTTGTCCCTGGTAGATCCACATCGCACAATATTAGACGGCTCCTTAACGTCATGGCTCGTATCAGTCAAAACGTGTGTGCGGTGGCGGTCACCTTGGACGCCCAGAAGGCCTTCGATATGGTGTCCTGGAAGTACATGTGGTTGGTCCTGGAAAACATGGGCGTCGGACCCGGGATGATCGCATACATCAAACTATTATACACATCCCCAGTCGCCAGGGTTCGCGTCAACTCCCAAACATCTGCCTTGTTTCCTCTCTCTCGTGGCACCCGACAGGGCTGCCCGTTTTCCCCGATCCTGTTTGCCCTTGCCATCGAGCCCATGGCGGACTATGTCAGGGAGCGTCACTCATGCAAAGGGATACGCCTCCAGGGTACACCCGAAATTATCTCGCTCTACGCTGACGACATCCTGCTTTTCGTCAGGAGCCCAGATCTCCACCTTGACCCTCTCCTTCGGGACATCACTCGTATCGGAACATACTCAGGCTTTACTATCAACTACACCAAATCCGAAATTTTCCCCCTCACACACTCCACGCCCCAGCCGGCCACTGAATACCCACTCCGCTGGTCCCCCAACGGGATTAAATATCTGGGAGTTCAGGTGTCTTTGACCAAGGAGACTCTCTTGACTAGCAATTACCTAGCAGTGGCAGAATTAGCCGAAACCAAGATTGCGCGCTGGCGCCCTCTCCCATTGTCACTTGCTGGGCGGTTATCACTGGTTAAGATGATACTGCTTCCCAAATTATTGTACACATTCACAAATGTTCCCATATGGCCTGGCAGGAAATACTTCACTGATCTGCACAGGCTATGTGCGCAGTTCCTGTGGCACTCCGGTGCTGTGCGGAAAAAGTGGGGGATATGACTCTGCCCTACGACAGAGGCGGGTTCACGGCCCCTGACCTGATGCGATACTGGATAGCAGCGCAGGCACAATTTGCCACTTACTGGTACCCCGGACCCTCCCCTCGCCCGCACGTCAAGCTTGAAAACCTTGCTGCCTCCGGCGCCAATATCATGACTCTAATTTTACATCGTCGGTACGTACCTGACTCACCTATAGATCCAGTCCAGACCACCTTATCAGCCTGGGGGCGGTTGTTTGCTGCAGGCTCTGCGGAACACCCATACTATAAGTGGCTCCCCGCCTGGCAGCTCCCCGGGCTGGAACCCACGAATGACACAGCTCTGGCGCGTCACTGGCGGTCCCTAGGATACCTGGCCCTAACTGACTTCTATCCGGATGGGGTGTTTATAACACCACAGACTTGGAAGCCATCCCACGCTGGTACACCGCTGGAACTGCTGCAATACTACAGACTCCGAGCAGCGTTCCGGACCGCTTGGCCTGTGTTCCCTATCGAACCCCCTGACCATCCCGCTGTTGCCTATATCGCCAACTCTGGCGGGGCCCGAGGGGTAGTTTCATCGCTATATAAACTCCAGCTCACAGCTGCCACACCACCGCCCTTACGGGCCCGGGACGACTGGGCCTCTGAACTGGGGGTTGACATTACAGACCATCTGTGGGGTAAATTGTGTTCCCATACCGGCAAGGTATCCCTGAATTTCCGGTACCGAACAATACAATACAAATTGCTGAATAGGCTATACTATACCCCGCGTAGACTCTCCAAGTTTGCCCGCTCTGAGATGCGGCTCTGCCCCCGCTGCGGAGCGGAAGACGCTGGCCATCTCCACATGTTTTGGGACTGCCCCCAACTTGCCCCATTCTGGGATGAGATCTTTAAAACACTGTCCGAAATTTGCGACGTGACGATTGAGCCTGACCCGATGGGGGTGTTGTTCGGAGTGTGGGGTGATGAAGGGGTCAGAGGGGAGGCCAAACTCTTGAATATATGTTGTATAATAGCCATAAAATGTATCCTGCAAAATTGGAAATGTGCTGCCCCTCCCACCTTTCAGAAATGGCTGAATCTACTGACCTGGTCCCGAAACTGTGAGGAAGATTATATTACTACTCTCCCATTCCGTTCCCGGCCAAAAAACATTTGGACTGCCTTCAACAGTTATCTTAACGGTCTTGATGCCCCATCCTCTGGTGTTGGTTCTCCCTGAGTCTCCACTGTTATGTACGGAATTCTATGCAACACTGTCTTGCTTTCCTCATCTTGGGGGTCATCCCTCGCTGCCTATGTACATCCCCATGTATTACATTTGTCTTGCACTGTTATATCATAATCGGCCTAATGTGTGTGTATGTCATCTACCACTGCCAGCAAAAATAAAAGTTTAAAAAAAAAAAAAAGATTCCCTTTGCTGGCCCACCACAGAAGATCCCGTGAGACCGTGCGCAGAATCGGATGGAGATTCGACATTTTGCCTGAGAATTGCGACCCCTGCATCCTGAGAGCCCATTGAAGGGATCTCATCCTCAGTCTGGCCTCTGGCACCAGAAAAATGCAGGTTGCCATGAGGCCGAGCAACTTTAAGAATTCGAAAGCCCAGAGACTTTGGGCATGTTGAAATTTGTTCACCATCTAGACAATGTGATGAGCCCTCTCCTTGGGTGGCAAGCACGTCCCCAAAGATGTGTCCAACACAGCCCCGATGTACTGGAGCTGTTGGGAAGGTGTATCTGACTTCTTGAAATTGAGGGAGAAACCCAGCTTGTGAAGGGAGTGGCAGGTGAGACCGAGATGATCCAAGGCTTGTTCGGGAGAACGCGCTTGGATCAGCCAGTCCAGGTAGGGGTAGACGTTAACCCCCCCTCTCCTGAGATACGCTGCCACCACCATCATGAGCTTGGTGAAGACCCTTTGGGCGGAGGTCAACCCGAATGGCAGGACCTGAAACAAAGTGCGAGCTGCCAACCGCAGACCTCAAGTATTTTCTGTGCTTTGGATGGTTCGGCACATGAAAATAAGCGTCCTGTAGGTCCAATGACACCAACCAATCCTGAAGTCGAAGGGCCTGAAGGACCTGAGAAAAAATGACCATATTGAACTTTTCCTTCCTGAGGAACTTGTTCAAGCAACGCAAGTCCAGATGGGTCTCAGTTCTCCGGATAAAAAAAAATATGGGCAATACCAGCCCTTTTTCTCTCGCCACAGGCACTAATTCTATAGCACCTTTCTCCAGCAGGGTCAAAATTTCCTGCACAAGGAGCCGGTACCGAATCTTCAGAGTTTCCCCGGAGGATTGTCGTGAGGCCGATTTAGGAAGGGTAGGCAGTAGCCGTGGGCTATTGTTTCCAGAACCCACGCATCTGAAGTAATGGCTCGCCACTCTTCGAGATGCTGAGACAGACTGCCCCCATAACTGGCGAACAATGAGACCTGGCCTCATAGCTGTTTTGGAGCAGCTTCGGCAGTGCCTGAAGGCAAAGAGCCAGCTGCTTGAGCAGCTTTGGCACCTCATCCCCGTCCACCACAAGGAACTTTACGGTGGCCCCTTTGACTGGCCACTCCTCTCGCTCTACCAAAAGAGGAGTAGTAACGAAAGGAACCACCCCTCCACTGATGTCCCCTAGGACGAAAAGGTGGAGGTTGACACACAGCTGCGCCCAAAGATTTAGCAGCTGCTTTGGAGGTCTGCAACCTCTCAAGGCACTCGTCAGCCTTGCTGTCAAACAAATGAGAACCATCAAAGCACATGTTGAGAAGACGGGCATGCACATCCGGTGCAAACCCTGACTTCCGCAGCCACGCAAACCTGCAAATCACGGTGCTTGCAGCCATGGACCGGCTGACACCATCAGCCGTGTCCAACCCAGACTGAAGGGATTCACGCGTGGCATCCTTGCCATCCTGCACAATAGCAAGAAACTCATGCCTTTGTTCCCCTTCAGGAATATGCTCAGCCACCAGAGACAATTCCACAGTGTGTGCGAACATTTTGCTAAGGCATAAGTGGGAGGTAGGAGTTGCCCGATTTCAGTGCCAGACACCCAGACGAAAATACCTTGCCTGCCCATCCACCGAAGCTCTTGTCGTCCCTATCTGGAGGGATGGTAGGGTACGTCGCCTGCCTCGAGGTGGCCGTGGCCGCCTGAACCACCAAACTCTCAGGAGTGGGGAGGTTTGGATAGGTAGCTGGGGTCACTACGGGATGGGCGATATTTCTTAGTCAACGACTTGTTGACCAACGGAAGAGACTCCGGGGTGTTCAAAGTAGCTGCCACCCTTTTCTATAACGCCATGTGAAAAGGCAACACTGGGTCAGTGGATGGACCTCGGTCTAAAATGTCAGTCAGGTCATCCTGATTGAATTCAGCTGGAGGGCCGGACCACCCCAGGTACTCTGTCATCAATCTCCTATGGGAGGATTCTGCATGAGCCCCAGGCTGTGGCCTACCAAACTCCATTTCAGGAGATGTGTCATGGCCACTGGCATCATGTAAAGACTGACGCAGATCCTCCATCTGACTGTCTTCAGAAAAGACAATGGCGGGAGCTTCAGGAGTTTCACCAGGAATATCAAAAGGCTCCAACTCCACATCAGACCTCTCCTCATCCTCATATATGTTCTATAGAGAATGAAAGAACTCCTATCTAGGTAGTGGAGCATACCTGGAGCTAAGAATAGGCCTCACAGTCTTAGACCCTTTCTCCGAGGATCCACAGCCCGAGGGGCCTCCAATGGCAAATTTTGGCCTGATGGCGTCAAGGGTGCCGACTGGTTCGATGTCGACAAGGGCGCCGAAGGATCCGAGGGCAAGGCCCCGACAGACGCACATGATGGACACGGGGCCAACGGTGTCGACGCCTTCCTTGATCCCTTCCCAGACTTCGACGGTTTCGTCGGGGACAAAGACTGCAACCTGATCTGGCACGTCTCTGGTGATCTACCGGAACCTTGTCCGAACGTGACCTCGATGGTTCCAGATGTTTATCGCATCAATTGCCCGGGCCCGAAGGCGTGCGAGCGTCGGACCGAGACTGTTCCCTGCCGGCTTCAACCGAAGCCGCGGACTGAACAGTGCCCCGAGATTGAAAAATCGCCAGCATTTTCTCCCTGAATGCCTCGGAGTCCTCCAGAGTAAAGTATTTAGTGGGGCAAGCCACTTTCCTCGCTGAGCCATCATCCGACGAGGACGGGGAAGGCAACCGGTGACGCCCCTTCCGGGAGTGCTTTGACGAGGACGAGTGGCGAGAACCAATCCGGGACTGAGATCCCCTGGACTCCCTCCGACGGGGAGAGTCACCCCTCAAGTCGTCGGTGGAAAGACCAGTGTTTTTTTTGGATTTACAGGGTTTGGATACCCGACCTACCTCCAACTTTCCCTTACACTCCTGCAAGGCCTTGGCAGTCAACGACTGGCACTTCGAGCAGTCGTACGTGTCGTGGCTCTCGCCCAGACAACACAAGCAGATATGGTGCGGGTCCGTGATGGACTTCTTGGACTTACAGTCCCGGCACTATTTGAAGCCAGACTGCAGGGTCGGCGGGGTAGAAGATGATGACATTTTTGAAGTAGATAACACGAGGTGCGCTGAGTTCTCGAAGCAAACATGTTTGCGGAACTGAGGCTATGGGCACTGTGCGTACTACTTATAACATCCGATGACGTCACCCTCAACGGAGGCTTTCGAGGGACATTGACCCGACGCAATCGACGCAGGACGCCCTGTGCCAAACAATTTCTGAAGCAGCACAGCTGTGGACATTACATGTCAAAGATGTGTAATACGTTGGACAATCCATTCGAAATCATTTTACTCCCACCTTTAAAAAAAATAGAGTAAAATAATCCTGCTTCAAAATCTCATCTGGAGCTAGGGCAACATTACAGGAATTGTGTCCATCACCTTAATGGCATTCTCATATTCATAAACATTAGGGATTCCTGGCCCAACTTGGCATTTGCATCTAGGCAGTAGAGTCCCACCTGGATGTGGGGCTGATCTCCAAGATGCAGCTTTGCAAATCTCGGATATAAAATTCTTGGGGAGGGACGCAATTCCTCTTGTTGGCGTGATCTCTGTTGTTATCTAGAATGGGTTTGTTAGCTTTCCAATAACACAAGTTGATACGTAAACAATCTATGGACTGCTTAGCAGGCGAATGAGTTTTGATTCATTGAACAGTACTTCACAAATATTTGTTCAATTTCATGATGTCCTTCGTGGAGGATAAGATAGTATAATGGGGCCTTCAATTCCATCTTAAGTGTGAAGAAGCATTTCAGCAGGATTAGGGTAACCAAAGAAAGATGGTAACGACAGTGAGTAATGTGGAAATCAGAAATCACTTTGGCAAGGAAAGTAAGATGTGTTATAAAGGACACCACCTTGTTCTAAAAAGTGTATTGCACAATACAAACGGCCTGATTTTTCTCTAACCCTCCTGGACAATATTATGGCCACCAAGTAAACAACTTTCCAAAAAAAGGTGGTGCACAAACCATTTATATATTAGTTCAAAAGATGGGGCATCAATTTATAAAGATATTAAAATTGCATGGGGAGAAGGCAATCTGACACCAGAGAACACTTTAAGGCTGCCGGAAAAATCATTAATCACTAATCGTGAAAGATACCCGAGAGAACACTTTCTGCAAGTCACAATGGCTGCCATATGTGCCTTAATCTGGGAGGATTTGAAGTTAGTTTGTCAATTCAAGAAGGTAAGGTAGTATAGATTCTCTTCTTGACATGTCATTGGATTTGCCCTTATGTCTGAGAACACCGGGTAGAAACAGTTCCATTTTAAGGCATAAGAGAGCTGATGGATGGTATTTGTGCCATCCAAGAAATCATGAGGGAGATTCATATGGCCATACGTCAGGCCCTACTGAGGCAAACTGTTAAATTCAGTGATTTTATGATAAATCTTAAACACTGTTTAACTGGACTCAAGCATCTTTTGGATAACATGGGAAACCTGGTAACGGGGGGAAAAGCTTTTTTGAAAAACGTACTGAAAAGGCAATCAAAATGGCCTTTGCCCTAGGACAGGTTTTCAATGCCTGGATGCAATTTTTGGATTTTGCATTTTCTGCTGGTGCAAAGGTCAAAATAAGTCTTTCTCCATTGATGGAAGATGCTTTCTAATAATTTGGCGTTTAAGACCCACTTTCCATCCTCTTCCTTAATCTACCCTCTTCCTCTCTCCACCACCTCCAGCTAATCCAGAATAGGGCTGCAAGAGTTATCCTTGGCCTCACGTCCAGAGACCACATCTCTCCAGCCCTAACATCTTTCCACTGGCTCCCGGTTGCTGCAAGAATCAAATTCAAATCCCTCTGCATCATCCATAAGGCTGTGTGGGGCCGAGGAGAACGCTATCAACAACTTGCTCTCACCAAATACTCTACCCCCTAGATCTCTACGATCTTCCGGCTCCAACTCTGTGTCTCAAGCGGCTTCTCTAAGAAGCGAGAGGGTGGCAGATACCTTTCCTTGGCTGGCTCCCTCGTCTGGAACAGCCTCCACCTTCTTCTCCGTCTTGAGTCGGATCTCCTCAAATGCTGCAAGCTCCTCAAGACTTTCCTCTTCGCCTCTTCCCCCCTCTCCCTCTCAGATCCTCATTGCTGGGATTGGTGGCCTGTGCCCTTACGTGTCCTTCTGGGTCCTGCTCTTCCGTCCACTCACCTTCAGCATCCGCCCTCCCCTTGCACTTGCCTTTGGGCACCCACTGGCCTGTGCTGACCAACAGGCCTGCACTTATTGTATTGGCAGGGGACCACTCTTTACCAAGTGGTCTCTGCCAAGCACTTACCTGTTGCCTTGCAACTGACTCTCTGGCACTTCCCTTTCTGTGGAACCTCTTGCACTTAGCCCCCTTGCCTTGGCCCAACACACTCTCTCTCTCTGCACTTGCACATTCCGAATGTTCACAAGGCCTAGTAGTACCACCTCAGTCTTTGTTCATCAATGTTATTTTACTTTTGTTCCCTTGTTCCGTCCCCTTTGCCCGGTGGGCGCTTTGAAACAATTTCTTGATGTATAAGCACCTTATAAATTCACAATTAAATAAATGAAAAACTCCTTGAGCGCTAGATGCAAAGCCTGAAACTCCAGCATATTGAGAGGACACAATATTCCCCTGTTGGACCATAAACATCAGGTCGTCCGATGGCCAATGTGGCCTTCCTTGTTCTCCACTGATGCACCCATTACCAGAAACGGGTTTCCATTTGACTCTGAAACTGAAATACTCCTTAAAAATTCTCCCGATAGCACCATTTTGGAGACTGTGTGGCTGATATCATAAGCTTCATGTCAGAGGAGCCCGTTTTCTGTGAACACTGGTCCTCAGAGCACACTTGGAGAGAGCTCATGTGAAGACAACATGGGGCACAATAAAAGTTCATGACAGGAAGAAGATTTGTTGTCATCTGGAAATATTTATGTGGATAGAAAAAAAGTCTCCCCTATGAAGGACACTTTTCCCAGTGCACGCATTTAAGACCAGAGCCAATCCTGTATATCCAGGTATACAAAAATCTACTTTGCCTTTCTGAGATGCTCCACCACATATTGATGTGATAGCGATACAGATACGTAAAGAGTTTGAGGGATCGTCATAAATAAAAAACAAAATCCAATTATAGGTATTCACCACTACTTCAAGAGACTGAAAACATATGTTACAATCCCCGTGAATAAAATAGGAAGGGGACCTATATAAACATGTTTCTGCACTTTTGAAAGACTTGTCTTATGATATATGTAAATGTTTATAATTTATTTTATGTAAAGGATGGACTAGAGTGAGAATAGCTTGTTATAGACAACCCACCCAGCTATTCCTAGGGTGCAATACCCTAACTCAGGTTAATTAGCACTGATCTAGTAAAGTGCATCAAAGTTCAGATGCAATAAGTGCGCTCAGAGGTTTGGTGAATGATGGTAGCCTTTTAGACCTGGAGGTTTAGGAGAGATAATGGGGTCAGTCTGCACAGTCTCCGTCTGCTCCCTGCTGGGTTGCACACTTCTTTGTCCATAGCCTCTCTTTCTCTATGCATAAAGGTGTCCATTTTATGGTGGGGAGACCAAGGTATTTTGCACAGCAAGAGTCATCAAATTTAAATGTATGTGCACAGCCAGTGTAGCCATGAGGAACGTGGCCTCCACACACATTGGCGCTGCCTCCCTGCAACACCCAAAAGTCTCCTTTTCCTCAGTCGTGCTAACTACTATCTTATTAGGGGATAGAGCAAAGAGGACTAAGAGTTCAAAGGTCTTTCTGGTGAGTGACTTTCTTACTCCGACATAATGTCACCTTTGTTCCATGCTTCTGGGAGGCTACCAAGCATGGCTGTATCTCTAGGCAAAGTCGTTCTGGAGGGCAGCCGTCCCCAATGTAGCATCAGACCTAGCACTAGTGTCCATGCAAGTGTGCACAGAAGGCCAAGGGGGAAGCCCAAGTGGCCGACTTGTTTATCACTTACCACATAACATGTCTGTGAAAGGTCAAAGCCATAGCCTTTGCCCTTAGAACAGGGCTCCTCCTAAAGGTTGGAATACTCGTAGGAGGAACACTGTCCTGGTTGTTGTAGGATTCAGAGGTATAGGGTACAGTCTATTTAGGAAAGACAAGCCTTGGAAGCCTTGTTGCCAGGTTGGTAACCAAAAAATGCCACAAAGAAATCATCGTCAAAAAAACTCTTAATCTGATCTAGATCAAATTTAAGTGAACAGATACCAAATTTGGCCTGCAAATGAGAAAGGAATAATGGGGGGGGGAGCCAACGCATGGTTAATACGAACTGAAGACATCAGTTTAGGGAGAAAATTAGATCAAGTACAGAGGACTGCTGTCTTCCTGAAACACTGTGTATGGCTCAGACAGTCAGAATTGTACTGATATGTCTGACTGCGGTCACTGCAAAGGAGAAGGAAGCATCCCAAGCCACAAGCTTAATATCGGCTATTGCCACAAATTCAAAAGCTTTGGACGAAAAAGATGTACACAAATCTATTTAGGTCTCACAACGATGAGGGACTCTAACTAGCAGGTAAAGCGTAGCCATAGCATCAAAGTATTTATTTTATGATCTAGTTGGATGTAGAAAAGGTAAAGACAGTTTTTGTAAGCCCGTATAGCAGCCAGATAGGTACAGGACAACCCAATCTTGATGGTGCAGCTAGCAAAGTGTTTAATGAAGAAAAGTGCATGGTCCAAGAAGCATAATAATTTGGTTGAGATCCCTCTCTCAGGACCAATGACAGACGTAGGGCCACTTGCTCCTGGATGGCCTTCTGGTAGTAATTTTTCTGGCTGACTATATGTATATTTTCCTGAAAGAGAACAATGTGACCTAGAGTTAGCTCTTTAAGAAGGAGACAACCAAGTTCATCAACAGAGGGTGCAAGGGGCAGGGAACTGAGCCAGAGAAAATTTGGTATTGCACTGTTAAGGCCTTGTAAAACTAGTACCTGGCCAGCCAGTGGGGTCACTAGGATGAGAAACCATTGAGTCTGCTTCCACTGGAGCATTTTCCTGTGGTCAATGGCACCAGAGGACAAGTATAAGAAGTCATGCCAATCCAAGAAATGTGGCGACCTCTCCTGCAACCCATCCCCCAGACCCCTTTGCGAGACAAAGCTCCTGCATTTGGCATTTCTGTGGGAAGTGAACAGATCCACTTGGTGGAAATCCCAGGGCTGAAACATTTGGGACAGGATGAACCTACTCAGTATGTCCACCTCAATATTGTCTTGACCTGCCAATTGTACTGCTCTCAGGATAGGATTGTGCTGTAATGCAGACTCCCACATCTCCACACTAGGAAAACAGAGGATGAGATTTAATGTCCCCTTGTATTTGTTGTAGTAAAACATGCAGGTGGTGGTGCCTGTCTGCTCCAAAGCCACGTTGCTCGCAATTATGGGAATAAAGACCTGCAGGTCCAAGAAGATGGCACACAACGTCAGCGTGTTTATGGAGTCTGGTCGATCTGTCAAGAACCATGGCACTTGGATTGAGTGATAAATGAAAACAGTTCAGGAACTGAAATAATTATGACTTGGTCAAATGTACAAATTGACAAGGGGGGTCCTGGGAGTCCCTCTGTCAGACATTCTTGGTTACGAGGGACTTACCCAGAGTCTTTAGCTCACTATCTTTCACAGAGAGGAAATATCCTAAACATATCAGTCTTTGTCCTGCCCGGGGGCAGTCCAGCACCGAAATGCTAGGCAATTCTCCTCTGAACAAGAGTACCAACAGCATCCCCAGACACGTGTTTCGGTCTGGTTGGACCTCATCAGTAGGGAGGAGCTGCGCCTCTAAGAATATTGAGCAAGGGGTCCACGTCTGGATTCCCCTAGTAACTTAGGGTGAGACCCAAAGTTACTTAAATATGCAAATTACCCCTTGTTAATTTGCATATTTAAGTAACTTTGGGTCAACCACTATAAAGGAGGCAGATCTCTTTGCTCTCCTCATACTGTCTATGGTATCTATCCAATCATGCCGTTTCATCTTTTCTTTCACCCTATCTGGATTCTTGAGGAGGAGGTCAGTATCACCTGTCCGCTCTCGCTAACATTTCAGAGCATCTCTGCTGGAATTTGGACAGAAAACCATTTTTGCCAAGTTGCATCTCTCGAGCAACTTCCTCGAATAGTGAGTTCTTGGGATAGTCCAAGACTGATCTGTACAGTGTCAACCACTTCCATTGCAGTCATGATCTAAGTCACGCTAGGCCTAATTCAAAATGAAGGGAAACTATCGGCACACAATCCGGTAGTCCAAGTGTGCATTTCCACAACTTCGCTTCAATTGTGTCCCACTCAACCTCCATGGCTAAAGAGTTGTAATACAAACAAATAAGAACTATCAGGACTACCCTACCTATATAAAATCTCACAAGAGGGAGTATAGAGAATTTGCAAAATTGTGATCTGATTTTTTTCATTTCAGCTCCCAATTTTACCACTTTTAGCTCAATAGATCGCAACAAGCTGCATTTCGTTGGAAAAGAGCCGATTGTTGCTCCCAGATAGGTTAATTCCGAGACGGTCTCAATAGGAAGTTGGTCCAGATTCCAGACGTAGTGCTTTACTATCCTTCTAGGTTGTTTGAATCGTATTATCTTGGACTTCGCTGGATTAATGGTAAGGTTGTTGTTCCGCGCATACATTTCTAGTGCGGACAGAAGACACTGGATCCCTACTTGAGAATGATCCAGGACTACGTCGTCATCTGCGTAGGCCAACCAATTAATTTTTGTTTTTCCAACTACAGGGGATATTAAACCTATGTCCTTGAACCACCCCGCTAGATCTGCCATGGACAGAATGAACAGAAAAGGAGCTAGCAGGCAAGCCTGGCGGACCCCTCTCTCAATTCTGATTGGGTTTGACAATAGGCCTGATTTACATAGCCTCACCCGCACAGAGTTGTTATAATGTAATTCTCTCAGGATTGATGATAGACAGAGAAATTCCCCAACCATCAAATTTTTTCCATACGAGATTCCTATCAATAGTATCAAAGGTTTGGGAAAGGTCTAACCTCGCCCCAAAGAGGGGAGAGCCCGCTCTTTGGAAAGAAGGCGCAGTCAGACAACGCAAAACCAGCCCATTGAGAGAGGTGGTTAAACCCTTTCTAAAGCTAGATTGCTGTCTTAGTATGACGCACTTCACTTTTGCCCAAGCTTCCAATTGCCTCAAGATGAGACCTGCAAAAATGTTACTGTCTGCATCTAAAAGGTAAATTGGACGGTAATTTGCTGCTAACAGTCTATCCCCTTTTTATAAATAAGAATAACAGACATTTTTCCATGAGTCTGGGCAACTCTTCCTCAAGACTATGTTGTCAAATAATTTCTTTAGTACCCTTGCCCACAGGGGTGGGTCCATTTTTAAGATTGAGTTACTCAGACCATTCGTGCCCAAAGCTCTGGAGGCTGAAGATTTCCTTATCAGCACTTCCAGATCCGAGACAGAGAAATCAAGTGACCACTTAATCAGAGTATTTCTATCCCAGACTACAGCATTCGGAGTGTCACAGACCCTGGAAAAATGCTCACAACATACCTGTTCTTGGATAACAGCATCCAGCTTTTGGTTCCGACTTACTTCGTTCATCACTACCATTGCCCAGAAATTTCTTGAGTTTCCCCGCAAGAGAGCACATAGCATTCTCTCCCCATCTTGCTGCCGCTTAAGATGCCTATGGGCTCTAAGCCAATTTCTATAGTTGTTGTTAAGGACTCTCACACCCTCCTTAAACCGCTCCAAATCCCTTTAGCCTCCATCTTTGTGTTCTAAGTTGCTTCTTTTGTACAGTTATTTCAACATTAAATGTATATTTGTATATCCGGATTGATTGCTGTGGGTTGGATTCTGAGGGAGCCAAATTAGATAGAAAAAGAGAAAACACCTGGGTTACAAAGGTTCAAAAGTTGTTGGTCAGTTAGTTGGTGGATCACTCCCCTAAATTCACAGTTTAGCACTTTACCCCCTTGTGAAATCTCCTTACAGCATTACCTGCTCTATTCATGGAGAGCTCCTGGTCATAAAAGAATGCATCAGGATCCCCCTCATAACACAAAATTGCCCTTAGCATCATGATCATCACGGTTTACCTCCCCGAGCTGGAAACCCGAACAAGTGTCAAAAATACATTTCGAGGCAAAGAGATAGTCAATCGTTGAGAATGCCTTCCCTCTACGCCACGATGGAGCGTTTGGGATATCTCCGCTGAGGTTACCATTAAACATTTGGAGACCCCATTCTCGCATAAAGTCTACCCAAATTTTTCCTTGGTGGTCTTCTGACGTGATTTTCCCGAGATTGGGTCCACAGTGGGGATGCATTGAGAGTTGCGATCACTCGCAATAATAAGATAATCTAACGGAAACTGTTGTGAACATTGCACTAGGCCATTCGAGAGATTAAGCAGAAAGTCGGATAAAGAGATGACATTGGGGTTCCAATAAACATTTACAATGATCCAACTTTTACCCATGGTAATACCTCTTTTTGTCGCTCTCACCATAAGAATGCCTTCACTAACATTCAGTATACTTTTTGAAGTCTCAAAAATCTAGTTACTACATGCCACAAACAAACCCCTCATTGGTCTTCCCCCCTCGGAACCATGAGCCAATTGCTGGAAAATGGAGAACCCTTCAAACCCAACTGGACATGTTAACCAAGTCTCTTGGAATAATATTAGATCAGATGACTTAAAGATGTGTGTTTTCCTTGGTTCTTGGGAGAAAGATGTATACCCTCTGGTGTTCCATGATAGTACATTTATTCGTTTCTTCCCTAGAGTCTCTGCTGGGACATGCCCATTTTAAGGAAAACCTGTGAGATTTTCTCCGTAACCATTTCCCACATATTCACTGGGTTTAAAGGATTTTCCTCTTTATTCTTGATTTCTGTCTGCTGATTTTGGCTCTCCGGGTACACTGGGTTGGCAGTTATTGGTGCTGGTCATACCTGGGAGATCCTTAAAACTATTTGGTCCCATGCCAATGTCTCGCCCAAGATTAGATCCACACCCAATCTCGATTTCAGAGTAACTTCCGCAGTGTTTGTGTCGGGCCCTAAAGGAAAGCTCACTACATCAATGTCAGCTGTTGTAAAATATTTTAAGGCAGGGATCGTCTTCCTTTCCTGCAAAATTGTAGATCGATTCAAGGGCATATTATTTTGGGTTGACAGAGATTTTCTCGAGACAAAGACTCTGCAAACCTTTATTTGATTGTGATGATTGGGAAAACTGAGATCCTCTTGCCACCTTAGTATTCTCAGACGCACCTTCCGAGGGGTTGCTTCAGTTTCCCCTCGCTGGCTTCTCCAAAACCTGTCGCTCCTGAGTTCATTTCAGTACTTATGTTCGGGAGCCCTTCGCCCCACTAAAATTTTCTCCGCTCCTGTGGTTGCTACACCCACTTTATTGTTTACGCCTGGGGGAGCCCCCAGGCTTGAGGCGGCATCACTTTTGGCGTTTTTCATTTCATAACAAATGAAAAAAAAAGATATAAAAATCGGTGCGATTTTTACCGAGGAATTAGCAGATTTACTATTTCGTTTCGCCAAAAGGAATATAGGAGCAATTTTCTTTGGTGGCTCAATTTTGTCCGTTTGGCTTCGCACAGTTAGTTTTTCCACATATTTTCCTTTTTCCAACGGATCCTGATTTTCTCAACCATTTAATTTGATTGTTTTCTTTGACTTTTTTCCTTGACCCCTTTTTGGCAGGATTTCTTTGTGGGTTTTTTTCATCCTTTTTCATACCCTCTTAACTTTTTCAGAAATTGGTTGGACTCTGAAGACTGGCACTTCTTTTTTTTGCTTGCCCTGACTATTCAACTGAGCTGGGGCTTCAAGTGTTGCTCTTGCCCTTTTTCTTTTCTTTTTCGTTGTTCCATTCACTTTTTTCTACGTGGAACTACCCGGTCAGTCTCTCCTGATATATTAATCGGCCGTTCCTGGTCAGCTTGCAAGAGATCATTGTCCACCACAAGTGCCATCCTCAAGAACTCTCCCATTACAGAAGCTGAGAGTAGAGTATCAGGTGTAAAAGATTCTGTGCTCATTTTTTGGGGGGAACCTTTCTCGGCTCTCAAACCTGTCGTTGAGCTCGAGTTTCTCTGACAGTCACCGACTGCTTCATTAGGTCTCCACACAGGACTGTCAAAAGATCCATTTTTACTGATTGATCTTTGACTTCTTTTTGGAGATCCCTCATAGCTTCCCCCATTGACTCATTGATGGAAGATTTTAATGCAACCATAGTTGATTCATGTATCTCCAATTCTTTTGTGACCGTATGTTGTTGAACTTCCATCTTTACATTTTCAAAAACTTTGACCAGCGAAGTTAGGACAAAGTTTAAAGCCATTATTGTGTGCGGTGATGGTTCCTGAGAGGTATTTACTGGTTGCGTGGTGGAAGTTGTTTGTGCATCTGCTGGAGGATTAATAGACTTACGTGCACAAGAATCTTTGCCATAAGAAAGTTTTTTTCCATCGCTGATAAACTCTTTCTCAATAGGCCTATTATCTGGTACTGCCGTTTTTAATTCCAAGAGATCCTTGTCTCTTGGCTCACTGAAGTAGATAACCGACTGAGATGGGGGTTCCCCAGTCTCAACTGGGTACTCTCCTTAGATAGGTGGAACGTTCATACTACAGTTCATCGGTAACTTTGTTGTTCACTAAATTATTTGAGATCAACTTTTTCATTGTGGTTGCCCTTAGAGTATAGTCTAAGTTTCCTTGAAAAAGTGCCTGAATTGGACGATTTAAAGGGGTTGATTCACTTCCTTTATATCTGGGTTCTTTTGAATCTTTCAGGAAGCCTGACCCCGTGGGTGACTGGTTGTCAGATGGATAGATTCTGGGTGCAGGGACAAAAATGCTCCACCTGTCTTGTAGGGCTTGAAAAAACTTGAACTTGCCCCCCCCCCTTTTCCGGACACTGTAACTTGTTGCCCACTTCAGTAGTTTTAATCAGATTGCTGCGGTTGTTTTGGGGTCCTTGAACCGGGCTGCATAAATCATACATTGCAACCAATGTCCCCTGGACACCCAAGATCCGCTGGCAGGCTCCAAATTTGGGACCTAAACTGATAGAGTAGTGACCCAATAGGTACTAGGAGAGTATCACAGTAACATCCAATAACAGCCCCGTTGAAGGAGAGCAGAGTCAATTGTAATACTAGAAGCGTGGTTCAAAAGACTAAGTCCCGCAGTCACCACAGCTTCAAGGGCACCATACAGGTGGCTACGTCAGGAGGCTCCATACAGTTACGGGGAAAGGCGTTGTTACACCAGTAGTAAGTTCCAAACCAGTTCATCTGCTTCACTGCACTCACTATACTCAGGCACAATACAAAAAGATAACGCTGAGTTGGAGAGTGCTTACATCTTCTCAACTAAGTACCCCTGATGGACGTTAATAGTCCGCCGCCAGCATCCAGCTAACAGCCAAACAGTGTTCAAAGCGTGCCCTTTACTCACGCAGGCTTCACGCCACAAGGGCGGATTTGCTCGAGATAAATAGCCTGCACTTCCTGAGTGGGCGGGGCTACAAAACACAGACTCCTAGGCTCTTAAGGCAACAAAGCCTTTATTTCCTTGAAAAATGTTTTAATCCTTTGGAATTCTGTGATTACACAGAGGCACACACGGTCTGATCCACTTGTGTCCACAAGGAAGCTCCACAGTAGGAGACAAGTAGCGGCAGGTAACAGCAGGAGGCACAGATAGCAGGTAGGGTTGGACAGCCAAACAGTATTCAAAATGCGGGCTTCGCCACTATTCAACATAGATGTTTATACAGTGCAACACTGGGTAATCGCCGAGACAGCCCGTGAACGACACACTGTTGGCCTTTTCTCCGGATGGCAGTTTACAATAGCAGGCCCGGACCAAAGGCGCAAAGCCTGCAGTCTCCGGCCGTTATGTGGTCTGCCAAGTTTTGTCAAAGTTAAGAGGGGGACAATGTTGGCAGAATCCCCTGTGGTACGTACGGTTGCCGCTCTGCTGAAATGGCCAGGAAATGCTAGGAAGATAAGAGGTAAAGCTTTACCCTTGACTTGATTTTCAGTGCGTAAAGGAGAGCATTGAGGAAGAGACACCCACCTCCCAGCTGCCAACCAGCAGCAGAATGTCTGGTTGCCCTTTTCGCTTGCGGGTCCTGCACATGCTCCTCACGGGCTATTCCCTTGACTCTTG
Organism: Ambystoma mexicanum; assembly: GCF_040938575.1. Taxonomy (NCBI): domain Eukaryota; kingdom Metazoa; phylum Chordata; class Amphibia; order Caudata; family Ambystomatidae; genus Ambystoma; species Ambystoma mexicanum. The sequence continues at coordinate 1,073,092,059 of NC_090932.1, forward strand.
CCACTCCTGTATGGCTACTTTACTATATCCTTGCAGAGCACCCTACTAGGTCCCCAGCAGTAGATATTAGAACAGGAGTCCAAGTCCGAGTCCGAGCCCAGTGTCAATTATCAGTACAAAACCAATACAAAATGTGCGTTCACGACTCCAGTTTTCTTGCGCTTTCACGCGCTGGTCACTTACAGCGGTCACCTATGGACTCAAAAGTTTGCTATTCTCCTTTATTCATCCTATAGTAGCAGAAGGAGACCAATTTGGAGCCCGGGTAGGTAGGGTCGGAGAGTCTGCGCCTTCACACACTAACACACAGAATCTACCGAACACTGTCCGAACCGCTGCACTGGGACTCGATACGGATTAGAAGAAAGGATCCAGAGTCACGTTAGAGCAATAGAGTCAAGCCGCACTGCCAAGACAGGGAATCACGTACGCAGCCGCTTCCGACTCAGTAGGACATCCTCAAATCTCCATCATGTCCTACAGAGTAACCTAGAGACATTTTAAAGTTTAAGATAGTATCATTGGAAGATAATAAGATCATTATCTGTAGCCTCCGACCCACCAACTGTGAGGGGAATCATTATCCTGCTACTGTCATCAAAGCCCAATGATGACAAAATTTGTGAATGCATAATTTCACATAGGAAGGAGTAGTCCCAGAGGAACATAAGCAAGCTAGGGTCATGCCTTTGTTGAAAACACCCAATTTAGTCCACAATGAATGTGCAAATTATTGTCCTATTACAAATTCTCCCTTCTTGTTGAAAGGACTGGACAAAGTGGCTACAATTTAGTTGCAATCTTACATAGTACTCTATCTACAATCAGGATTCTCTACTAATAAATGGATGGAGATTACTCTTTTTTTGTATGAAGGACTCCTTATCACATGTTATGGAACAGGGATTCCTCTGTCTTTAAATGCTTTTGAATGTATCTGATGCCTCTGGATGATACCATCCTTGTTCACCGATTTCGTGAACTCGTTGGCCACTTTTGCTCCCTAAAAATAAGCAAATACCAAAAATTAAAACTACGGAGTAAAAATACTCCCAACAGACACATAGTAGCCTGTCATCCTGCTTTAATCCGTTCAGCTCCATGGATTTGTTTGGATCAGTAGTACACATAGTGCCACACCGGAAGAAACTCTGCTATTATTACTGCCTTATCTTAAAAGGTAAAAGTTTAATCTTTTAATGTAAATGAATAACTTGGTGCAAAGAAATTAACAAGTTACTTACCCCTGGTAACGTACTTTCAAAAAGATGTTCCTCCCATGTATCCCTCATCTTTGATATTCGTTCTCCAGCTTACGAAAACATTTCGGCAGAGTGCGATGTGCGTCGATGACGTCGACTATATCCCTCAAGGGCCTCCGCCTCGAGGATGATGTCATCGAAGGCATATATAGCACGCGCAGCACCGTTGGGTTCAGTTCTGTTTTTCCCTTACAGTAGAAATACCTGCATAACCATGGGAATGACCGTACTCGGCCTTGAAGGAATGAAAGCTGTAATAGCATGGGAAATTCTACTGTGGGGTAGGCAGGGAGGGTGATGAGGAATGTGGGAGGAACATCCAGTCAAAAGAACGTTACCAGGGGTAAGTAACTTGTTCTTCGAATGGATTGTGTCCTCGCACATATTCCTCCTCTTTTATAGACTCCCAAAGCAGTGTTTTATTTGGTGGAGGGAGTAGAATTTGATTTTAAATGGGTTTCATGAACGAGTGCAGGACTGCTTTTCCAAAGCTACCATCCTGACCGAGGGTAGATTGCAGGCAGTAATGCTTTGCGAACGTGTGGATAGTAGACCATGTTGCTGCTTCAAATACTTTTTATAGGTACACCCCTTTGCAGGGCTGTAGAGGTAGCCATATCCCTGGTGGAATGGGCCCTTAAGCCTTCAAGAGGATCCTTCCCTGCCAGCCTGTAACATTTGGAAATGGCCAGAATGATACGTCTGAAAAAAGGCTGTTTAGTAAGAGCCTGACCCAGTTTGTGGCCCGTATAGTCAATTAAATGTTAATCATCAATACAGAGCTTTGACTGTCTAGATATATAAAAGCTTAATGCTAGACGATGGTCCGACCTATATCACCTCTCCTCCCCCTGGCTAGGATAAGGTGAGGGATAGAAAAAAAAGCAACATTTTTTTTTGTCCTATGTGGAAATCGGAAATGATTTTGGGTAAAAATTAAGGTTTAACCCTTAAAACAAACCTATCTTTATGAAAGATGGTAAAGAGTGGCTTGGATGAAAGTGCCTGCAACTCGCTCACTCTACGGGCTAATGTTATAGCTACCAATACAATGGTTTTAAAGGTTAACAACCTTAAGGGACATGAGTGTAAAGGTTCAAAAGGTGCACACATTAGAGGTTTAGAACCAAATTAAGATCCCCAAACTGGAACCTGGAACTGAGATGGGGGAACACATTGGTGAGCCCCTTTAGAAATTGTGTCACCAGTGGAATTTTGACGTATGAACATTCCTCTGACAAACACTTAACGATGGACAGCGCCGCAAAATATCCTTTACTAGTATCAATCTAGAGCCCCAGATTGGCTAAAGATAACGGAAAGGATAAAAAATCAGTTTTACATAGAAAAGGATCTACATTCTTTTCTCTGCACCAGTTGCAGAATGTACCTTCTGGCCAAAAGCAAAATCTCTATTATGTCATCCGGGAGGTCCCAATCCTTGTATCTCAGCCTTTCAGAAACCAAGCATTAAGGTTGAGTGTTTTGACTTCTGGATGGAGAACCCTGCCCTCCTTTCACAAGAGTAGGTGCTCTCTCTTTGTGGAAGACATATTGGAGGACAGATGACATGTCCAGAAGGTCCGGGTACCAAGTCCTCCTGGCCCAATCCGGGGCAACTAGGATCATGCGTTTCCCTAACTTTCTCAACCTCCTGATCACGTGAGCTATGATGGGGACAGGAGGAAACTCATGAAGGAGTGGAAATTCCGAGTCAACCACAAACTCGTTTCCTGGAGCTCCTCTTGTGGGAAATTCCCTGGAGCAAATACAGTTTGCACTTCCGTTTGACACCGGTCGTGAACAGATCCACTTGAGGTGTTCCCAAAAGGGTGAAGATCTCTTGAAGGACTTCCTGAGCTAGTTCCCACTCGTGGGAGACTGCTCTGCCTGCTCAGAGCATCCGCTGCTGTGTTCTCCTCTCCGGCTAGGTGAACTGATGATAGGGAGATTCCTTCTTGAATTGCCCAGTACCAGAGCTGCATTGCCTCTCTGCACAGTAGTAGTGATCCCCAGACCACCTCTCTTGTTGAGGCAGTACATGGCCACTGTGTTGTCCCTCATTATCGGGACATTCTTTCCCCGTACAGAGGGCAGAAAGGCCTTCAGTGCTAGTCTGATTGCCATCAGCTCCAAAAGATTGTTCTGTAGTTTGGATTCCGATGGAGACCAACGACCGCCGACTGCCAGATCTTTGGTGTGTGCTCCCCACTCCATGAGTGAGGCGTCCGTCACCACTGTTATCTCCGGCCATGGTTGCCAAAAAGGTTCTCCCTTCAGAATGTTGTCCTCGCAGGCCCACCACAGAAAATCCTGTGCGACCCTGCTTGGAACCTAGGTCCGACATCTTTCCTAAGAACTAGGACTATTGAGTTCTGAGAGCCCATTGAAGGTATCTCATTCTCGGGTGGGCCACTGGCACGAGAAAAATGCAGGGTGCCATGAGGCCGAGCAACCTCAAATAAAATTGAAGGCTGGGAGACACTGTGCACTTTGAAATTTGGTGACCATCTGTAGAATGTCTTGAGCCCTCACCTCGGGTGGCGAGCTCTTTCCCAAGGATGTATCCAGAACAGCTATGATGAATTGGAGTTTGAGAAGGTGTCATATGAGACTTCTTGTAATTGAGGGAGAAGCCCGGTCTGTCAAGGGAGTGGCAGGTGACGTTGAGATGATCCAGGACTTGTTTGGGAGAGCTCGCCCTGATCAACCAATCATCCACATAGGGGTAGGCGTGAATCCCCCTCTCCTGAGACTTGCTGCCGCTACCACCATCAGTTTGGTGAAAACCCTTGGGGCGAAGGTCAGCCCGAATGGCAGAACTCGAAACTGATGATGAGAACCGCCAACTGTGAATCTCAGGTATTTTCTGTGCTTGAGATGGATTGGCACATGGAAATAAGCATCCTGTAGGTCCAATAACACATTCAATACTGGAGTTGGAGGGCCTGAAAGATCTGAGAAAGTGTGATCTTGAACTTGACCTTTCCGAGGAACTTTTCCATGTATCTCAAGTCCAAGATGGGTCTCAGTCCTCTGTCATTTTTGGGTATTAGGAAATAAGGGGAATACCAACCCTTGCTCCTCTCCACTACAGGCACTAGTTCTATAGCGCCTTCCTCTATCAGGGTTAAAATCTCCTGCACAAGATCTGGAATCCTCAAAGAGTGGTTCCCCGGTGGATTGTTCTGAGGTCTCTATAAAAGGAAGGTAATATCTGGTCTACAATTTCCAAGGCCCAAGAATCCGCATTGATCTCTCACCATTTTTCTAGATGCTGAGATAGTCTGCCTCCCACTGGTGAACTGTGACTCAAGACTTTAGAGAGGTTTTGAGGTGGTTGATGCAGTGGCAGATGGTAAAGATGCCCCTGCTTGAGCTGCATTTGCACCTCGTCCACCACAAGGATATCTTCTTTGGCCCCTTTGACCAGCCATTCCTCTCGCCCTTCCAGGAGTGGCAGCGAAAAGATCTACCCCGCCATGGTTGTCCACTAGGTAGAAAAGGCTCAGGTTGCCTAATAGCGGCACCTGGAGATTTGGCTGCCGCTTTCGAGGTCTGCAACTTTTCAAGACTCGTCAGCGTATGGAATGCGCATCTGGTGCAAAACCAGACATCTGCAACCACGCAAACCTGCGCATAACGGTGCTAGTAGCCATGGCTCTGCTGCTGCTGTCAGCAGAATTCAAACCTGACTGAAGAGACTCCCACATGGCTTCTTTGCCGTCTTTATCCAGGAGGTCTGTTAAATCATCCTGTTCGAATGGCAATTGAGGCCTACTCCACCCAATGTAGTCCACGACCTTGGACAGGAGTTGTCTGTAGGATGCATCAGCATGCTCCCCAGCCTCTGGTCTCCGAAACTCCAGGTAAGGTGTCCACCCCGCTGTCTGTAGGTCGTGATAGAGGTCTCTCAACCTGGCCTCCTCCGCTATAAAACTCTTTGGCACATTTGGCGTACCATATTGGAGGACAAATGGCGCCTTGTCATCCGATTGTTCATTCTCCTCATATATAGAGGAGACTTAAAATAGTCTTTTCTTGGCAGAGGAACATAGTTCTTCCCAGGTTTGAAGAGTTTTACAAACAATGGATTCGACGCTGGAGGAGCCGTCAAAACATTATTCATTGCCGCCATAGGCTTTGGTGGGGTGCTCTGCGTCGATGGTGCAGCTGGTAATGATGGCGCAGCTGCCATTGACAGTTTGGCTGGCGTCGAAGGCGCTGCCGAAGGTGTCGATGGTGTCGACTACCTCGACTTAAGCTTTCGGTTCGAGTGATCCTTCAATGTTAAGTCATCGGATCGAGGCCTCGGTGGCTCCCGATGTGGATCAGGCCTTCTTCCCGGGCTCGAAGGCACACAGGATTTAGGTCGAGCCCTTTCTTTCACAGCTTTTTTCAAAGGCACGGTAGGAGCATGAGGCTTCTGTTTTTCAAATATTTTGAGCATCTCCGTTCTGAAGGCCTCCCACTCAGCCAGAGTGGATTTTTTAGTTGGGCAAGAAGCCCTCTCGGGGGAAGCGTCCGACAATGAAGTCGTCGAAGGCAAACTATGGTGCATTCTTTTAGACGTTTTTGAGGACGATGAGGAATGGTGAGAGTCACTCATCGATCTTGACCGCCTAACCTTCTTCTTCTGAGGAGAGTCGCCTCTCGACTCATCGGTTAAATGTTTCTTGCCTGGGGTAGGAGATTTAGGGATTCGACCTACCTTCAATTTTCCCTTTCGTTCCTTCAAGGCCTTTCCTGTCATCAACTGGCTCTTGGAGCAGTCTGAGGTGTTATGGTCTACCCTGGAGGTACTACAAACATACGATGAAGATCCGTCAATTACATTTTCGACCCACAATCACAACACTGCTATATATGCCTTCAATGACATCCTCGAGACGGAGGCCCTCGAGGGACATCGAGTCTACGTCATAGACGCACAGCGCCCCTGCCGAAAGATATTTCCGAAGCAGCTGAAGCTGGATAACAAATATCAAAGATGATGAATACGTGGGAGGACACAATCCATTTGAAATACATTTTAAAACATTTGTACTTGCACATTAAAATACTCTCATTGGGAATGGGACTTACTTTCTTACTCCCCACCTTTCACAAATCGGGAGAAAAATACTTTCACACCAAAATCTTATCTTCTCGAGCACTTATCAAACTTCTTAAGCAACTGGATTTCACGTGTCAAAGCGGGAACCATGGAGCTCCAAAAAGACCATGCCTTTCTACAATCTTGTTTAATATTTATTTAAAACCTCTACATGACATTCTTCTAAAACAGGACATGGAATTTCTGAACTGCGCAGATGATACACAAAATGTTTAATCAATAATGGGATCCCAGATCGACCAATGATTAAAACCAACATGTTTTGCAATGCATCGAATCTCGGAGGTCTATAAACTGGTTTTGTTTTAAAAAAAAAAAGAAAACGGAAATTATGTTAGTTAGCACTCCAGCATCTTACTATAAACCATCAAGTATTTCCCAAAGTTTGTCCTTTCAGGGAATGTGATTAAGTCTCTGCTCTCGGTTAAAACTCTGTGTACGCTTTCCATGGTCCCACAAGTAAAGAACACATTATGAGTGACTTTAAATTTACGATATTGAAACAGATGTAGGGCCTCATTATAACTCAGGCGGTCCGGAAATAACGGTGGCGGTAAACCCGCCGCCACCGTTGTTTCCGGACCGCCTGATCCAGACTCTTGCAGGCGGGAGGTGATGTTCCCGCCAGGTCTGACCTGGCGGGTTTAACACCGCCCACCTGCAGGCGGACGAGGAAACACCGGCAGCATTACGAGATGCTGCCGGTGTTTTCATGATCCCCATTCCCATCGAGTCCCATAGGACTCGATGGGAATGGGGATTAACACCATTCCGCCTCCGTGATTCCCAGAACCGGGAGTTGTAATGCCCCGGTAATTCCGGGAATCACGGAGGCGGAATGGTAATATGAGACCGGCAGTAACCAGGCGGTTTTACCGCCACGGTTACCGCCGGACTCGTAATGAGGCCCATAGTCCTTATATTTCCGACTCGCATTGCACCATAGTGACTAGAGACATTGATAGCACTAGACGGCACTACAGCTTTGTATGCTGGAGCCACTTAAGTATCCATTCGCTGTCTGCAGCTTCTTCAGAGTGCGGCAGCTCGCATGGTCTCGAATTTTCCTATGCATGCACACATCTCACCAGTATTAAAAGCATTGCACTGGCTTCCCTTAATGGCCAGAATCTCTTAAATTCGTAACCATCACACAAAAATCTCCATTTGGTAATACTGCAACATAACTAAAAAAATATCTGAGGTGGCACAATTCCTCAAGGCCTCCAAGACTATCCAGTCGATATGACTAGTTTGCATCTGTGTTGCACCAAAGCTTTTGACAGTTCTGTGCCGCCAAACTCTGGAATAATTTACCAGCCGATTTATGCCAAATCAACAACCGTTATACATTTTTGGAAATGTATTGAACACTTTCTGTTTTGTTAGCTTGATATGGTTTCTGACTAGTTAAGGTATTTTTTCCTCCTGCTAGTCCCCCTCCCCTCTCTTATTATGCTTCTTTCTTCTCTTGTCGGCAGTCAACGCGTGCACAGTGATACCGTTAGTTGTAGCGCCACTGCCCAATCCTATTTTCTCTCCCTGCCTCTTCAGCTGGCCCCTACATGTGTCAAAACGTCTGGTGGGGAGGTAACAATAAAAATGTACATCTACCGTTCCATGGGCATATCCCATACTTGCTGTGTGAACTCCATTAATATCTCAAAGTCAGCCTGTCTGCACCATTGGTTCCCTTTCCAACCCTGCGTGCAATACATGTACTCTAGTGCACACAGGCACATGCCAAGAAGCCAGACTGCCGATGTAGAGAAAATTTTACTTTATGTAATCGGGGTGATTTTCTTTTATCAAAATTTCCTTGGCCTCAGAAAGATGTCATTATTTTTCACCAGAACTGAAAATTATTTCTATACCTGGTGCATGCAGTGAAAAGTGAATTTGTGATGCAGATGTACACATGTTTAAAGCGCCTATAAAACGAAGACCTCGGGCATGAGATTGAGATACAATGAACGATATAAGCGAGCATGTGTTTTGCTCAGTTTTAAAAGTGCAAATGGACCACCCAACGTCTCTTGGCGCTAGATAGCAGAATGACTGATTTGGGGGTGGGGCGGCAAAACTAAATAATTAACTGTGCTTGCTCTAGTCGTACTGGAAAAAGACACGTTCTCTCAAAACCTGCAAGTGATAAAAGCAGACACTACACAATACATCAACGTGAGATTTTTGACAGCAGAAAATTCCTTTGGGCAGCCCTTCATAGCCGTCCGAAAAGTCGGATTCCACAGGTCGCAATTGCTCCAACAACAATCACTGCACTCTAGTTGGAATTCAGTTTGGCAAGCTGTGTCACAGGTATGAGCTTCTAGGTACCCACGCTATGCAACGCAAAGACAAACTGCAACAGGCCATCATAAAAAGCTGGCCTCCTCCCATGCAAGTTTGGAACTAACAAATAAAATGTGCGATAATGCCCGTGATTATAATATTAAGAGATTACACCCACAAGAGAAAGGAAGAAATCTGTGCGGAGTAAAAGGGTGTGTGCTGCATAAGCAATTATCGATATTGTGCTCAACTCCTTTCAACCACAGGGCCCTACGTCATTTGTGAGCAAACGGAACTACTACGAAAGAAAGTTTGCTCTGGGGCCTCTTGAGAAACATTTAAAGCGGCAGGTCAGTAGGCCTGTAGCCAACACGACTACTGTCACTCACTGATCTAACCACACTAGTGGAACAGAGATGCAAAGTTCTGAACGAAACTGGACTATCTTATTTGATTTGAAATTTATATCGCACATCATCACAAGAAATCGGGTTGAGACTGCATCTGAGCACAGATGTTATATCAATACGAACAAACTGAGTACTATAAACATAGGTGCTTATTGGAAAGGTTTTCAGTCGTTTCGTGAACTGCATAAAGGAGTTCAGTTTGCAAAGATCTGCAGGTAACAGGTTCCATGGTCAATGACCCGCAATAGAGAAACATCTGTTCGCCCTCCCCCCACCCTATAAATACATTTGAACGGGGGAACCACCAGAATGTTTCTACTCATTGAGCAGAGGTGACGGTTTAGCTGGGACGCCACCATTTTTGATGAAAGATAGTGGGGAGCAAAATTATGGAGACACCTGAAAACCAAACAGAGGGTCTTGAAAAGCACCCTCTGCAGCACCGGCAGCCAATGAAGGCTCGTACGAGCCTGGGATATAGATTAATCCCTAGGCAAAGAAAAAAGGAGCCTAATGGCTGCATTCTGCGCGACCTGAAGATATTCCAGACTACCAATTGCAGTAACCATTTGAACAACATTACAGCCATACATTTTAAAAGCAGGATTGAGGCTTCATCAACAAGACCCAAATTCTATTCTTGTAGCAATATAATGGAGAATCCATATGACAGCCAGAGTCATAGGATGGTTGTTCCAATGTGTAATGAAGGTTCTTAATTAAATCTCCAAACTAAGTACTTGGAATTTGTACATGTTTTCAAAATGTAATATGCTGGCAAAATTACCCCAAAACTACTCTCAAGAATCAACATAAGGATGGTGTCGGGTGGACTGTTGGGCTGAATAAAACACAGAAGATGCCAAGGAAAATGTGTGGTTTTTTTTTAGCGACCTATTTTCGGGAGTAACTTTGTATCTGGCTTTCATGAAGGGTACTTCGTGCAGGTAACAATTCCAATGAAAACCTCCTCACACAAGTGCGTCTACTTCCATGCCTCAGTGCCTTACCACTTACTGATTGGCATAACGCCTTTCAAGCCTAAAGTCATCATGTGATACATTGTAGGAAGAGGGGGAGGGAGCAGACGGAAGTGCAGGAGAATATTTTTGTGCAGTTAAAACTAATAAGAGTTTAATCTACTATGCCAAACACGCAATTCGTGTTTTTGCCATGGTGTTTTTCTATCTTCAGATCTAAAGCGTTGGCTAACACCTTATTTCGGGTTGGAAAAAAAGAGTTACAATGCTGTTGAAAATTAAGTTAAACGTGCACATCGTTTGAGTGCTACTGCCATGCAAAGAGGCCCACGACACTTGAAAAGCTTAAAAAGGGCAGGAAAATGCATCACGACTGGCAATATACCTTCAATTTTTAGATGCACCCGAGACATCGGATCATATTTTCCCAACACAACAGGTTCAACGGAGAGAATTTGTCCTTCTGGCCCAACTACTGTCTTCAACAATCTTAACAGAACTGTACAGCGGATGTCCTCCAATCAGTTGCCCACAGTGGTAAGTTCAGCAACCATCTCTAGGGACAGTCAGAGGTGGAAGGGTGCATTTTCGTTTGGTAAACATACACCCATGCTTCAGTTCTGTGCACCAGGTCTTTGTCCACCATAATGTCAAGCGTATCCTTCCAAAGGGAGTTTTTATTGTAAACTATGGGGGACACAAAACGCGCTCTGCTCATGTATCCATTCGTCATAGGTCTGTAAAAGAGTACTGATGCTGGACACACAATTACGATTGATTTTTATGAGGCACCCATCATTCAAGAAGACCCCCCCCCCCTTATTAGAATGGAGCTCATGGCAGCTCTATGAGAATACCAACGCAAAACGCCTAATTTTAGGCTGCAAGCCAGACTCCAAAATCATGCGCCACCATTAGTGAATGGGTTGTCGTTTAGAAAACTGAACACAGAATTATATGGAAACGTTTCATGCACGTACTCTGTCTTGTGAAATAAAAATGTCTTAAGCATCTAGTTCTGCTCCACCTAACCGGCACCTCATCCAGTAAACCCAGATTCCCAGGTCCTGTTCCATGGCCAGAAGAGCAAGTGAGTAAGCCAATGAGAAGTCCTTGTCAGAGGATCGAGACACATATTCCCGCATAACAGGGCAGCTTCCCCGAAAAAAGCTGTTACCCGACCATGTTTCCCCACTTACCCCCACACATACTGACACAGATCACATTCTGAAATACTGCCACTTAACTCGCTCTTGGGTGTGTGAAGGTTCATTATCGACGTTCTACGATTAACATTGTGCTTTCTTTGGCCTGTAAAAATTAAAAACTCAGAAGTAACACTAGTCTGCCACTTTGACCTCATTCTCCGAACTCCTGACAAAATGTACATGAGTAAACTATTGAAAATATAAACTCTGGCAGACTTTCAGAGCTACCAAGTTTCTCCTGGTTGTGCGTGTTGATACCATAGAGGCCTTTTGCCCATTTGAAGTCTGGGATTGGTATTTTTCTTTCTTTCCCATTTTAAATTTAGGAAAACTACAAGTCCCAGAATTCGAAGGAAAAAAACAGGACTGGATGATTTTCTCATTCATGGCCTGGAGAAACATGAGAGATCTGTGCTGGATTAAAGAAATGGCATTATGTCAGGTCTTACTCGACACTACACCATAAGCTTCCGACTAGTTCATACTGCTGAAGATGTACTACTGTCAAATATTACGCAGCAAAATCGGCTTATCCGCACAGAGATTTTCATTGGCTGCCATGGAGGAGCGACATGTTTTTTTAACCGTTGTTTGCTGCCCTTGCCCCTTCTTGGCAACGGGTCCAGACGGTCAGACAAACGATTTTGAGCATAAATTAGTACATATACACAGATGCGTAGGCAAAACTAGACCTTTTTCTAGACGTGTATAATGTACACGAATTAACTGCAATCGGAGCAAGATGCCGTGTATGGTGCCTTGGGAAGAATACAACTCCCAACTAGTGGGTGCATTCCTACGGTCTGCGTTTCTACTAAATAGGAGAAAGGGTAAAACGCGTTGCATTACTTCTCGAACAGATGAAAAATGTATTTATAACTTCGACCCATTCCAACAACCAATTCACAACAGATACAAAACTCAAGGCAGCAAATGACTGAAAAGCATGGCAAAAAAAACAACAACATTCCTATACTGTTCTACACGATGAGTAGACTATAGCAGCGGCTTACAAGTGAGTTTTTGTATCTCGTGTATATTGCATATCATTACAGCATCTAATAAAAAAAGTGTCTGCAACATAAGACAAATGCGTAATTGTCGTGCCTGCACTGTAACACAAGACCACTGACAGACTACTTGAGACACAAAACATACTCCCTAAAATGCGGGTAATTCACCCATTGAATCTTCCTGTACCTAGCAGGCCTGGAGAGGTAATCGCTAAACGAATATTCCAATCAAATAAAAACAACGTCGCAGAACTCAAAGTGGCACATGGCCGTCTTCTTACCGGCAGGGTAAAGAAACCTGCGTGCTTGACCTCGTCATTGCTGTCCGTCGTGTCGTTGGCGTCCATTGCTTTAGAGGTGTTCCTGCCAATGCCCATTGCGAGCCCGGAGGCGTGGGGGGTCAAAGAGCGGGAGTAACCGAAGCGGCTCCCTCAGGTGCACGTCCAGCAGTCAGGCGTGAGCATGGGGGATCCGCGTGCCAACGTCAACTCCAGCTGAAACCAAAGGGAATATAAATATTACTTACAGACATCTCTATAGCCAATGTTAAAGCAGAAAGAGAATTACCGTGCAACAAAAAAAAACAGTTTCAGTTAAGTAGACATATTCTCACATATCGCTCGATTGACGCACAGACAATACGCTTAATGCTGCGATTACTTATCGCTAATCTTCATCACGCCTGGCCTTACTCTTCCTCGTCACAGTATTAGCAGTTGAAGTTTAGCTCTACATGCAGGAACCCATACCAACTCTTTTCACCTTCAACCAATTCCATCTGCTGTGAGGTAGAGCTGCACGTATTAATGGTTTTCGGAAAGGAGGAATTGGCCACACTGATTCCATAGCCTTATTCAGGAGGACAGGGAACCATTGTCGCATCAGCCAGAAAGGGACTACAAGAATGATTAAGGCCCAATAATCCTGATTATTTGGCACCGTTCTAGGAATTGGAGGAACTGTGGGGAAGAGGGCAGCCCTTCCATGGCAAGTTGCATAAGAACTTGGAGCAAAAAGACTGGAAAGAAGCAACAATATGTACTATTTTAGGGAGACCAAGGATTTCTCTGCTAAGCCCTTGGGCCAGAAGCCTGGATCTCGAGCCTCTTTACCAGTTCATGCAAGCCACTGTGGTTATATTGTGTGTCCGATACATTTCTAATGGACATCCACCTTAAACCAAAGAAGAACTTTATCAAAAGCTGCTAATTCTTTCCAGTTGAGGTCCAGTGCTTCACCTCCTGCTCTCATTTTTCATAACGATTGTATGGCCCAATTTTATCACCCCAGCAAATCCCAGTTTTCCTGATCGGAAAAGATTTTAACAGGAACCTTTTGCTCAGGATTCTCTTGTGCTGCCACCAGCTTAAGCTCTATAAGCTTGTTGGCCACTGGAAGAACTGCTTTGAAATCTTGCAAAGCCGCAACCCCAATTCTTGTGAAGGTGATTCACCTTCAGCCATAGATGGCGCTTGGCCCATGGTTGAAAAACTTACAAAGGACTAGGGAAATTTTTGAATTGGAGAGGTTCAAGACGGCACCCTAAAAAAGTTTAAGTCAAAACAGAAAGGTCTTGACACCTCTCGGAGAAACCCTTAAAGGATCTATATTCATCCCTGGGGAGACACTATGAACTGCATTCCTCTGTAGCAACAACTGATGCTGGGACTGAGTTGAAAAAAATATATATATTTTTATTTAGTACATATCATTAGATAAAATACATTTTATTAGGAAACAACATTGTTTTATTAAAAAACTGTGTTTTAAAAATGGTGGTACATCAACCGTCAACCTTTAAATATATTAGAAAAACCGTAATACCCAACTTGAAAAAATGAGTGTACAATGACAATTACAAAAACAGCCAAATCAAGTAAACAAAATTAGTGGAACAAACCAAACCTAATAACAAGGAGAGACAAAACTCAAAACACTGTATACCAAAAGAACTATATGACATGAAAACACAATGTGCAATTATCAATAGCGGATGGAACACACTTTGGTGTTCTACCTGGAAAAAATGTGTCTACACTGAAACGCTTTGTGACAAAATTCTCACAATTGAAACGTTAGCCCAACATGTTTCATTCCCATTAGTCTTAAAGAAGATGGATGGTAGGAAATTCTTCAGGGGACGATGTGGAAGACATCGAGTAGCATGTCAAAGACTCGGTAGAGTATCGTATGCAATCTGCAACACTTGAAGCCGACTAAGGAAAGCAATTCATAAAGGGTGCCTTCTTTTAATTGAGGAAGGGCAACCTAATGGTCAGAAAAGGATACAGCAACAGGACAAATTAGTTGGATCCCTCCTGACTAATACTGTAAGTAGTATCTGATAACGGACTGATCGCTAGAATTAAAGCTTACCTTACTAGTCACTTATCAGTAGCGGCAGGGGTAATAACGTGAACTGCTCAAGTGGTGATATTTTTCTTTCTGGAAAAAAGTGTGAACACAGGGCAATATTTAAAAACTAATCAGCAAATGGAGATGACTGACTACTATCATGGGTCTGCAAAGAGGGATGTGGGGACATAAAATAAGCACCAGACCGAACTGTGGCCCTGTATCTCAGAATGTTTGGACATCGAGACGACCTACATGTGGAGGCACCACTAACCCATAAGCAAAGATCTAATGTATTTTCAGCGGGTAACTGAACGAGGAAAGGGGTGCAGATGCTGTTATTGGCCTCCCTTACGTTTACAGACCAGCTTTTTCACGGGAATTCTCCCGAGCCTTAAACCGTAATTGCATACTGCAACTGCAACTTCATAGGTAAAGCCAAAAGGCAGCATGCATAACTAACCTTTTTATATAAGACACCGTTCTGAAAAGACTCTCGCGGAGGGGGGTCTCTACCTTCCGCGGTAGGACCGTGCTCTATTGTACTCTGTTGCAGCCTCCTATACGGCAGGCGGGTAAGCGTTCCTATCACCGCCTAAGCAAAAAAGGGAAGCAGAAAAAGCTTCAATTTCGCGTTCTTTACTGCCGGGCGCAAGCCCTGTAGTGGTACGTGAAAACTACTCCGTATCCCAGACTGCAATTACAATATAATTTTAATTTTGTGCGGAGCGTCTTACTCCTTACTTGGTAGGTGAAGGTGCTCTCCTAGTAAACTCCGACGCTTGTCAGATTTCCGCGAAACTCCAACAAACTGTTCGGAGCCGCAGTGATTTCTACCTGGCAGGTGTCCAGAGTAGAAACTGACAAGGGAGTGCAAAGTGGCTGCACATCCCTAAAAAAAGCCGGCTGCCATCTTTAAAGTAGGTAAACCTATAGTGCTGCAAGAAAAGGGTGGGAGAGAAGGTTAACCCAATTTGCACTGAACTAGAACTGGGGAAATGCAGGCTGCAAAGTACTAGCATGTACAAAGAGTAACAAATGGAGAAAAGCTTGCAAGACCCGTGAATTCCCTCTTCCTGTGCCCATAATATTGGCCGGTAAGGATCCACAGTATAACCCCAAACTGGGGTAGGGATGTAACGGTATAACGGTATACCGTTAAAGATACCGTGAACCACTCAATTGAACAATAATAACCGTCCCATTGTTTATACCGGTGTACCGTTCATACCGTGAAGTGTGCTTTTCAATCTGATTTGGAAAGGCTGCAGTAAGCAAGTGCGGCGCAGTCTTGGTCTTGCACTGTTGGATGTGCCATCTGCCAAGTAGTTTCAGTTGGAGCAGTTTTTAATGCCATTCCATAAACCACACGTGCCTGACACAAAATCAATATGTTAGCAATAGGAAGAATAAATACAGTGCCAAGAAAGGGAAACGGTTTACTTTGGGTTGGCGGCTTTGGGGTTTATATATTTATAATGGATGTTTGCTAAAAATATGACAATGGGGGATTTCCCTGGTTCTATCATTGAATTTACATATAATAAGTCACGCTGCGAAATTCACTCATCTCTGTGGGTATTCCCTGCTGCCATACCAAAGGGTAACATGTCCGTGATTACATGAACACCTTTTGGCCCGCAAGGAAACTAATGGCTGTAACATAAAAAGTGTGTGTGCGTATATGCGCACAAGCTTATACTACCATCTGCCTCCGTTGATCTGTGGCATGCAGGTTTATAAAGATGGCAACATGTTCATCTTCACCAGTAGCCAGTGGGGGAGCTAAAAGCCAAAATGACCACTTAAGAAAAGCTATTCAGTTTGCTTTGCCAGTCGCAGCAGGCCCACCCCCCCCCCCTCCTCCTCCTCTCCACACGTGTGTTTGTGTTTGGTGGAAGCAAGGGGTGGCATTTCAGTGGAATGTATGCTGAAAAGCCCAATTCTGGCCCTGGGTGCCTAGTTTTGTTTGTGATGATAAATCTGACAATTTATGACCTTTTAGAAAATAGTTGTTAAGATTGGTTAACTCCACCTGCTATACCGTGATAACCATGATATACCGTCATTTGGCAAGAAGGTTATTATGCCGTCATAAAACTAATACCATGACACCCCTAAACTGGGGTACGAAAAACGGTTCCACTGGGGGCCGCTACTCGAAGGAAGGCTGACACCTTCTGCAAATAAAATGGTGGGGGTGCAGAACCCTAGCTCACGCGGTCCCACTCGATATTTTAGTTGAGACCCAATTCTACCGCATTACACAAATAAATCAGTCTTTGTTCTGTATCAAACAATTTTTGCTTATTTTCCAATGTATTCTCTTTAGCAGACATTTGTGACAATACTCCACGTGAATGACTCTGGTGAATGGTCCATAGATAAGAAATGGCCAACCATGGGGGCTGCAATATTCTTATTACGAATGCAACTTTTGTGTTCGGTAAGGAACAAGTTACTTACCTGTAACTGTTGTTCTCCAGCATGGGTCTGGCATGGATTCACATGCTCATGAATATTCCCCGTCGTCAGGCTGGGAATCCTCTGTAAAGAAAAAAAACCAGTATCAGTTTCGTTTCTGATCTGTCTTCCGTAGTAATAACCAATCACTGGTCTCTGCGTCATACTGACCACAGCCAATGACTGCCCTCTACCTAAGCACCGCCTCTGGCAGCCATCTTCGGATTTGGAAGCACGTGAAGTGGCAGTATGACCAAGTGAAGAGCCGCAGAAGGGTAGGCGGGAGGGTTTGCATGTGAATCCATGCCAGACCCATGCTGGAGAACAACAGTTACAGGTAAGTAACTTGTTCCTTCTCCAGCATGGGCTCTGGCATGGATTCACATGCTCATGAATAAAGAATACATAGCAGTACACACATGCACAACCACGGGAGGTGGCAAAGGCTCAACATTAAGCATTACATCAAACTCAACATTAAGCATCTTACCTCCTCACCAGGCTCACCTCAGGCGAACAGGTTGCGCAGCACTGCTTGGCCGACCCTGGACTCCTCCCTGGAATCCCGATCGACGCAGTAGAATTTCGTGAAGGTGTGCGTCGACCTCCACGTAGCAGCCCTGCATATGTCCAGCAGGGGCACACCAGAAAGGAACGCCGTGGTAGCTGCGATCGCTCTGGTGGAATGGGCTCTCGGACGGCCAGGCAGCGGTCGGTTTGCCAACCGATGACAGTACATGATACAGCCGGAGAGCCATCTGGAAATGGAAGCCTTCGAGAGAGCCTTCCCCTGATTGACAGGTCCAAAGTTCACAAAGAGTTGTGACGTCTTCCGAAAACACTTTGTGCGGTCCACGTAGAACTTCAGCGCTCTAGCCACATCCAGCGAGTGCAAAGTCCTCTCAGCCGGCGACGAAGGCGAAGGGAAGAACACAGGCAACACCAAGGGTTCGTTGAGATGGAAGTCCGACGGTACCTTGGGCATGAAGGAGGGGTGCGCCCTGAGCACTACCCTCGTGTCGTGAAAAGTCAAGTACGGGGCCTTGCAGGAAAGGGCCTGGATCTCTCCCACCCGTCGTGCGGAGGTGATGGCCACAAGAAACGCTGTTTTCCACGACAAACTTCAACGGGGCCGAGTGCAGAGGCTCGAACAGAGGTCCCATGTGCTTGGTCAGCACCACGTTGAGCTCCCACGCCGGGGCCGGCGCCTTCACCGGCGGGAACGATCTGAACAGTCCCTTCATGAACTCTTTCACCAGACGATGAGACCACAAGGACATCCGGCCCGTGGTTCTGGTGTATCGGGAGATCGCAGCAAGATGAATCTTGATGGACGCGTGTGCCAGTCCAGCTTTGGCCAGCGTCAGCAGGTACGGCAGTACCTGGGGAGCCGTAATCCGTAGGGGGTTAATCTTCTGTGCGTGGCACCAGACAGAGAACCTCTTCCATTTGTGTCCGTAGCATTTAAGAGTCGAGGACGCCCTGGCCTTTGCAAGAACCTCTCTGCAGTCGGCCGGTATGTCGTATCCTCCAAACTCTAGCGCTGCAGGAGCCAGGCCTGCAAGTTCAGCGATTTCGGGTCGTGGTGGAGGATGGCGCCTCCTTCCCTGGAGAGTAGATCCGAGTCCACCGGCAGCTTGATTGGCGGGGACGCTGACAAGTCCAGAAGGTCCGGGAACCATATCTGCCTCGGCCACGCAGGTGCGACGAGGATCATCCTGCACCGTGACCTCTTGAGCTGGTTGACGAGCCGGATTAGCAGTGGCAAAGGCGGGAACGCGTAGAGGAACAGGCCCTCCCAGGGGAACGAGAAAGCATCGCCCATGCTCCTCGCCTGGGGAAACCTGCTGGCGAACCTCCGGCACTTGGAGTTCGTCGCCGTCGCGAACAGATCGATCTGGGGTGTGCCCCACTGTCGGAAGAGGCGATCCACTAGATCCTGCCGTAGTTCCCACTCGTGGCACGAGCGCAGCTCCCTGCTGAGTGAGTCGGCGATGGTGTTTTTTATCTCTGCCAGATGAAACGGCACCAGAAACATCGTTTGGGCGACGGCCCAATGCCACAGGTCCTGCGCCTCCTTGGACAGTGCTGGGGACCTGGTTCCGCCCTGTTTCCTGATGTAAAACATGGTGGTGGTGCTGTCGGTGAAGATCCTCACCACCTTGCCCTTGAGGGACGGAAGGAAGGACCTGAGGGCCCAGAACACTGCACGGAGCTCCAGGACGTTGATATGGAGGGACTTCTCCGTCGGGAGCCAAAGGCCTCTCGCGTGCAGATTTTCGGTGTGCGCTCCCCACCCTTCCAGGGAGGCATCCGTGGTCGCTGTCTCCTGGTGGTCTGGGGTCTGGAAGTCCATGCCCGCCGTCAGATGCGCGCGGGTGCCCCACCACCGGACCGCTCGGCGGAAACTCTCGTCGAGTGTGATCCTCTCCTCGAAGCCGCCCGTCGTTTGGATCCAGCGCGCGTCCAGGAACTCCTGCAACGGGCGCATCCGGAGCCTGCACATGGGAATGAGGTAGATGCAAGAAGACATCATTCCGAGGAGGGACTTGATGGACCTCACCTTGGCCGCGTCAGAAACCAACATCCGCTGTACCTTGCCCAGGATGGACCTGGTCCTTTCCTCCGACGGGGAGGCCAGAAGGGACACTGTGTCGAGCTTCGCTCCCAGAAACAGTGCATTTTGCGCGGGTACCAGGTGGGACTTGGCGTAGTTCACGGAGAATCCCAGGACCGTGAGAAGTTGGACGGTCCTTGCCGTGTGCTCCACGGCGAGCTCCCTCGTCTTGGCTCGGATGAGCCAGTCGTCCAGGTAGGGGTAGATGTGGATCCCCTCGCGGCGCAGCTGCGCCGCCACTGGTGCGAGGCACTTGGTGAATACCCTGGGTGCCGACCGTAGTCCGAAGGGGAGGGCTTTGAACTGGTAGTGACGCCCTTGGACCACAAACCTGAGGAATTTTCGGTGCCCCTTTAGGATGGGAATATGGAAGTAGGCATCCTCCAAATCCAACGACGACAGGAAGTCTCCTTCCTCCAGCCTACCCAGGACGTGCTGGAGGGTGACCATCCGGAACTTCTGCGCCTTGATGAACTTGTTCAGACGTCGCAGGTCTAGGATGGGGCGCCATCCTCCCGTCTTCTTCTTCACGAGGAAGTATCTCGAGTAAACTCCGGAGCCCCGAAGCCTCTTTGGGACGAGTTCGATGGCGCCCTTCCTGAGCATCGCCTTTACCTCCAGGAGAAGCTGAGGGACGTGAAGCTCTTTCCTGGCCACGGGGGGGACGCGCGGGCACCTTCTTTGAAACTCGAGCGCGTGGCCCCGGGCTAAGGCGTCCAGCACCCAACGGTCGGTGGAGATGGACTCCCACACGCTGACGAAGCTCGCCAGCCGGCCTCCCACCGGGGTGCTTCGGCAGGGGCCCGACCCCACGGCCGGTTCAATCCTGTTTCGACGAGGCTTTGCCGCCTTGACCTCCTTGGCGACGACGGCGGGGTCCGCCAGACTTGCCTCGTCCTCTGTAGGCCTCCTGAGACGACGAGCGGGCCGCTTGACGGTAGGTGGAGAAACCGCCGCCGGAACCTTTGGAGGCGCCCTTGCCTCCGCTGCTCCGAAAGGGCGTCCGTCGTTGCTGCAGAACCCCAAGGGCCCGGGCCGTCTCAGTGTCCGCTTTAATGGCCTGAAGGGAATCGTCCACTGTTTTCCCAAACAGGTTGTTCCCATCGAACGGCATGTCCAGGACTCTGGTCTGTACGTCTTGACGGAAGTCCGTAGCCTTGAGCCATCCACGCCGCCTAAGGCACACGCCGTTGCCCAACTGGCGAAACCCAGTGTCGGCGATGTCCGTCGCAATAGTGATGGCGTGGTCCGACGCCACCTCACCTTCCTGTAGGATCTCCAGGGCATCCGCCCTCTTGTCGTCCGGTAGGAAGTCCAGCAGGGGAGCCAGTTTGTACCATAGCTCCCTGACGTAGCGGGCCACGATAGCCAAGGCGTTGGCCGCTTTAATCGTCGTCGCTGCGTCCCATAGCGTCCAATTTCTTTCCCTCGCCGTCCGGTGGGGAAGTCGATGTGGAGGCCGCACCCCCCCCGCTTTCTTCCTGGCCGCCGCGGAGACGACGGAGTCCGGGGTAGGCTGCGCCCGGAGGCACAGGGGGGCCGCGTCCGGGACCCGGTACTTCTTCTCGTACCGGTCTCTTCTAGCTGGCGTCGTGGAAGGGTTCTTGAAGAGGGCAAGGCCCTCATCCCAAATGTCGTCCAGTAGAGGCACCGCGAGGACCGTCTTCCTCTTGGCCTCGCGCCGCTGATAAAGGAATCCTTCCTTTTTCTTCTCCTCAGGGCAGAGTTGGAAAAGCTCGGATGCCCTGGCGATCATGGAGTGGAACGATCCAATCTCGTCGGGCGGAGAAGCCCTGGTGGGAGGTGACGACGGCAGATCCTCGTCGTATACCTCGTCGTCCGTACCCGTCGCTGCCGTGTCAGTCCCCGTATCATCCCCTCGGGTGGACGGGGAGGAGGGCTGGACGGGTCGCGACGGCTGAAAAGGAGGTGGAGGGTGAATCCTTCTTTTCTTGGGTGGGGGAACACCCGAAGGTCCCGGTTCAGGATCCCCCGACGGGAGAGGTTCCTCCGTCGGCAACAGTAGTCTCGTCCTTATCTCGGAGCATAAGGACTGTATAGCCAACAAAATGGCCGCCGAGTTGTCTTGCGGCGCTGGCAGAGGGGAATCCGACAGGCGATCAGGGGCCCCGTCGGCACCCTCGACGATGTCGTCACCTGCATCGGGATCCATCCCGACGGGCCGGTCTTCATCCACGCCAAGGCCGTGGCTTAAGACCTCGATCAGCTCTTCCTCCGAGGTTGGAGCCGAATCTACGACGACGCCCTGCCCCCCCCCTTTTTCTTCCCCGCCGGGGATTTCACGGGGGTCCTATCGATGGGCACAAAAGAGGACTGCCTCCGAGGTGGCAGGGAGACTCTGAGCCCCGAGATCGCCACCACTGGTGTAGCCTCCACAGGCTGAGCCAGGGCCGCCGCGACAGTATCGATAGAGGGCTTGGCCGGATGGATTAAGGCCTTCACCACCTTAGGTGCGCTCACCGCCTTATCCTCGAGGGGGGGGACACTGCCTCGCTCCCCCTCCGATGGGGCCTTCGAGCTCGACCGGGGCCTCTCCAGGAGCCTCGCCGGGTGCTCGCCCTTCCTCTTACCCGACCCAGAGCGTTGGCTCGTGGCTGAAGGTGCCGGGGAGGGTGCGCCCTGCCTGGCGCCCGTAGAGCCCGACCGTTCGGCGCTCCCGGTGCCAGCGGACTCGCGGTGCTTGGCCTTGTGTTGGACCCTCGTCGCCGGGGCGTCCTCAAAGGTCTTAGAAGACCGCTCGGATTTCTTCCTCTTCTTCTCGCCTGACGGGCTCTTCCCTTCCAGCCAGTTGGCGAGGCGTTGATGGCGGTCCTTCATGGTCCGCTCCGACATTGTCGCAAAACGCAGAGTCCTTCTCCACGTGTGTCTTGTCCTCATGTAAGCAGTAGAGACAAAGGGAGTGTTCGTCCTCCTTAAAGACGTTCTGCAGCTGGCATCCAGGGCAGACCCTGAACAGCTTTCCGGGCGTCGAGCTTCCCTTCTCCAGGGCCATGTCCGGGCCTGAGAAGCTTCTGGAGTCCTCCAAAAACGTAGCTCGACGAAATCTTCACCCTTGAGGGGCGCAGACGAATACGACACGGGTCCCCGTTGATCGGATGGAGAGTCGGTGGAGCTTGAGGCTCTTTTGACCGAAAAAAACAAAGTTTTTGAGAAAAAACGTGAAAAAATAGCACTAACGCTCGAGAGCAATAGCACGAGGATCCCAACACATGAACGTGCGGTAAAAATCTGAAGATGGCTGCCAGAGGCGGTGCTTAGGTAGAGGGCAGTCATTGGCTGTGGTCAGTATGACGCAGAGACCAGTGATTGGTTATTACTACGAAAGACAGATCAGAAACGAAACTGATACTGTTTTTTTTCTTTACCGAGGATTCCCAGCCTGACGACGGGGAATATTCATGAGCATGTGAATCCATGCCAGACCCCATGCTGGAGAATTCTAGTTTTAATTTTGCGTTCTGTCATCCCAATGTAGATTTTTGGGCAAGGGCACCAAATAACAAACCACCATATGGGAATTACAATTGGTGAACTGCCTCTGTTGCCAGGGTTTGGACAGGCCTAAATCTATCTCCTTTGTACGTTTGGTACTGGAACAGCAGCTACATCAACCACATGGTGCATGCCCGATGGTTTTGGGTAGCCCCCATGATTTAGTCAGAGTTAATTGTGATGTCTGAACTTGCCTGGCCCATGGTACCACCTGTACACAAGCCTTGGTGTCCTTTTAAGAAGATGCTCTTGCTGTTTGTTGCAAACTGCACATTTCTTTCAATAATCTCCTCAGGCTGCTTTTTCTGACTGAAGCTTAACCCTTTCCAGGTCTGCCCTGAATACAGCCCCAATGTATTGAAGATGTTATGTTGGTTCCAACTGTTGACTTCTTCCAATTTATAAACCACCCTAGGTGAGTAAACCTTTCGCAAGCCCAATTAACTGGTGTATCAACAAGTAATTCCCTGAGTCTCTGATCAGCCAATTGTCCATATCGGAAATGTGTGTATCCATTCCGGATGTGGTGCAGAGAGCTCCCACCAGCAGAGCCAGATTCTTTGTACATTTTCTGGGAGCGGTTTTCAAAATAAAAGGGAGAACCCAAAACTGGTAATGTGCCCCATGTACTGCCAACGTCAATCATTTTAGATGATCGGGGTGGTACAGTATTTTAAACCCAATATTGTCCTGAATTTTCCTGTAGGTTTGGGGGATCTAGGAAGAGGATGAAACAGAATCATCCTCCCTGCTCCACCTTAAGAACTTTCTCAATTCCGCTTTTTGCAAGAATTCTAAAATGCCCATCTTCACAGCCTCTTGATCACTTTATGGCGTAGGGGCATGAGGAACATCCCTGACTGAACTGGAAGACTGACCACAATTTTGCACACCCACTTGAGAATTTTCAATGCCCACTGATCTGATGAGATCTCTATCCATCTGTTCACAAATCAGGATAATCTGGCTTGCCATGGGTTTGCTTCACTTGCCATGGTCTCTGCTTCTGGGCTATTGAGCGCTTGGAATATCTTTGGAGGCAGGATGATTGCACAATCTTCTGGTACTATTATAGTTCTATTTAAAGGGCTGATTTTTCCCTAATATTCTATGCATACAGTATCATTTCTAAAAACCTGTGCATCTTTTCCTCCGGTTAAACCCCTTACAGCAAAACTCCTTCAATGGGCATCTTCATGGCAGTTGCCTTTTGGTTATCTTCAGCATACTGTTGGGAAGGAAATTAACCTCTCCCACCCCCTTAGGCGCTTTAGAGTAAGGTGAATCCCATAAATACACTTGGGCTGTGCCAGGGGGAGAGAAGGGGTGCTAAGAGCCCCTGTCCGGGTACAATATTTTTCAAAATATACATGCTTAGACTTAGTGCGCACATATAAGTAGACACCATTTTCATAGCTATGGCAGAAACATTTAATCCTGCATGGCTGCGTGGTAAACAGACCCAACGAAGGAACCTGAATAGGCGAAAGCGCTGACGACGGAGAAACCCACGCTATTAGCTCCCTTAGAAACTTTCCTTTGTTCCACAACTGTTGCCAATACGTGTTTTCCCAAGAAGGAATGTGCCCTGCAAGGCCGCAAGACAGTACCAGGCGCCTCACAGTGCATGTTTATCACAGCCAGGCCAAAGCAGGCCTCCGACACACCACACAGACCACCAAGAGTTATGACACTGACAACTGTCCCAGTGCAAGACCCCCGAATTCCATGATAGTAGGTGACCCCAAACCCACAAACAACACAACCATTCCACCTTATTTCATAATAAGATTTGTAATGCAAGGTGCAGGGTGGAATAAATGATCGTCCAAAGCGAGGGTGGAAACCTTGGGTGCGGCTGGTGCGATACAGAATGAGCGAAGAATGTGTGGGTCAGCTCGATCTTAAGCCTCCCTCTGTGCCGGTCCCTGAGCCTCCCATGTGCACGCCATAATGATAGAGTAGCACTGTCTTCCGTAGTAACTAATTGTGAACTCGACCTTAGTTCCATGGAGATGAGCCCAACAGACCCCACGTGATGGAAGACGGACGGACGAGGCTGGGGCCAATGGCCTGGCATCTCCTATGGTGCGGGCTAACCATGTATAAGGTCTCACCAACCAGCCACACAGGTTTTTACTGTATATGTTTTCATCACGAATGACAATTTGGTTCCTTATAACAATCTGCCTGTACCATTTTTCAGCAGAACGTTCTCCAGCAGCAGAGTTCTGTGCTGGCATACCTATTTTTTGTGGGATTAAATCCTTGCAAGAATCTCTAAGCCTTTTTTCCCTAGCAGGTTGTATTTTTTCTGGTGCGAGCGTTTGTTCGGGTGCCTTCAATACCAAGCCCTGGTGTGTATATCTCCTTCCGGACACAGCAACATCGATTGAAATGGCTGAAGCTCTTACTCCATCACACGCTACATCAGATAGAAATTGTACATGTCTCTTCATGGTATTAAAGATAAGGGCACAATCCTGTCAATGGGAAATCTCCTTGTAAAGTCCCTTAACGCCATGCAATACTGTCTGGGAAGTGCAAGGTGCATATGTGGTGGATCTTAACGTTAAGTGTGCTCCTGCATACACCTTTTTAATAGGCCCATCCACCCTTGTATCCAATGGTTCTTTAACTGAGGCATCACCGGCTATGGAAGAATTCTCCCAGGCATAGTATTTCTTCTCTTGGCAGTAAACAGTGCCTGCGTGCGTGCATGCGTGCGTGTGTGTATGCCCCCCTTTTGTTCGACATGCCTCTACCCGTTACCCCCCCTCTGTCTTTGGAGGGCATTGTCAACAGAATCCTGTCGCACCCCAACTCTTTAACTTAGAAAAGGGAAAGAGAAAACACAATGGGAAATATAAAACCATATTTTGACCCTTAAAAGTAATCTAGTCGCCCGCCTTCTAAAACCAGAGGACATTTAATGCATCACACTTTTTCTGACGTATCCGTACACAAGCTATTTACCATCACGACAGGCAACTACAACTCCCATAATTCCCTTAGCCACTGAGTTACCCATGTACTACAACTAGAAAGAGTACCTCTAGAAATATGCCGTGGCCCTGGAACACTGAAACCAAGCAGGGTCAAACACTATCACAATCACACCCATTCTGCCTGAAAAAGGACCTTTTTTCAATCACAGCTCCCCATCCCCAATTTCGAAAATCACTTAGAAGAAGCAGAGGTAACTAAGAAGATTAAAGATCACTCAAAACCACACAGACAGAAGACAGACTGCCCCATGCTAATACTGGACTGCCCCACTGTTCAACAAGGACAGGCAGACCCAGCGGAGAACTCATACCTGCAGCCTGTTAAAGAAACCCAAGTGTACAAAAGGTGGAGTTCCTGGTAGAACAGGGAGCAGGAGTTGGGAGAACTGAAGGGAGGCTTTGTGGCTGAGTCCAGCAGGGGATCCCTTCTCAATCCCAGCCCCACTTGCTAAGCAAGACGCCGGCTGACCTGGTGTGGCTGGAGGCTTGCAGCCTGGAGAACTGACAAAAAAGCAAGGAGAGCTGCTCACAGCAGGCCATATACGGGCCAGTGCTGTGATACCCAGGGAGATAGAGGGGCAGGTGGGCAAACCCTGACCTCAGATCTGAGAGTGGCGAGTCTGTTCCCAACAGCATTGCGTGGCCAGTGAGTCTGAGTGTGGGGAAACCCGGCACACGTGTGAGGCTGAAGAGGAAACTTGTCAGAAATATTTGAATTTTCCTTGTGAGCATGAAATGCACTATTTATCCATAAGGAACAGTGCATTGTGGGACATGTAGTGGAAATGGAAATACAACCACGAAGACATCTGCACCTTGCCTTTAAATTGACAACTGTAGGAGATGCTACAGAGTAACTGAGGGGTTCGGCATAGTGAAAGTGCCCAATTGAAAGTCTCAGTTAGACAAACATTTAAGACTGTGAATCAAAGGGATCAGAAGTTTTAGGGGAAGGAAACCCCTACCAGTGTTGTGATAGTGAGGTCCGAGCCTGTCCGAGGGAGACCTACATGGAATCAAGTACTTCTTGTGGTGGGTCTGGGAGAGGGTACAAGTATTTTGATAGCAGGAGAACTTAACTCGTGTTGCCTACACCAAAGACACTGGATGAATGGGACTGGTTCAGTGGGAGTAAATGGTGAGAAATGGTTATTAATGTTTCTAAATGAATGGGATCTGATCGTCTGTAATGGTAACTTAAATGGAGACCCGTCACCAGCTTATACTTGGGGGGGGGGGGGGGAATCAGGGGAAATCAGTTATTGATTATATAATCCTTTCCAGAGACATCTTTGTCTGCAGCTCTGGGATGGAGCGACCATAATATGTTGACCCCGAGGATGTTGGATGGAGTCGAAACCAATGAAGGAGGGTATGCGATAGATCTTGAGGTGAACAAGGGTGGAAATCGACTGGTTAAGTTTAAACGAGATGGTCACGAGTTAAAAACAAATTTGAAAAACTCACTTATGGTTAAATCAAAAGGAACAATTAATAACTGTGTGCCAACCAGAAATATTTAAACATTTCCTCTGGGAGCGCGATAAACCACAAGTGGGAGGAGCAAAGAAAGTTCCCAGTCATAAATACCAGTTCGGTCAACCTACCTGGGTACGGAAAAGGGAATTTAAAAAACAACTAAGATTTGAGCAATGACATTTCTGAAAGTGGTGCCTTCTTAAGGAAAAAGAAAATCCTGAACACAGAAATGGAACAAGGCCAATCGATATTTAAAATGTTAACATCAAGGGGAACTAATGATGGAAACCCTTATTGCAAAGAATAGAGACTAGTGGTTACTAGTCAATGGTGTTAAGATCTCACAATCCTCCTCTCTGTGCGTCGGAAGATAAATGGTGCGCTTACTTTGAATCTCTGTTTGGTAAGATAATATGCAACAGGGCCACTGTTCATTTCCTGGCTTCATTGTGCATCTCTTGGTATATATTTTAGCATCAATATTAATCAGCGCTATCAAGGCAATATGACCCACAGGGTCTTTACCCGCCTACTGGAATATCACTAATTTAGACTGGTCCATCGATTCTGTTATATTCCCTGTCCTTTCAAATGAGTTATAGAATCATGTAAGTGGGAGTGAGGATCATCTGGAATTATTTATAGAAGGTGGCCATGAAGCCATCAGACCCCGGGGCCTTGTGCAAGGGGAGTTTCCCAATAGCCACTTGAACCTCCTCTTCCGTGATATCCTTCTCCAGTTCCTCCTAGTCCTCTCTCAAAAGCATTAGGAGACCTATCACCTCCAAGTAAGCTCTCTGTGGGTCCCCCCCCCCCCGAGGCCTGTCTGAAGACTACAGAGCCCCATAAAAGCATTCAAAACACCCAATAATTCAATCGGTGTCCAACACGTTCTCCCCCCTCTACTTCCCTGATTTTTTATATCGTTTGGCCTGCATCCCTCTGTCTCAGATGTCACGCCAGGAGTTTCCCCGCCCTATTCCCTCTCACATAATACTGTTGTCGAGCTCTAAGAAGGCTCCTCTCCGCCTTCCTGGCCCTTAGTAAATCTAAATGCCCTCAAATTGCTCTATTTGTTTTCATCATGTCTCTCGTTGGGTAGTTTCCCATTTTCGGCATTATATCCTTAAGTTGTGCTTCAAGTCCTCCTCCAATTTCTCACGTTGCCGATCCCTAGAGGCCTCAAGTGCTCTGTGCCCCCCCCCCCAACCACTGCCTTAAAGGCGTCACACAAATACCCGGGGAGGTATCCAACATGGCGTTCTCTCTAAAGTAGGTCTGCATCTTCTCCTCTATTGCTCCCAACAAGACCGTATCCACTAAAATCCATTTCGTGGCAATGACCACTACCAGAACCCCCTCTGCCTATGGTTCATGTCCAACGTGGCACCCAGGGGTGCGTGATCCGATAACGCGATTGTGCCCAGGTATACTTCCCGGATTCGCCAGGTCAGCTGGGCCGATACCCAGATGCAGTATGTGACTGTGTTCTGTGTACATGCAAATAGAACGTAAATCCTGCTTCCGCACCTCTGCAGGTGCACCAGACGTCCACCAACCCCAATCGCTTAAACTTCTCCTTAAGACCTGGGACCGGTCCCCCATGCAGTGCATTACCCACTCGACTTCTGTCTGCCTCCGGTGCCCAGCCTATATTTAAGTCACCTGTTAGTATAACATACCCCTCAACTATATTTTCGAAAGGAGCCGTGAGTAATTCTTCCTGTCCGGAAATAGGTGTGTACACCGTCGCTACAGTAAAAATGTCTGCCTTAATGCGTTAAGAGGACAAAGAGGTTTCGTCCTGGCTTGTCCTCTTGAATCCAAAATCACCATGTCAGGAATGTTTTGAACGCCATCAGGACCACTGCTTTCTTATCTTTCACATTTACCTGAATTTTTACATATGTGGGTTTCTTTGAGCACGAGAAAAAAAAGGTATCTCCCATCTCAATAAGTGGTTCCCCTGCCATCGCTTTACCAGCGAGTTTAACCCCCAAATATTGTAGGTAGCGATTATAAATCCATGGTTGTTCCCCGCACTGCCCATTTCAGTCACCTCTCTTTGCCCCCTTATTGCCCCCCTGTGGGGATTCTCCTGTGTTTGCCCAACCCTTGACTATGTGGGTGCATGTATCCGGCTATCAGCGCTTTGTCTCCCTTTCCCTCGTACCCACCCTTCCAGTCTTATCCTGCTGCTTCAACTTACCTGTACAGCAGCTCCCCCTCCGATCCCCCTTATCCTCCACCGCTTCCCTTTGCAACAACCCAGGCCGGTCCATGGGTCCTAGAGACATCTTTGGGGAGTACCCGGACCATGTACCAGTAAACTACCTGGAATCAACTAACTGCAGAGAGATTAAACTAACCGTTTTCCTAAGATTCAGTCAAGCCAACTTTCTCAACTACCCCACCCCGCCACATTTTAACAACCCTTATTCGGCTAAACGTGTCGATCACCACAGCAATCCCCTTTTCGGTGCATATAGGATTTTCATCTCCCTTCCCCTATCCCCCCCACGTTGAGCTAGACCTTCCTTTCATCAGCCCTGCGTATGCAACGTGTCTGCCGGTTTTCCCCGTGTCTGCTGGTTTTCTCCAGCCTCGGAGCTCAGGACCGGTTGTTTTCTCGAATCACTGTGGACCACTCCCATTGCCACCTTGAAGTACAGTACAATCTCGGGCTTCTCCAGCACGATACAACAGTTCTAATGGCAGCTCCAAGGTCACACTCTCAAGCTTTCAGCTATCAAGGCCGTCGATGGCCAAGTCTCGTTTTCTTGAAAGTCTCTTGCCTTCGAGGACCCGACTTATTCACCTAACAAAACAAATATACAGTCTCTTTTCCATGAGCTTGGGGTGACTACTTTCACCCTGGGATTCCCCTCTTCTGGGCGTAAATCCCTAGAAAGTTATTTAATGATATCAAGACCCCGGATAGCTATATTTTCTTGCTTTCAAGGCTCTCTCTAGTTCCAAAATAAAGTTCCTGGGTCCCCCTCTTCTGGGCACTGACCCTTCTCAACTTCTTACCAAATCTTGATATCTTTTCAAACAGTTCTAGTGGTTCACTCTTGTCAACACACTGTTTCCTGGTACTTTAGATCCCTTGTTCACATTCCTCGGTCGGTCCTCACTCTTGCTAACTTCATATTCGCTTGTATTTGCGGGATTCACTTCCCTTACTTTCTGATATGGCGGGATTCACTTGCCTGGTTTCTTCTTACTGCTGGATTCACTGCCCTTGCTTTCACACAATTTATAAATCTTTTGACTGTACAGCGATTTTACTTCACCTTCAGTATGACCACTTTGACCTAATCCGCTGGCTCGCTTATAGCCTTCTGGCATCAGTAGTTTCTCTCTTGTGGGGCTCGACCAGAGTTTTTCGAGTTAACACCCATGTGGTGCCGGTTTCCCTCTGCAGCTGGTCTCCTCTTCAATACTTGTTACAGTTCTTTACATAGGTCATTAAACTTGGTTCAAACTTACCACTTTGCGCTTCTCATTCAACAGAGCCCGGTTATTATAGAACCTCCTCTCAACTCACCGGCTGTGATGAACCGCCTGGCTTTTGGCTTTATTGGAGTCAAGGCCGGTACCCTGGGTGTGGGAGCTTCCCTCTGTCCTGCTTATCGGCATAAGCTTGCCTTGTGTACCATTAACTTCTGCTGCAAGACACTTGTGCTATTGTTCGAGGTCTTAGGCTCTCTTCCACGAAGGTTCCGCAGGTCTGGGACGAAAAGGGCAAGGTTCCTTCTCTCCTCGCCACCCTCTTGATTCCTGCCGCTTTTCTCCTTCTTCTGAACTGCCACACCTGATAAGCCGTCTCGTCAGGCTGTCTGCCGTGCTCGTACTATGCGCTGTGGCTCCACCTTTTATCCCTGTGGGGAAGGGAAAGGGCCGTCAGGTGTGTGTGTGTGTGTGTGTGATTCTGATCAATTTCCTGACCCTTGTACTGGGACATGTCAGGTAGAGGTATCTGGTGTTAGTCTGTTATCTTTTGTGTTATGTAAAAGTGTTCGTGTTGGAAAAGGGGGTTGGGACAGTGGTTCTGAATGTCCTACGTGAGGGGAGGGGGGAAAAGGTGTCAAAGGAAAGGGGATACTGCGTCTGACCAGTCTGTGTCCCATTCCCACTCCCTGAGGACCCCCCATTCTGGTGATCCTCCCTCACTGGTCCACCCCCAGGAACTGGATCCAATAGTGATGGCCGTGTCCTGGCCACCTGCATAACAGATCTCCCGGCACTAGATAGGGAGACAACTTCAGGTTTTGTACAGGTGCCACCACGTTGAGACCCTCCTTGCATGTAATCACTCTGCATTGTCTGCCCTTCCAGGAGAATAGCAAGCCAAATAGAATCTGACCTTCTCCAGGTTGAGAATCCTGGTGACCGGCCCCATCAGCCTCCTTTTGAGCAGAGTGGAGTGAGCCAAGTCCTGAAAAAGCTGAACTACAGAGCCATTAATAGTCAATGATGTGCCCGCACATGCTGCCCTCAAGACTGCTTCTTTCTGTCTATAGGAAGTAAATACTGACAAAACATCCCTCGGTCAGGCTCCCGGTTCTCTCCTTTTTGGCCCCACCCTATGTATTCCATCTAGGTGGATCTCGTCTGGGGGAACTTCCAGCAAAGGTCAGCACAAAAGGTCTGAATTGATTTCTTATTTGTCCACAATCTCAATGTTTGCATGCCATAACTTATCCTCAAGATCCTCACCCTGGAGCTCCAAATTATGCGACATCCCTGCTAGTTGTTTAAGAGTTTCATCATGTTTAGGAGTGTCTTCAGACAATTCTTGTAGGGCTCGTTCGTTCGTGTCCAATTGCTCTCCCAGTTTCGAAAGCTCTCCCTCGATTTCCTGTACTCCACCGATTTCAGGGAGGGGATTTGCTCTTGAAAGGACTCCGTAAGACGCTTCTGGTGGTCTGCCAGGCACTGCATCAGGTCTTCCTTAGTGATTGCCATGGTGCACCAAGTTATTGGCGTCTCGTCATCTCGGACTACTGTTTGTGGGGATTAGACGGACTCTGGAGACCTCTGCGCATCCGCCTGCCAGGACCAACTAATCATGCCCTCTGCTCCCAGAGCATTCAGTGAGAGATGTCCTCTTCCTTTGACTTTCAACATGTACCCCCGGAGGGTTACCTTCTCAGCTGTCACTTGCCCCGCTACACACTCTGCAGTGTCAGGGTTCACGTCCCCACCACCAGTGCTGGCTCGCCTACTCCTCTGTCCTCGGATCTTGCTGTAGTTGGTTTCCTGGAGGTATCTTCCTTGATAGGGGAAGACACTCTCCTGTCGGGTACACCCCTGGTGTGCCTCGCTCAGATACTGTGGCCGGTATGATCTCAGCCCCCGTTTCTTTAATCGCTCTCTCCGAGGGGGAATGCAGTATGTTGAGCATGCCTCTGGGGTCCCTCTTCCGGGGTCCAAATGTCCCACATTGCCCCTCCCTGGCCGGTTGCCGGGATCCCTCTAGTCACCTCAGGCGGGTAGGGGGACGGGTCCTCCCTTGGATGTTTCCCTGCTGTGGCAGTCCCCCTCACCACCTTACGAGAGTCCTTCTCTGGCGGAGACTTCCTCCTCCTTTGCAAGCCGGAGATGGATAAGTGATGCCGCTCAGTGGGGATCAGGCGAGGCCTCTCTTCCCTCACCCCAACGTGCAGCTCCGGGGCGCTGCAGTATTATGTCCCCCTCCCTCCCACAATATGAGGGGGGAGTCAGGGTATGTGGGGGGGTGAGAGGGATTTACAACCGCCCGCAAGTGTCTCCCCTATATTTTCATGGCTGATGCTGCCTCTGAATGTTCTTTTAGGAACCATTTGGAGCGGGCCGCAGACGAGCTGCACTCAGCACGCCCTGCTCCCGTGGTCGGCCATCTTAAAATCCTTGAATAACTGTTTAAACGTGGACCCTGAAGAAGGTCCATATACAAGAGACTACTACTTCTGGATAGCTTGGTACACAGGGGAACATTTCCTTCCTTCATTTTAAGCATTGCAGACACTGGACTTTTGGTTTCTCGACAAATTGTTATTTTCAACAGGAGGATAAACAAATGAATATGCTATGGGATGTAGGTTCATCTTTTGGTCAGATGGCCACAGGTTCTATGTAGAAAATACTTTATCCAGTCCTAATACCAGGCGACTGTATGTTAGTTGAAAGAATGTGTGCAACAAAATGGCACATTTTATGTTTTCAGCATCCTGCACCCTTATGATCTTTGCATCCAGCCTTTAATTCTTTCTTTGCCTTCTTTTGCCCAACTTCCTTTCTGACCGCCACATGCACGTATAGCCAGCCACGGAGGAGAAGCCTGGACAGGTACGGTGAGCGGGCCCGATATACCCGCTACGCCGACCCAAGCGTAGGATACGCCCTGGGGGCCGGCGACCAGAGGGGAGAAGCCCCTGGAGGGAAGCCCGCGGGCCAGAGGGGACCCCTGCACGACAGCTCGTGACTGGTGGCCGCTGCGAGGGAAGCCCCCGGCATACCAACGCAGCGGCGGGAACTTCCAGGGAGGAACAACGTAACGGGACACCCACCAGCGACAGGACCGCCTAGACCAACAACACAGGCATTGCGGGTGACATGGGGTGAGATGACCTGAAGTGCGCGGCCAGGAGGCGATCGAGGTGGAAAGATCCAAGCCCCCAACACTGAGCAGATAGCTCCCTCTCCCCACAGCCAATCGTCTATAACGACTGGAACCCCGCGCCGGACCCTGCTCAACAACCACAACCTTTTCCGAGCCCTGGGGAGGCTGAAGCCACAGCCGCGAACCCTGCAACAAGGAAGTAACATACCAGGGGCAACTCAGTCACAAGTGGAGGCCCAGACATCGCTGCGAGGGACAAGTCTACCCTTAGTCCTCACATTCACATTCCTGCGGGATTCCACATCATGGGCAAGGAAAGAAACAAGAAAACCACGACGCAAAGCACCATGGATCAATATGCCACGAGCACACAGCCAGCACCAAACGTGGAGGACCCGGGGATGACCCCCCCTCCAATGGAAGAACCCCTGTCACTAAAGGACGTGATGACCGCAATCGCCAGTTCGCGCTCCTCAATGGAGCAAAAAATGGACACTATTTCCACCGAGGTCTCGTTCCTTCGCCACGACCTCCAGAAACTCTCATTCCGAACGGGAGAAGCATAGCAGCGAATATCTAGCGTGGAGGACGACCTAGACGGTGTGCACCAGCAACTCACACAAACACTGAACTGCCTGAAAACCTTGGAAGCCTGAGTGGAGGCGGGAGAGGGCAGGTCCCGACGCAATAACATTCGCATTTTAGGCCTGCCGGAGCGCACAGAGGGTCCCAGCATAGAACTCTTCCTGGAGGAATGGCTGGCAGATCTCTCCGCGCCGAAAACCTTCTCGAACTTCTTCTCGGTGGAACGTGCACATCGCGTGCCCATGGGTCGTCTAACCCCGGGGGCGCCCCCAAGGACAATTATCGCGAAAATTCTTAATTACCGCGACAGAGACGCCATCCTACAGATGACCAGAACACAAGGGACGGTGGTATATAATGGATCCAGGATCGCCTTCTTCCCGGACTACACCCGCGAAGTTCAGAAGGCCAGACAATCCTTCGAACACTTGAAAAGGAAGCTTCACTCTATGAATGTGATATATGGGCTGCTGTTCCCGGGACAGCTGAAGATCCAACATGAAGGCAAGACAGTCAACTTCACTGATCTACAGGAGGCATGGAGATGGGCGGAGACCCACATTGGAGGAGACTGGACCGGGGCCGATCAAAATCATAGGGGAAGACCAAGGGAGGAAAGACCCGCCCGACAACCTATACTGGAGAATCAGAATGAACCTAATGGGAGACCCAATCCCTAGCACAGTTAACAGAGACATTGGCTAAACGAAACAACGGAAGGAAATATCAAAAGAGCACACTGACCGACTGCCTTTTAGGCAGGCACCCGTGACAAACACCTTGCTTGGACTGTTACCAGAAAGGGGTCACCGCCGCCTATGCACGAAGGATCAAACGCATTATATGTAATCATAATGAACACACCATGCCATCGGCAAACAACACCTCCCCCTCCCCCCCCCCCCCCCCCGACTCCAGACACTTGACCCAAGAAGCAGTAGTAAGTCGGTGGGAAAGTAATAACAGTTTATATCAAGTTGATCTGGTGACATAGTTTTTAGCGCCAGTAGAGTTCGGGCGACAGATACTTCATGTTGGGGAGGAGTATGGGGAGGGGGGGATGGGGAGTTGTTATATGTTAGAAATTTTCCGGGAAGTTACACCACTCTAATTTTCATCACAAGACCGCAAACCATATCATGCCCAGCACCCACGATTCCACCGGGCACGACCACTGTACTCTCAGTCATATATATCACACACGCATCTGGCACAACAAATTGGATTCCTAGACAGAAATGGCCACACAACAACATAATGGCTTCACAGGGGGAGGCGCACATGTCCCAATGGTAGTTACTGAACATCATAGATCCCTAAGGATCCTCACATGGAATGTAAATGGCATGGGCTCAAGTATCAAGCGTCGGCTTATAATGCAATACCTAAACGGGCGTTCCCCTGACATTGCTCTTCTTACGTAGACACACCTAGCGGGTTTCGACCTGCCGATTCTTCCGCAGGACTAACTATCGATTAGCTTATCACGCAGGGTACACAATGGGTTCCTGGGGTGTCTTGATCCTCCTACACAAACGGCTCCCCTTTGCACTGACGGCAGTGGAACTAGATCCCAGCGGCCGTTTCGTGCTACTCAGAGGCACACTGTGGGGGGGAGGTGGTGGCTATTCTGGCGATATACTCCCCACCGGGGTTGGGGGATGCTCTCTTGAGGGATGTCACGGCATTGATGGCGCAACAACAGCCTGATTTATGGATCCTTGGGGGGGGACTTTAATGATATGTGTAATACACGGGACCGGACCCACATACGGAACCGAAACCCAAACAAACCCACATGGCTAGCGACCTTTGCATCAGCTCTAGGCCCAAGTGACCTATGGAGAGATCTCCACCCTACAGATCAGGGCTTTTCCTTTCACTCGGGAGCCCACGCGTCCCTGTCCAGGCTTGATTACTTTTTCCTTCCAGCTCCCGTATAGGGTAAAAGTGGCAGAACTCCTTCCCCGCGGCATATCTGACTATTCTCCCCTGGAGATACTGCTCCAGACAGATAGACCCCCTGTCTCCCAGGACTTGGCAGCTAAATAACTATTATTTAGGCCTTCCAGAATTCGTGGAACACATCACCGAAAAATCCAACGAATTCTTTGAAATTAATGCGGGTTCGGTAGAGGATCCAGTGACATTATGGGAAGCCCATAAGGCGGTACTTAGAGGGGAAATAACGGCATGGACGTGTAATAACAAGAGGGAACACCATAGGAAAGTTATGGAGGCAGAGGAAGCCATAAAGGAATGGGAAAATTGATATGTCGCCAACCACACCCTGACGCCCACCGCTCCCTCGTGAAGGCCAGAGCAACCCTGCACAACACAGCACTAGATAACGCAAAGCAAGCGCATAGGGAGTCAAGGACCAGAATCTATGAACACGGCAACAAAGCCGGCAAAGTATTGGCCTGGCTGGAACGTCGGGAGGAAGGGCACAGACATGTCAGGCAGATCATAGAAGACCCCAGTGGACTGGCCCAAACCGACCCGGAAATAGCAGAGGCCTTTGCTAAATTCTATGCCGCACTCCACGCTGCCCCAACATTACCGGTAGATCCGTCCCTTCTGGACGCGATCGTGCTCCCGCACCTCTCGGAGCAGCAGACAACATATCTGGATGGGGAACTGGACAAGGCCGAAATCATGGAGGCCATGTCCCAGCTAGAACCTGGGAACACACCAGGCACTAACAGCTTCCCGGCTGAGACCTGGAGGAAGCTGGGCAGCAACCAGATGGCGGCCCACCTCCGGGATTTATTCCTGGCAGCCAAAGGACAGGGCACCCTTCCAATGGACCTACGAATGGCCAAAATTGTGGTTATTCCCAAACCAGGAAAGCCCCCTGACCGGTGCACATCATACAGGCCTATATCGCCTATTAACCGCAAAGCAAAGATTTTGGCCAAGGTACTGGCCAATAGACTTCAACAGGTCATATCCTCACTGATTCATCCGGACCAGTGCGGCTTTATGCCGCAAAGATCGACCAGAATGAACCTACGCAGGTTGCATCTACTCCTGGAAAAAGCCCCAAGCATCGACGCGCCACTTGCTCTTTTAGCAATTGATTTCGAGAAAGCGTTCGACTCGGTGGTGTGGGAAAACCTGTGGGCGATAATGAGACGCATGGGCATTGGTGAGACCTTTCTCAGCTGGGTTCAACTGCTGTACGAGGCGCCAATGGCTGCAGTCAGGGTAAATGGCTGGACCTCTAGGATCTTCCCACTGGGCAGAGTCACCCGACAGGGCTGTTCTCTATCCCCCCTTCTATTCGCCCTAGCGATTGAACCGCTTGCCCAATGGCTCCGACAGGTTACTACATGGTCAGGCTTTTGCTGGCCAGACGGACAAGAGGACAGGGTATCCCTATATGCAGATGACCTGCTACTCTATCTCAGCAACCCAGACTACACATGCCCAATCATAACCGAAATGTTGACGACTTTCGGGGAATTCAGTGGACTCAGAGTTAATTGGAGTAAATCGGTCCTGTTCCCAGTGAAGGGTGACGACCTGGCAGTCCCCCGGGGCATGCCATATCGGGTGGAGAGAGGAGGCTTCCGGCTATCTGGGCATATGGGTCTCAGGGACTCTCTCGGAATACGTAGCGCACAACCTGCACCCACTAATCGAGCACTTTGCCAGGGATGTACAGCACTGGATGCTCCTTCCTCTCATACTCATGGGCAGATCGGCCCTCTTTAAAATGATGGCGCTTCCACGCTTCCTTGATGTACTGCAGAATGCCCCATTGGCCATACCAAACGCGGAATTTAACCAAGTAGAGCGCCTAGTCAGGAAACTGATATGGAAGGGCGGGCAGCCTCGAATCGCGTTGACCACGTTGCAACAATCCATCTGGGAGAGGGGCATAGGACTCCTATACCTCAGGTCCTACTACTGGGCCTGTCAACTAAATGTAGTTAATGACCTCCTTCATGGAGACCCCGAACAACCACACAGAGCGGAGGAACCCATTATCCAAGGCACCCCACCACTGGAAACACCATACCAGACCCTAACCATGCCCCCCGCACAAACGATGTCTACCCATATCGCGATGATCTGGAGGCAGGCACACACCCACATGGGCTGGGGGAACAGGATCACTATGGCACAACCATTATGGCACAACTATGGGTTGAAGGAGGTACGGAAGTTGGCTGCATGTACCCGGTGGGTGGAGGCTGGGATAACCACAATAGGAGACATTATTGCGGATGGTTCCATCCTCCCATTCGAAACCCTGCAGCAGAGATTCGGAATATCTGCCACAGAACATTACCACTACCTGCAATTAACTCATGCCATTAATGCACATGGGCAAGAGCTCGACGACATACCAGATTACACACCTCTGGAACGCAACTTACTACCACAACACATCCCTGCCAAGGTCACCACTATTCTGTACAAGGCGATTAACGCGTTCGCCACTCTGGATTTGGTCAGTCTCAAAAATAAATGGGGGGAGATGTGGGGCCCATTGAACCAGAGGACTGAATCCAAATACTGATGCACCTACGCGAAATCGGAATAGACTCCACAATTAGACTGGTACAACTTAAGATACTCCACAGGGTGTACTACCCCCGAGGGACCCTATTTGGCTGGGGGAGGGCAGAGGACCCTAACTGTCTGAAATGTCGGAGGGAGGTGGGCACTTTCATCCACCTTCTCTGGGAATTTCCTAAAATCAAGTCCTTCTGGGCGCAATGTTGTCAACTGTTAACGAGAACCCTGGGGCGCACAATAATCCCACAACCTGCAATAATGTTACTGGGGGCCCCAGATGAGAATATTCCGGATAAATGGGAGGGTATTATTCTCTCCAATGCAATGGGCCTGATAAAACACGATATAGCACAGAAATAGGGGGGCTCCGGAAAGCCCATCAGTGGCCCAATGGTCAAACGAAATGGACATATGTGCAGCGAAAGAGCATAGAATCTATACAGCACGGGGATGCCCGGCAAAAGCCATCAAGATCTGGGGAAAGTGGGAAGACCATGTGATATAGACCTCGCCGGTTAAATAGGAAAAGAGATGGACACAACCACTATACGGGACATGGTGAGAAATGCAGATCCCGAAAGTAAAGTGCAGAGCGGCAAGACAGGAATGGAGTGATGAACCAACCCGGGCGTTGAGGGGAGGGAGAGTGGGAGGGATTTGTTGGTGTACTGTATGTATGTTTAAAAGCGAATAAAATGTGTTAAAAAAAGAATGGTGAAAAGGTCCCGATAATATTGGTGGCTTTATCTGTTTGGGGATTCAGTTGCAGTGATCATTAGTCTTAATGAATATTATAATTTAACTCAAGGATTTCATCTATAATCAAATGTTTTGTAGGACTGTATTTTGTCTTAATTGTGTAAGGTTAATTTTAAGGCAAATTGCTATTAAGAAAACAAATGAATTGCTGGCTTAATAAAATTGAATAAAACGTGCTCTTTGCTTAAAGCAGTAATGAGAGCTGCAACCCGACCTCATGGCATCTTTGAGATTAAGACAGAGAACTTAAAAATACTTGACCCTACCACTTCTACTGTTAGTAGATCAGGGTTCGAAATTGAGGAGAGCTGGGAGCTATTTTGCTCCTGTTTGTGGCCTAGAAGAGCCTGGCTACCTTGACACCAACAGCTACCAGGAGATACTGTTGGCACCCTATGCCAATTGAGGCAGAACAAACACCT
Organism: Ambystoma mexicanum; assembly: GCF_040938575.1. Taxonomy (NCBI): domain Eukaryota; kingdom Metazoa; phylum Chordata; class Amphibia; order Caudata; family Ambystomatidae; genus Ambystoma; species Ambystoma mexicanum. The sequence goes on from NC_090932.1 coordinate 1,073,132,678, forward strand.
TTGTGGATATAACTTGTGTTTGAGACAATCTACAAATAAACATTAGGACACATAAATACAACATTTAAAGCATAAGGGGTCATAAATAAAGGGCAACATGATATGTTTTCCTCGTATGTGGAAGTTAGATTTGGGGAACGTTATGCACTACCTCCTTATTCCACAGTTCAAGCTCCTGGTCACTGGTTAATACTGAAGACCCAGGAAGTGCTTTTAGCTCCCGCTATCCAATCTTTATTTCTATCCCTGTAGATAATTATGAAATTAATCTGAGTGCAAATACCTTTTAAGACTATCAAACACGTTTTAAACTGACTCTCCTTGAAAAAAAAGATTTGGCGTATCCCCTCTACTCCTGCATGCATTCTTCTGCATAACAAAGCACAATTACCAGTAAATATATTGAGAACAAGTATGTCACATTCTTAGCACTTAGAAAGTGCTCCCCAAAATTATACCCTTTTCAGCAATGAAGTGGGTGAAAGTCCAATGATAGTGCTCCTTGTGCAGGCTGGATATGCAGTCTGATCAACTTTCAACGTTCAGTGCTGGCATATTTCAGGATATAAACAAACTTTGGCAAAGCCAATTATTTTAGCTTTTGCGTGGGCATGGGATAGGCATTACCCAAGTGCTGTCCTCATGGTACTCGCTGGTCACAAGATGGCAACACAAAATGTTAGTACCTAGCTATTGTATGTTAATGCCTGGGAAAAACAAATCATGAGCCAAATGTGTCGGCTTTGCCAGTGCTTGTTTTAACAGAAACAGTGCAAGGAACAGATGCAAGGGCACACACATTGCTAAAAGAAACAAGTGGCAGAAGGCACACTTTGTTAAGGCATTTTTATTACTCCACGAGTTGATTTACAATTGGAAATAAGCATTTGACTTTCAGAAGGCTGCTTAGAAAATACAATGTCACCCGCCTTAACAGGCCAAAAATAGCTCAACGAGTTCCCAAGAGTGTGTGTGCATTGAGCATAGGGGACGGGGAGTGGACGGTCGGTAGGGGGTGGGAATGGTGTAAATGCTAGCAAGATCATGTGTGGTAAATTGTTGTGTAACAGGCTGCAAGACCCCGCCTCACTTTCCATCTCTCTTATCCTCACGTCCCAGGATAATTTTCGGTCACAGGCAACGCTTACAGCTCCACCAAAACGGAATTCCGTTGCTATAAGCTCATAGTGACTGATAGGTTCAGGACTGATCAGGCAGTCTACCCTCCACACCAATGAACTTTTTCCACTACCCAAAATAAGCTACCAGATTTATAAAAGGCCCCTCAGTTTCATCTTCACACCACCCCTAGTTCCTCTGTGTCTTTCAGTTGTCTCTAAAATTTACAAGAGAGCTGGCTCGCAGGCCACGGAATACCACAACCCAAATCATCTCCTGTGCTCCAAAACCCAGGTCCATTTTACCACTACCAAACCACCTGCACAGCTGTAAAATGCTAGAGGTTCCCCCATGTGCCCCACCACCCAGACCCTGCTTCACTGAAGTTCCTTCTTTGCCCTTTGATTGAGGATAATGGTCTCCATGGCCTTATTTAAGATTGTAGTGACAAGAAACCTTCACTGCCATAACCACCTCATGAACCTTCAAAGAAAAATAAATCTGTTTACGGTTTGGAAATCTATGGAATTTTCTGCACAGCAATATTACCCCTCCTCAGCCAATTCAATTTGGCAAGAGCCTCCAGACTGCCATCCACAACTCATGTACATTACTAAACCACAATGCTAAGTAGCCGCTTACGGAGCCACACCACTAAACGGATTGGACGCACCTACACACAGTACTGGCACATGACAGCCAACCACACCACCCAGAGAACGCGCACATTGTATACTATGGCAGCATTAACGAGCTGCCACACCCCGTTTAACAGATAGATCCTCTAGGTTGCTTCTATGATAGATTATGCTATGTCGTATAAATGCCTGTGTTACCCAAGTAGACAGTTTTTGCAATGCAGATCAGTCCCGATGACAGAAATAGCATTTCCAGCAGATATCCATGTCCAGTAACGGTCCTCTAGACACTCAGATCAATGCAAGACCGCACTGCAAGAGACATAGAGCACTATGGGGCACTATCAATGGCAGAAGAGCGTTACAAATAACGCTTCATGGAGGATATGACGAAAATTATCAGATCTGACCCTTGCATTGTTCTCGGTGGGAGAAAGAAGAAATAAAATCAAGGCAAGCACCCAAAAGAAAAAAGAAGTATGTACATAGGAGGCGAAGAAGAGTGGCGTGATAACAGTTTCAAAAGCTACGAAGAAATCCAGAAAGATAAGAATTTCTGGAGAACCAGCATCCAATGACCAAAGGAGGTTATCTCTGAAGTAAAACAGGCTGAATTCGTTTCCTCTCACTGAAGACTGACCGAGGGTCATGCAGAAGGTGGCTTTCTTTGAGAGTTGTGGAGCGGCTACTTTTCCCAATTATGATCTTACCCTAGAAAGGATTTTTGCCAATGGGGTGGTAGTCTGAAGGGACATTGAGTAGGTCACTCATTTTGTTGACTTAAGTAGAGATGCAGAGTGTGGGAAGACCCCAATTTCCAAGGAGCTGTTAACCAAATAATTTGTGCATGTGCAAGGGTGGTGACATTATCTTTAATGGTTTTGGCAGGGCCTGAGTGAACCTATTCCAAAGAGGCAATCATTTTCTTAATGTGTGACACTAGCTCAGATTCAGAAAGGGGCTTGGATGCAGAAAGGTGGGTAGTACTTATGGCCGGGAGGCAAAGACATCTGGCAAAGGCATGCCAGATACAGTACGGTTTATGTCTTCGATCTTCTTATCAAAGTATGAGTAAGGACAATCCGCAAGTGCCTGAGCAGTGAATATGGAGATGAGGCATTCGATGGGAGAACCGACCTCTAGAAGTTTACAAAAGTTTGGTGATTTGTTGGAGGCCATAGTAATGCATCCGTGAAGGAGAGCGTTGTTTCCTGCAGCATTAGACTGCCCAATAACCACTTAGGAATTTTAAACAGGCCTTTTTTGTCTTCTTGATCTTTGGTCTTGCACCAACACCCATCAAGCACTCAATGTTTCCTTCTTAGGGTTGCAACATAAAAGACAAATCCGGGGTTAGATTTTGAGGGTGGTCAGATTTTCTTTTTGATGACTATGGCAATGTAATCCAAGGTCCTTGTTTGGTCTATTGCTAAAACAGCACGAATGGATTCTGCCGAATCATTTAATAAAGTAGAGTTATCAAAGGCTTTTGTGAGCGCTGTTGGGGTCAGGTGGGGAAGGACGGGTGGCATGAATAGTGTTCAAAAAAGTTTGCAAGTCTTGATGAAGGAGAAAGTGGTCTGATAAAGGACGAGAGCCAACAACAAAGTTAGACGGGTGGACAGAACAGAAGCGCACAAGGCATCAAAGGTATGATCTCCAGTGTGCATAGGGGCAGAAGGACAGATCATAATAGATGGTGTCAAAGTTCAGAGAATGTGTTGGAGGGACAATTCAGCCAAATATTGAAGTCCTTTTGAGTAAACGGGTGAGCGGTGGCTAAAACGCCTACTCAGCATCACACTACTACTAAACCAACAGTTATCTCAATAATAAAGGTGAACAAGCACAACCTGAATGGTATACCTCCTTCAGATCTTTTGGAAATGGGGGTTATGGTTAGGCTATACTCCTCAGAAGGGGGGATTGGTTGGTAACAGTAGTACCTCAAAACAACAGCATACAATTTAGCAAAAACAAAAAGGTTCCCGACAGCTTTATACAGATAGAACCTTTAATAAAACAAAAAAGGTGGGCACCACTTAACATCCTCCTTGTTGAAGAGGGCACAGATGATACAGAATGCAGTAAAAGGCACACTGGGTCTTGTAGACAGGGACAGGATAGACATTATTTCATTACCAAAGTCATTAAAAAGAAAACTTCTTTGGAAAAAGGTAGAGAGTGGGGCCTAACACGTCACAGGTGGGACAGGACCATTGCAAATACCTTTTTGTCTTGTTCTTACAGCTTGACAGTGCCAAGCCAGGTTTCAAGGCTCTTTACGAGTCAGTGAGCCGTCATCTGGTTCATGAGATGGGTGACTGGGTCCAACGCATGTGCATTTCACAAACAGCAACATCACATGGCGCAAAGAAGCTTGCAACAGCCAGAAGATGCCTGGGTCAGTGTAGGTCACAAGCGGACCAAAGCAGGAATCAGGGCCTAGAGATGTTCCTGGACTTCTGGGTTGCTGAGAGGCCCTCTCATGCATTTCCATGGGTCAGGTGAGTCCTTCCGTTCGGCACCTGTCAACCAGGAGGGTGTAAAGCACACTTGCAGGGTTCTGCCACTCCAGTGATCTGGGTTCTCAGTACCAGTGTCTGTTGCAGTAGGCCTGGTGCAGCCAACTGCCAACCCAAAACGTGGCCTTCATATGGATAAGGAGCAGAGAGCTTGCCCCTGCCTTGGGCCTTCTATCTTCACCTGTATGGTAGAGGACTTGTATTCCCAACAGACCTCCAGTGAATCCTGAGAGCTCCAAGATGAATCATCAAAGTTAAGTTTTTCCTCCCAAGCTCCCGTGCTCCCTTTTAGTAGGAAAAATGCTACAGCGGATTGGTCCAAAGTAAGCCTTTCATCAGACATCCAATACAGACTGCTGGAACAAGTATCCTTTGCCCCATGATCTCATACCCAAGAGTGTTTTGTCTGCAGGATGAGGCATGAAGTTTCGGGGGGCTCCCAACAGAATCCAAGATGGTGAAACTACCCAGTGAACTGAATCCATGTCGCAGGCTACTCTAAATTCACCCTTTCCGCTGTCTGCTAAACTTTGTTCCTTTGGTAATCAGCACCCTGGTGTAGACAATCTATTTATCCTGGCAAGGATGTCTTTCAGGGAGTTCCCAGACCATACCCTAGGGAAATATCCTATTCTGTGAGAGGTGGGGAAAGTCCTGCATAGAACCATCAAAAGGGAAGCTTTTGGACTCCCATCCAGAGTATCCCTGTGTGGGACAAAGCCCAGCCAAACCCAAATCAAAAAAATCCTTGGTCTAGGAAAAGTGTAGTGTCACCTGGAGGGCAATCGATTGTGAAAAAGATGATTCAAGTGTTGGGGTTGATGAAAAATTAAAAACGATACATTCAAGGAAATAAGATGGAGTGGTAGGGATGGAAGCATCAGAGCAACCGCCACACCACTTTTCATGGGCTTATTGAAAATCTGTATCTTGAAGGCATCAGGAAGTAGAGAGCAATCATGTTTCAGTGCTAGGAAATCAAGCAGCAGGTCCACTGCAAGGTCATAGATAGTGACTGTCTGCTTAATTGCAGACTGGGCATTGAAGGTAGCAATAGACCAGTAGGATGCCAGTTTTATAGACTTCAGGATGAAGCCATAATGCAAAGGTGGGTAGGATTTCCTGAAGCAGAGGAACAGATGAAGGTGGGGCAACAGAAGTAAGGGTAAGAGGAATGCAAGTGAGAGGAAGAGGCAGTAATGGAGTCAGGGAGAAGAGAAGAGAAGAGAAGAGAAGAGAAGAGAAGAGAAGAGAAGAGAAGAGAAGAGAAGAGAAGAGAAGAGAAGAGAAGAGAAGAGAAGAGAAGAGAAGAGAAGAGAAGAGAAGAGAAGAGAAGAGAGAAGAGCGACATAAGGACAGCATGCCAACAAGGGTTTGTGTCATTACTGTCCAGAGGCAAAAGAACTACAAACATAAAAAACATTCAATTAACTTTTGGCAAGCTCTTAAAAGAGATTACATCATCACTTTTTGAACAATTTAATAAAGCAGACTGATTACAGAGGATTTCCGGCATCTGTTAAACGGGGGACACAAAACGTTAACTTTAGAAGTTTAAAAAATGTGCGGTAACATTTCTTTGATTCATCTTAGACAATGGAATATGATTGTGATTTTTCGCTGGTAACTAAGTGAGGAATTTGGTTGATAAATAAGGGAGTGGTGCTATTTACATGCATTTTAACAAACTATAAAATTCTTTAAGTGTTGTTAAATATTTATAGTATGTTTGGCTTTGTGTATTGTATCTTATTAAATGTTTTTACTGTGAAAGGTCGGATTATTTGACCGAAACACAATTTTAAAAAAAGAAAGAAAACCAAATCGGAGATTTTTGTAGCTACCTTGAGCCATAACGGCCCATTTATGCAGACGATGTCCAGTCTTAAATAGTAAGAACCGTTTTTTAGGATTGCCCATCTTTTATCCCAATTTATTTCAATGTAACATAAGGGGGAGATAATCCTGCACATGCGATCTTCCTAGGAAATAGAATTATAAAGTAAATGAGGATATTAGTCAATCTCCTTAGAAGGGTTAATAATACAAGACAAACAAGTCCCAGTTTCACTATGCCAAGTATAGCTAAATAAAAATCAGGAGTCCAAGTGATTTGTATGAAAGAACAGCCTTGTCAGTCCAAGGTTTAGTACAAGCAACAGCCTAACGCGTGTTTCGAGCCTTCCACGGCTCTTCATCTGAGGCTTAATAGGGATAGAGCCTGAAATTTAAGCTGAAGGGAAAATGCCCAAAAAGTACTCGCATTGATTTCTTCTATATGTCTAAACAGCCGACCAGCTTTAACTGCAATTGCGAAGCCTTCAGAGTACTTTTTGGGCATTGTCCCTTCAGCTTAAATTTTAGGCTCTATCCCTATTAAGCCTCAGATGAGGAGCCGTGGAAGGCTCGAAACACGTGTTAGGCTGTTGTTGTACTAAACCTTGGACTTTAAAGGTTGTTCTTTCATACAAATCACTTGGATTCCCGATTTTTATTTTGCTATACTTGGCGCAGTGAAACTGGGACTTGTTTGTGTTGCAATTGTTCTTACCTCAGTGGAATTATACTAGAAGTATATCCACACTACCCAGATACCTGCATCCTTGACCCTCTTTGTCTAATTTATACTTACAAGCGCTGTGGATCGTGACATTTTCTGCCAATTTGTTCTTTCCTTAATAATACAAGAGTCAGCGAAAGGAACACAAGGCTCATGTTACCACAGTGCCCCTCCACCTTCAACTCTACATCTGCTATCCATCTCCCAATGGTTTGCCTTGCCTGACCACCAAGCAGGTCTGTCAGCCATTCAGTAAGATTTTGACCAAATGGGAATGCAAGGAAGAGAGTTAACATCTGTACCAACACTAATTACTAACATCATTCTTCACCTTGGTGCCACAGCGGTTTGTCCGGTTATTCATAAATAGGAAACCTCTACAAAGCGAGCCCCCAATCATGCCGGGCATTAGTTCCTTCCCATTTTGACATTGGATGAAAAGAATGCACAAACCAAGAATTCAGTTCAACACCTTTATTCACAAGCAAAGGGATGAATGTGGACGAACCCATAGGGGTTTTCAAAGTAAAGGCACACTAAGGATAACTATACAAAATGTGTCAGCATGGGTTTACTCAAAGTGGTGCAAGAGCGTATCTGTGGGACCGCAGGCCCTCTCGCAACTCAATAATCCGAACACTCATTCCCACAGATATTGCACCCATCTAGCTTCTTGATTTTACATACAAGCAAGCACCTCACTCCCCTTGCATTAAGATCTATCTGACTCACATTTCACCATCTAGTGATGGGTTGACCTGAGCCAGTAGAGACATTTCAAACACTGCTAACGCCTAGTATTATTACCCCATGTCAGAGAGTAATTGTCAGGTTGTGGTATTTTATTCCTAGGGCCAGCCTCCCAACCCCCTTGGCCAAAGTCTCATCTGTGCTCTCTTAGCATCGGGTCTCCTACCAGGGACTAGCTATCCCCCTCTGGTATGTGCTCTCCCAGCATTTGTTTCTCTCTCTGGATCTGGTTCCCCACCTTGGGTGAGTCTCCCAGGGTCTAATTCACTTGCAGTGCCCATCTGGCTCCGTCATCTCACTTTGGTCTCCTGCAGTGTCAGAGATATAGCCACAAGGAGGTTGATAAGTCACGCTCTCACTTTACAAGGGATAGGGTACATTTCATATTATACAGGGGTATAATGCCTTTACCTCTGTAGTCTTTCTAGGTCCGAGTCTTCCCTCAAGTCATTTCAGTGCTCTTGTTCCTTCAACTGGCTCTGGTCTCACAGCTCTTCAGCATACATCTACAATCCTGCATCTCTTCTTGCAGAATAAGGAAACAGAGCCTGCTTTATTCTGCATAGGCCAAGCGCTAACTTCCTGACTGACTGGAGCCGTCACAGGTTTCTTTGCAGTGATCAGATTAGGAGTTATGCTCTGTATTTCAGAATTCATGGGGATGGGTTTAAAGGGGCTCTCGACCATTCTGAATTCATGCCAGGTGCTTTTGGTGTTTGCTTGCCGAGCAGGCTGCTCGACTCTCTCCCTGACTTGCTACTTTCCATGAAGGTAAAGGTATTTAATGCTGGGTAATTTCAAATTCCTATGGCCCGCTTCCTTCGGCTGACCCTAAGAATTCTGATGTTGCGTTTTCATGTTGCGTTTCCAGTGGAGGTTTGAAGCCATCTAAGTGTTCTGTTCATACAAGCCTGCCTATTTAATGGGGTTGGGTATGGGGAGTTTCTCAGCATTGCTTTTCACAATAAGCCAGGGGAGAGGTACTACTGGTGCATAAGGGAGGTGACCGGGTGCATTTTCATTTGCCTCTGCCTGATGCTGCATGTTTAACAGCTCTTGCCCCCAAGCAATGAAATGGGTCACTACAAGGATATTGAAGTTGTTGGGAGGAGGCTATCCTGCATCCTGATTGGGTCTTACAAGGTCTTGTTTGGATGTGGGATGTTCCGACAGCAGACCCTACATAGCAGGAAATGAGGGAAAAGGCTCATCTCTGGCAGGACAACTGTCCGTGCTGGTGGTTTGCACATTATCTATTCTTGGGAGCATGACACCAGAGGTACTGGGACAGGACAATGGGGCTCTGGAAAATCGCTGGTTTACCTCCTCCAGGTTGCACATCATGCAACAGGCAGGTTTTTTTTTTCTTTTTCAAGTCTTTATTTACATTTTCACAAAAAGCAAAATATGTAATTGCACAGGTTTCAAAATTATTTCAGTTTTCAAAATAATCAGAACTCATTTTACCTAAATTATCACATATATCACGAGCAACTCAATTAAGATCAATTAATTCTGCTATACACACTAAACCAACAGACAAAACAGGACAATCACAAAAACCCAGCCCCCCCCATATACATATACCCCAACTAGACTAACACATATATTCAATCATTAGATGCTCTATTTTACACTCATCCATACATACCACTGAAGGGCCCCATAATTTTAGATAAGTCTCTTCCCGGTTCTGTTTTAACAGCATATATTTTTCAAAGTTTGAAAGAGCTTGCATGTCTGATAACCAACCCTCCACAAGTGGTTTCTTCCTTGTTTTCCACACTCTCAGAATTTGCTTTATTAATCCCCCATGATGACTTGACTGCAATATCACATCTACCCTTGGATGACAGCAGGGCCACAGCCGATAGGGTGCTTGGCAATGTCACACTCCGAATCGTCTCCCACCTATCAAGCACATCCTTCCAAAGGTCATTCACTTTAGGGCAACTCCACAACATATGCAGCAATGAGCCCCTGCCCCGTCTACAGCCCCAGGTAATACAGGCAGGTATTTCTGATCGCAACTGCATCCCTCACTACAAGTTGCTGGTCTTCGTGATTTCATCAACTGCTATGCTGCCAGGTGTCCCTGCTCTAGTTTGTTTCCATACGGTTCGCCCTTCATATGAAACAGGCTCATTGGGACTATTTTACACTTTCATTGGATCCGGGGTACTGGTCAGCTCTTCACAGGATGCAAAACTATACCCATGCACCTTAACTGATGCATGAATGAACAATCTTCAACAATTTTATGCTCAATTACCCGAGAAGAAATTAGAGGTAGTGACCAAGAAATGACCCCCCCCCGAACATCGTACATACCAAGCAAAGCCCCATAGTGGGTGTGCCTGTGGAATCTGAGCTATTATCAGCCACTACCCAGACACGTATAAGTAGAAGGACAAAAGAGGCACATGCACAAGGGAATCAACTTGGGGGTGGGGAGACTCACAGGGATGCCTGATGAAGACGTGTGTGCCCATTTTATAAATATCATAGACATGTCAGGATATTGTACATAGCACTGGTGAGGCTCTAAACCTGCTGCCTGGCTGTTGCAGACAAGTATTTTCCATTGGGATTAATCGTGTATTGCTTCCTAAATTAATTGTGTGATTAATACAATAAAACTCCTGTAGCATTTTCACGTTTTTGTGGACAATAATGTGATCATTTGAAAAACCAAAGTTAAAATGCATATTAATACATTTGAGTGTCGGTATAGTTCACAAGTAAGCTTAGTGAGTTACACACTTGTTTCAAAGGTCTTTGTTTATATGGCAGATCATAGTACCAAATTCCTGCAAGGAAGACTGTCATTCCTAGGCCTGAGATTGAAAAAGTTGCATGTACATATACTTTGAGGATAGTAACACTCATTGGGTTACAGAACATGATACATACCCCGATATAAAAGTAGCTACAAAATTAGCATAACATCAGTACGGCGCCCTTCAAGAGCTTGGTTTCTCATGAACATAATTGTAAAAATTGGGAAGCAACCCCCAATGAAAAGCATTAAGTGTTAGTCGGGAGAGGTGATTCGATTTCCAAATCCAAGACTGAGGAACCAAAATGTCGAGGCTCATATTCCAGCTTTACCACCAGATGATAGTGATCCTGGACAAATCATCGTATCTCACTGCATAGTACTGTACTGTCTTTTGTATAAATATTTGACTTCTCATAGTTTGATGAAATTGTTTAGGCCCTTGCCTGCTCTTTCCCCCTGGACTTCTATGAGACACCCTTTCTTTTTGCTTTGTTTGGATTCCTGCATGGCCTGATTTTTTGGAGGGAAGTAAAGCCTTCTGCTTTACTTCCTTTGTCTTTTTACTCATTCTTATATGGAAACTGACGACTCCATAAGACTATCAGTACTGAGAGACTAGGTAATGTATTGTTACAATTGCACACGTCTCCCTAAAGTAACTGCGGTTATGATACTTTTTATCCTTGTAATCAAAAAGCCACTCCGGAAAAAGTTATATTTGCAATGTGCCTAGGATGGGCTGGTGGCAGCGGATATTTTTCTACTCTGTTTTATACTTTTTACGCATGCATTTTTGCATTTACCACACTTGGCTACTAAAAAAGGTGGTTTGCATCCTATGACAGCTGTGCCACAAGGTTTCTTCCTATCCTTTGGCCATATAGTTCTTTGGCCTTCTTCCTGTCTGCTCCGGTCCGGAATTGCCATAATATGGGAAGCCCTTTACCAAGGAAAGCTGCTGCTTTCTCAGGGAAAGAGACTGTGTGAGCCCAAATGTAGGGGCTTGACTGTCTGGTCCCAGTACACATCCCGTTGCCTGAATGTATGTTGGTGAGAAGATGATGTGGCAAGTGGCTAGCCATGATTGGATAGCTTCTGCCAGTTTCAATGGTGCAGATCCTTAACATTGCTGGATCTGGGTGAGCTTCCAGTCCGGATCTTGGATAAAAAGAAGAATCCTGCAGTCATTCTTCAGATTATCATTGGGAGTCAAACACTGCTACTAAAAAGAGCAGCCCATTGACGATCAGAGGAAGACTCCTGCTACTGCCCAGCACCAACTCCAGTGAAGTTCCAGTGAAACCCTGCTCCTCTGCATGCTCGCAAGAAGATCCTAGAAGGTGCTTCGACACCTGGGTCAGTGGTAACAACTAGTCTCAACCCTTCGCCAAAGATATGCCTTTGGAAGTGTCCCTGCACCAACCGGTAGACTGATCAGTTCTCTCCTGGGCTATCAGGCTGGAACGGTTGTCGTTCGGAATGCAGCGTTGGAACTTGAAGGATCTTCAGTTTGTACTACAAGATGCCTGCTTCATTCATTGTCAGTCTTCTTGCATCAACAAAAGCCACACAGAACCTGCTGCTTTGTTTGTCCCCTAGTGGTGTCAGGAGGTCGCCTGTTCCGCAGAATTCTTGATCTTTTCTTCTTTTGGGTGTTCAGCTGGAAGGTGCTTGGAACTGAGATCCAAGCACCATGACCAACCGAAACCAAATCCTGCGACCCAATGCCTTCCTCGACTGGACCAAGCACAGCAGACTTTCCCCAACGGATACTGTAACCTCAGCAATGGTCTCTAGAGAAATCAGAGTTTGCCAGGTAAGTTAACATGCCTGCCCACAAGCCCCCTGTTGTCCATAGGGTTACAGGTGTAAATTCCTGTCTGAAATAATTATTTCCTAACTTTGGTCTGTGGATTCCTGGTACAGGATCCCTTCCTAGGCATATCCAAGTGGGGTTACTTACCAGAACTTTACTTACCTTTTTGAAGTTTGTATCATAACAACTGGCATCCCCCAATCTTAGCAAGCCTACCTGAAAAGTATAACTTCGGAACTGATGACTTTAGGGAACAAGGCCCCAAGACATCTTAGGCCTGGGCTCACTAAATTTGAAAGAAACTGCTCTGTGTTTATTCTAATGGGTCTTTTGTGAATTTCACTGCAAGTATAACCTTACTAAAGGCACAATTGCCAAATTGATTTGCTACCAGACACCATAATCCCTCATGGCCAAATCAGCCCTTTTAGGAATACTTTTTATCAGACTGTCCACTTCATCAGACAGTGTGCCCAGGATGCAAAATGTGCACTCGTATCCCATAAAAGAGTACCGACTACGGCTTTAACAGCCGCATGGATGTTGGTAACTGCCAAAGATTGGGAACAGAGCTCTCCTCCGTCAATAACCAGCTGGCTCCGCAAACTCTGGGTCATAGTGGCGCTGGAATGGATTACATATAGGTTACAAGGGGAGGCGATATGTTTCAGAAGGCATGGGGAGAAATGTTACGGTTCTTAAAGAGTGACTTTGTGCAACAATGGTGCCCCTAGAATATTTGGGTGCTAGATTTGGACTGACTCCTTGGTGAAGGGTGGAGAGCAATGATGGAAAGTTGAAGTATTCAAAAGTCGCAGAAGCTGAGCAACGGTTCCTCATGGGGGATTAAGTTGGGGGGGAGGGGTCGGGGGGAGGAGGATTGTCTCAATGTTTAAGAAATGCAAATAAAAATATCTTTACCAAAAAAGATGTGCACTCGCCACAAGCCATTGGCTGGGGAAACGCGACTCTTGGTGAGTAAGAAATTATGTGAGGGGTGTATGTATAGAATTGGAGGTGGCAAGTGACGTTGTAGCTGGCTAGTAGCTTGCAACTTCAATTTGTGTGCATTGTAAGGAAACTCATGGTGGCAACAGTAAAGACAGACAAGTGATCAAAGTTCAAGGGTGTTTATTAAACTGTATGCAGTTTCGAAAAACACCTACCCTAAACCTAAATCTAAGATGGGAGCAAGTGTCGACCATCAAATGAAGAATAAGGCAGTCCTTGTGGCGTCATGTCAAATAATAAGGGCCTATACTAAGAAACCTATTGCCAAACCTTACAACTGATACAAAAAGGGTGTGGGATAGTTTTCAATTAAAGAAAGAAGTGTTCACAAATAAAATGTGGGGATGCAGTAGCCTGGTTCTCCCTTCCTTGCGTTTTGAGCATGAGGTAAGGCGGAGATCTTGGAGCACAGTACACTCTCGAGCTCCCAGCACGAGACAACAGTTCCGTTCCAGCTATCAGGGCTGTCGACGGCCAAGTCTCATTTCAATTGAAAGTCTCTTGCCTTCGAGGACCTGATGTACTCACTATAACAAAATTAAAAAGTTCATTTAACAAATGATAGTTTGTATTCTTCTGAAACTTTAAGATGAGGATTCCTCACCCCCGGGTGCCCCTTGTCTGGGCGCAGACCACTCAATTCTCAGTCTCCCCCACTGGGTTCACTATGGCTTTTCTCCTTCACGACTTTTTTAAACCGTTCTTGTGGACATCCCTCTATCGGGTACACATTTGTCAACACACTGTTTCTTGTGACTTTAGACTTTGCCCCCTGTTTGTCGGCATCCCTCTCCAACTTTACATTCACATTTGCTTTCAATATTTACGGGATTCACTTCCCTTGCTTTCAATACGTTTCTTAGGTCAAAGGCTTTCGATTGTATGGGATTTTGCTAGACCTCCTGTACGACTGCTTCGACCTCTTGGCAGATCTCCTACGGCCTTGTATCTGTAGTTTCACTCAGACGGGGATCGACCAGAGTTTCTCAGAGCAGCACCCACGTGGTGCCAGTCCCTTTCCGCAGCTGGTCTCCCCTTGTACAGTTCTTTGAACTTCTCATTTTACGACTTTCATTCACCACAGCCTAGTTCTTGTCAGCTCTCCCTTCGACTCACTGACTGTAATGAACCGCTTGGCTTTCATTGTAACTGTAGTCAAGGCCGGTACCACAGTAGCAGGAGTTTCTCTTGCTCCTGTTTATCAGCGTCGACACGCTCAGTGTACCGTTCACATCTGCTGCAACACACTTGGGCTATTGTCCTCGATCTTATGATTCCTTCTGCAGAGGTTTTGGGGGTCTGCTTCAAAAAGGCCAAGGTCATGTCTCTCCTCGTCAACCTCTCGATATTCACCGCCTTTCTCCTCCTCTTCAACTGTCGGGTCTGGATAGCGGTCTCGTCGTGCAGTCTTACTTCCTCGTACTGTGCTCTCTTGCTCCATCTTTTATCCCTGTGGGGAAGGGAAAGGTCCATCAGGTGGGTGTGGTTCTGGTCAATTGCCTGACTTTGCCTGACCCTTGTATTGGGGCATGTCAGGTAAATGGCTCTGGTGTTAGTCCTTTTTCTTTGTGTTGTATGAAAGTATTCATGTCGGAAAAAGGAGGGCAATGGTTTTGAATGTCCTACGTGGTAGGATGGGGAAAAAGTGTTGAAAGAAGGGGGATACCGCATCTCACCATTCGGTGTCCCACTCCCCGAGGATCCCCTTCATCCAGGTGATCCTCCCTCACTGGGCCCCCCCAGGAACTGGATCCAATATCGATGGCCGTATCCTGGCCATCTGGATGACAGATCCCCAGGGACTACCTAGGGAGACACCTTCAGGTTTCTCACACCATTGAGTGTGCATATCTATTTTTTGTGACCAAGGTGACAGGACTATCGCAATTTAAATTCTACCACAATAGAAACATATTTAAAGAATGTATTTGAAAAGAAATTGCTACTTTCTGTTGGCATTATTCAGGTAAAAAATACTTTAGTTCACCAAATTAGACTTATGGAGATTACCCTCTTGGGGGATGAGGGAACAAATGGAAAACCGCTTTCAGAAAAATGTTCAGCCTGCGTACACAGTCACTAATTCGATCGAGAACACCACCACTGAGAAAAAGAATGTTGGCAAAGGGCGTGTATGTGTAAGTTAGGAAGGGTTTCCTCAATGTTTTCTGTTGATAACCCCTTTCTAATAATTTAGTTATCATTTGAATGGGGTCATTTGAATAGGTTATTTTAAACCTATTCCTTTTAAGGAAGGGTTTCCTCAATGTTTTCTGTGGATAACCCCTTTCTAATAATTTAGTTATCATTTGAATGGGGTCATTTGAATAGGTTATTTAATAGTTATCATTTGAATAGGTTATTTTAAACCTATTCCTTTTCAGCCGTAAAAACTGGCTAGATAGTACATATTCCTAAATTTACTTCGGATGGTGGCCAAGTCTATGTAAAATAGCATATTCTCCATATTAGTTATAATAGAACCCATGAAGAACCTCTAAGCCCTTATCTGCTACCAACGCTCAAATCGCACGAGTCCCAGATTCCACCAAGGACCCTGACAGCCATCCAGCACACCACAGCATGCCTCATTATAGTACTTAGAAAACTGAACCACATTACTTCCATCCTCAAGGAGCTGAATGGCTACCCCTTCAATTATGTGTCATGTTGAATGAAGACAGTCTGATTCAACTACAAAGCAGTCACAACCAAAATCCTACTCGCTCTCTAATAAACTAACCATCTCCAGAGGCAAATGCACTTTCAAAAGTAACAATATTGCGAGACTAGAAACAAAAGAACCGCAAGGGAAAAAAAACCCAGGAAACAGGCCTTTTTCTGCTATGCACCATGTTTCTTTAGCAAGTTACCAACCGATTTGAGACTGCACCATCCAGCCTACAGTTCAGGAAGTACAGGAAGACACTGCTCTTTGAAGAACATCGACACAATCACTGATCGTGATGCGTAACCCATCATCTCTCCTTCCAGAATGTGTCCTACCATTTGCATCTTCTCTGCTTTCCCACGCACCACTTTTAATCCCCCTGGATACGTCCCCTATGTGCAGTGCTCCATTGATTCCCAGTTATGTACGCGCTCATTTCCTACTCTTGCTCTAGTTGATATAAAAGTTCCAATCAGGAAAAATAGAAATTTGGGATATTTTGGGATGCTGCCCACGCCCCTACCTTCCGGATGCTGCAGTGGTCAAGTCAGCCTGTTACCAATTAAAATGCAGAAAAAAGGATGCGGTTTAAGATGGCTCCATATCGATTTCCTCCGTGACGTCAGACCAACTATGAAAAGTGGCCGGGTGTGCAGGTTCTGGCCGGGTATCAAAGATACCGTCACTCAACTACACCACTAAAGCAGTTATGGAGGATATATCTCTTTGCAATGGGGCCTAGACTGACATGGTCTTAAATAGTTTTGAAAGGGAATGTTATTTAATTAAATTAAAACGCAAGACATGAAAAAGCAGTTACTCCCTCCATGCTCTGTTATTTGCTATTTCAACTTCCCCCTTATAGAATATGTTATTGGGTAAAATAAAATACTAAAAAGGTGACTCTGCATCAATGTAACAGTAATGTTTAAGACTTGCTCCAATGTAAAGACAAGTCTCCATTTTGGAGAACAGCTGCAGATACTCTCCCGGATAGATAAGGGCAAAGAGACGAACAGGGTGGAGGGCCACTGCTTGGCTGGAAGGCCCAGGCCCCATTGAGTCGCAATGTATCCAAACACTATTTCCCTATGCAGTCAGAGCAGCTAACACTTCAAACTTTTGTGTAGGCATGAGAAAGACACTGCCTTAGTGGTATTAACTTGCAGTTGATAGCAGCAGGTGCAAGTACCTGGGCATCTAATAGCAGTTCCTGTCAAATGCCTAATACTTACACACAAGCCAAAATTGTTGGCTTTGCCAGTGATTGTTTTTAATAGGACTGCAGTGAAAGACACACACAGTGCTCATCAATTGAGTGGCTGAAGGTAGACCTGGCTAAGACATTTGTATTACAACAGTAGCGTGTTTACAGCTTCAGTTATATCAAGAACTCTCAGAAGACTGCTTTGGAAAAACACTGGCCGGCACTTTGATTGCAAGGTTTTATGGTAAGGCTAAATTAAAGCTACCTCAATCTCAATGAGGCCGTATGGGCGAGGAGGGACAAGAAATGGGTGGGAATTGTCATACGGATTAGCGTGGCCATGGACAGTCAATTTGTGTGCCTCTTCATATGCCATTTCTCACCTGTACGCTAAAGGAATAGTTTCAACTTAGAGGTGGCGCTAACGCTCAAACTAATGAGTGGAAAATGGCCTGTGGTGCCCCAATTCCCTTGGAGCGTCTCCAGCTGGGTTCTGACTGAATACTGGTGAGTGCTTGGACCCACATAGTTGCACAGCTTCAGGGAGCGGCTCTTAAATGTGCAGACATGCTGGAGTCCCAAGACATCTCAATGCCAACCTAAGTTACCAAAACAATGCGGGTCACCAAAAATAACCCTGGGACTGCCTTCCAGTTGTAATTGGTTATTTATGACGCGCTTAATACCCAGAGGTTTCTAAGCGCAGACCTGGGGATCAAACCTATGTTGCTCTGCGTCGTCTTGCTTCCAAGGTGGGCGTTTTGCCCCCGTTGCCCTTTCTTCCCACAATGAGGCAGCCAGCCCCAGCAAGTTACAAAAGTGAACTATGACCTATTTTCACCAGCTTGGACTGTACTGCTTTGTTGGTGCAGTTGCTGAGCCCCACTATTTGTTGTGCCTTTACATTCCTATTTGGAAGCAACTGACAACACTGAAAGTGATCTATGTGGCCAGATCCAATTCAAGTTTGAGGTTTAGCATGGAGGAGGTGACTGTAGTAGTGAAGTAGAGGATTCCTTACCTGCATTACAAGTGCTTCAAGTACTAGTTTGGAGAACCAACAGATAGAGGAAGCACTTAGAGCCATCATTAGGAAAAAGTGAATTAAATATACAGCCAGCAAAAAGATGAGAAACAGGAAGGCTAAGGAGTTACAGAGGCCGTGTGTGTCATAAGACGCTCAGCAAATGCCTTCCTATTCCAGCCTTCCTGTGTCTGAATGCAAAACAACCGGGAGAACTATGTGGGAGACTCACACACGAGACAGTTAACTATTGTGATGAGAAAGCAGACCTTTCCTAAATCTGGGGACAGGGCAACAGGCGCACAAAGTTCATTGAAGTGATGTCGAGCCTGCATTCCATTATTTGAGGGTGACCATTGTGACCCACTGTATCCTTTGAGGGCTCCCGGAAAATATTCCACAATATTATGCTAGCTTATTTCCACCATTGCTTAAGAGAACATTGAATATTGTTTTAGAGGTGCTCGCTCTCCCATCAGTGAACACAGTGGCACAGACGGAGCAAATCGTGGCTCAGAAATTGAGGGCCAGCCCATTAGGCCCTCAGAGCCTTCACATGAGAAATACATAACATATTTGCAGATACTCCAGCCGTGATATATCTAGAGGCACTCAAAGAAATAACAGAATCCTTAAAACTACCGGATTCTATGAGAAAAGGGAACATTTGTGTGAGCCATAAGTGTGGGTGCAATCCCCTGACCTTCGGATCCTACAGATCTTTGTCGATCCTAAACATTGACAAAAACGCTCTTGGCTACATTTTAAGTGGCTACGTTTGAAGTCATTTCTCCCAAAACCGATTCATCCAAACCAAATGGTAAGTGTTGCAGGTCGACAATCAACAGAGAATGCTAGCAGCCCTCAACCCCTGCTAGTACTCAAAAAGAAATATAATTGGATGGCAGTAGGCTTTTTCATAGAGACTGAAAAGACCTTTGGCTAAGGTGCCTGGCAGTGACTTCCAATGTGGCATACAATGGAGGGATTGGGATTCGAGGCAAATTTGTGATAACCCACTCACAGGATAAAGGTTGTGACAAATGGGCATAGCACCTTTCTGCAAAGTAACCTTGGCAGGCTCCTCTCACAAGGTAGAGATAAAGGATTGAGAGACTTTAAGGACTGAAGAGGTATTCAGTATCTGACCTGAAGCCATATGTTAGAGCAGTAAAGAATACTGTGGCGTGCAGATGGACATGGGGACATTTACCATTCCACCATGATAGATTTCTTGTTTTCAATGAGTAAAATGAATCACAGAATCGTTGGGTCATAGTAGGTGGCATGTCTCTTAAGTGATGCACTAAATTCTCCCAGCACTTACGAGCATCCCGTTCACAAAAGAATCACAACTCAACTATGAAATCATGTTACTTGGCCAAGCTGTCTATGAATCACAACCGAAATGCTAGCCTGATGCACTGGGTGGATGGCTTGAGCATGGCCATGCCATCAGGGAATTGGCATTTAGTGTGGGATGTTCAGTCAAAGGTATGGCTCTGCCTCAGGCAAAGGGACACATAATACAGACTAACAATCCAACACACAGAAACCATGACACATTAAAGGCTTGTGACTTGGTCTCATAATTCCTGGAAGTAATACAATTCATCGAATCCAGTCGCCCTTGGTCACTTGTTTTGGTGTTTTCCTAAAACTATGCCCTTTTGGGCTGTTGCAATCTTGAATAACTATCTACGTGTTTGGCGTGGTCTTCGATTATGATCCCTCCTTAGCTCTGTTTCCGTGTACATTTCGTAAATAGAAAGGTCACGCCCACTAGTTGTTAAACTCTTGTTACAATAAATGAAAAGACACCTTGCTCCGAGTTATGGACGAGCTGCTGTGTTTTCATATCAAGGAAAGGGGAAGGAGAGGTTCTAACCTGTTATAATGTGCTTCCCTTTTCCTATTTGGTAGGATGGTAAACGAGTCATCTGTGGGATGAAGGCTTGCTATGAGAATTGCACCTGGATTATTGTCAACATTGTGAAACCTGTCAGTGTTTTTTTTTTTAAGTGATGAAGAAATAGCTGCATGCTTGCCAATGGAAAGCCACCCTGTGGTTGTGGGTGCCACTTCCCTAATAAACGTGATACTGTATTGTACTAATTCCCTTTGGTCTGAAGGGTGGGATGTGTGTAAGTGGGTGATGCCAAGAGCTCTCCATGACTATGCAGTGGTTAGTGTGGTGTGGGGGGGCAGTAACAGATGTAAGACTGCAGTGTGCATGGTGTTGTGTAGGGTGAAAAAGATTGGCAATAATAATGAGTGTAGAGGTGAGGGAGATCCTGGATTTACTAATGTGTCCTTGATTTAATTTCTATTGTGAGGGTTGTACTGTGGTAGTTAGGGAGCGTTTTCAGTTTCGTTGCCATAGCCCATCTGGTGGGAGCTAGCAGAGAGCCGTTGAGAAGTCATGTATCCTTGGATAATGGGCAAAACAGACCAGTTAGTGTAGAAATCAGTGAGCAGGAACTGCAGTGAAGAGGATCCTATATCAGTTGTGAGGGGGACTTGACTGCAGATTGTGACAGTATATGTTAATGAAATGATAAATTAAATTATATTTTATTTATAACGCGCACATACACAAGTGTTTCAGAGCGCGACAAGGCAAAGGGAGAGGAACAGGGGAGAACAAAAAAAAACCAAAGATCTTACTAGGCCCAGTGACAACAAGAGTACGCAAGTGCATGGGAAAGGGAAAAGGGGAAAAGTGCATGGAAGGGAGGAGAAGAGAAAAGTGTGGAACAGAGGAGAGAACAGAATAAATAATAAGTAAAATAAATTTAAAAAGGCGATTAACAGTTGTAGTGCAGCCAGCAAGTGGCAAATTGCTAAGTTTGTCAGATAGGGTGTTTCTGATAAGTGCAGAAGAAAAGTGGGTGGGGACTGCATGGGTACAGATAGAGACCCCAGTGCAAGGGGTGGCCCGGAGGCAGTGCAGGAGGGAGGAAGGGTGAGCAGGTACCTGGGCCCAAAGAACAGAGGGTGGCTAGGTGCACGGTGCCGAGAGAGAACGCAGATCAGCAGGGGAGAAGCGGGGCAGAGGCAGAAGCGAAGAGGAAAGTCTTGAGCTTCTTCCGGAACGGAGATGGTTCTCCTAAGGTTTCAAGGTGGCAGGGAGGCTGTTCCAAAGGGAGGTCGAGCCAAAGACCGAGATCTACCCCCAGCTTGTTTCTTTTAAAAACGACTGACCATGAGGGAGTTAGAAGAAGAGGAGCAAAGGGATCGAGAGGGGAGGGATAATTGAAGGTATTTTGGACCCAGGCCCCAGAAAGCCTTGTGGACAATGCAGGGGGTTTTACATTTAATCCTTGCATCTACTGGGAGCCAATGAGGGGATTTCAGAGCTGGAGAGATACGATCCCAGGGCTTGAGGCCAAGGACAAGTCTCGCAATCCTGTTCTGGATTAGGTGTAGAGGGCGGAGAGTGGAGGCAGGTAGATTTAGAAAGAGCCTGTTACAGTAGTTAAACCTAGAGAATACCTGAGCTTGAGAGACCGTGAGCTTCTGGGGGAAGGAGAGGAAAGGCAGAGTACCTCTAAGGAGAAGCAGTAACATGTTTGACTTTTTAGAGACGTCAGAGATGTGTGCGGAGAAGGAAAGTGTGGAGTCAGAGATGACCTTGAGGTTCTTAGCCTCACAGGTAGGGGTAGGAAGAGGGCCAAGAGAAGCCGGCTAGAGAGTGATGGGAGAGGATGGTGAAGGTGAACCAATGAGGAGGATCTCAGTCTTGTTGGCATTTAGACAAAGATCGTTGGCGGCACACCAGTTTTGAATGGCGATGAGGCAAGGAGAGGACGTGGATGAAGGAAACCTGAAAATGAGTTGGGTGTCATCAGCATAGCACTGGAAATTTGAGCAGAAAATGGAAATGCAGTAGGCGAGAGTTACCAAGCATCGGTTGAAAAGCCAAGGCGAGAGGTTAGACCCCTGGGGAACACCACAGGTAGAGAAGGAGATAGAAGATAGGAAGGACCCAAGTTGTACCTGGGATGGTCGATCAGAGAGGAAAGAGGTCAGCCAGGCCAGAGCCTTCTCGGTGATACCCAGGTTGTCACAGACGAATGAGCAGGGTGGTATGGTTGACCTTGTCGAAAATAGAGGAGAGATGAAGTAGGAGGACGACGACAGAGGGAATGTTAGAGTCACGGTTGGAGAGCAGGTCTTGACAGATTCCATGCTTCTGGCAGCTCTGAAGCCAGATTGGTGGACATGGAGAGAGCCAACAGAATCAGAATGAAGGTTAAGCTGAGAAATGGGCAGCTTTTCTAGGAGTTAACACAAAAAGGGAGTCATGGAAATTGGGTGATAGTTAGCCAGACAAGAAGGATCAGCTGTGGGTTTCTTGAGGAGAGGATGCACAAGAGAGTGCTTCAGAGGGTAGGGGAAAGATCCAGAGGCAAAAGAGGGGTTGGAGAAATCAGCAAGGGCCGGAGCGAGGGTATCAATGTGGTCCTTAATGGTTTTCGAGGAACAGGGATGGACCCGTTTTGATGAGGCTTTCATAGATCGGACTTGTCTAGCGACCCCATTAGGGGAGGAAAGGAGGAGAAAGAGGTAGGGGGGGGTAGCTTAGGGAGGGTTATCAAGCAGAGAAGGAGAGGGGAGAGGATGGGGGAGCGGAAGAGGATCGATAAGATTCCTGGGTTTTAGAGATAAAGTGGGGAGTAGTGGAGACTACAGCAGGGTTGGCCGCTCCTTACAGATTTAAAAAAGTTTGGCTGAGTTGTTAGATGCTGCAGGGACACAGATGCAGGCTTGAATGTAGACTCTTCTTGGTGAAGACAGAGTCGGTATTGTCTTTGGAGCAGGCGGCAAGCCAATTTGTCAGAGGATGAGCAAGAAGCCCTCCATTTCCTCGCGGCCACCCTACACTTTTTTTTGTTTAATTTCTTTTATTGAGATTTTATAACCAACATAAACCAAACTGTTTTGATCATCATTACATTATTTTCCATCAATACGGATAACCCCCAATTCTCTTCTCTCCCCCCAACCCTGAACCACCATCTGCTCTAGGGATCTGCCAATACAGACGCCGGTTGCGGCCCTGCTTCGTACGTAGTATTATTGTCCAAAGTCGAGGTTAGTAACGATACTGTGAGTGCCACCCACTGCTGCAAGTCTTCGCTTAAGTCTAGATTCTGTTCTCGGAGTGCATTCTCCCATGCCCAGGTTTCCGCCGCTACCCACTTTCGAAGGTCCTCCCACCACTGTGCCACACTTGGACTCCTGGTGTTTTTCCACCCTATGGCTATGCGTCTCCTTGAGAGTATGTACATCAAATCTTCTAGTCTGCTCAATGGTTTGTTCTTTCGGCTTCTGTTGTATCTACCTAGGGTGCATGCTGCTGGGGTTTGTATGTCCAGAACAATGTCCGCCACTGCCACCCTTGCAGCTATCTGTGTCCAGAAGGCTTGTATCACCGGACATCTCCAAAACATGCAAGTCATTCCTGCCCTAGGCTCATTGCATTTAGGACATTCCTTGGTTCCCGCCCCTTTGAACTTGGAGATCACCTCAGGCTCGGCCACCCTACACTTTCGTTTAAGTGTAGCTAGGTCAGAGTCATACCAAGAATTGCACTTGGCTTTGGACTTCAAGTGGATCCTCATGACAGGGGCAAGAGCATCAAGAGTAGCAGAAATAGATGAGTAGAGCAGAGACAGGGCTGTGTCAGTGTGTAAGTCAGCCCGGGGTGAAGGTGGGCGGTGGGGGGTTGAGGTGGCACTGAAAGCCTCGACTGATACACGCTTCATTGGCTGGATTACCGAGAAGGTGGGTGGCAATCTTGGGGTAGGCTTGGCTTGAGGGGAGGAGAGGAGGCAGTGATCACTCCAGGAGAGAGGAGTGGTGAGGGGAGGATAGAGAGTGAATCGCAGAGGTCGCGAAAAAGCACAGATGAGGAGCAGGGAGAATCAAGATGGATGTTGAGGTCACCAAGGAGGAGGAGTTGAGTGGTTAAGGTCAGGAGGGAGGAGGAGAGGTCAACCCACTCAGAGAGGAAAGAAGTAATTTGACCAGGGGGCCGGTAGAGAAGAACAACAGTAAGAGTGGCTGTGAGAGAGAGAGAGAGAGAGAGAGAGAGAGAGAGAGAGAGAGAGAGAGAGAGAGAGAGAGAGAGAGAGAGAGAGAGAGAGAGAGAGAGAGAGAGAGAGAGAGAGAGAGACTGCAGACAAGACATTCAAAAGAGAAGTAAGTCTGAGTGGGGATGATAGAGGCAGGAATCCACAGTCGGAGAGGATCATGTAGCCATCAGGGAGGAGAGTGTCAAAGCTTGTGACAGAGCTGGCCGTGAACCATGCCTCGGTAAGACCGAGGACATCAAGGTCAAGTTCCTCTAGGAGGTGGCAGATGTCAGAGGAGTGTGACAGCCGAGCGAGAGTTTGGTGGCAAGGTGAAGGTTTCCATCGTTAAAGACCTTCCTGGGAGGGGTACAAATCAGAGGTACGCCCTGCAGAGGTGTGGAGGGGGCTTGAGATGGGGCAGAGGAGAAAGGAGAAGAGGGTGAGGTAGCCAAGGGAGAAGAGTAGGGGACAGCTGGAGATGAGAGGAAGTTGATAAGGCGGGGGAACCGCCTTTCAAAGAGGAGGAGATTAGCCTGAGGGCCGTGCACCATGACAGTGATATGATATATGATCGTTTATTTATATAGCGCCTATACACAATGTGTTTCAAAGCGCTTCAAGGCAAGGGAGGGAACAAGGGAAAATACAGCCACATTCTTACAGGCCATGAACAGTAAGGATGTGAAATTAACTATCGTACTCGGCCTGATGACATTTCAGATAGTGCAAGAGCTAAGACATAGATAAGGAAGGGAGGAGGAGAGTGGGAAGGAAATGGAAACAGACAGGCGACTACCGTACTAGGCCTGACGACATTTCTGGTAGAGCCGGAGAAAAACAGAAGGTGAGGGAGAGGGGTGCAGAAAGGGAGGGGAGGAACAAAACAAGCAACTATCATACTAGGCCTGACGACATTTCAGATAGTGCTGGAGGGGTGGTGGGGACGAAAAAAACAGTAATGGGAGGGTGGAGGAAACAGACAAGGTTGCTATCATATTAGGTCCAGGGACAATTCTGATAGAGTAAGTGCATAGAAGAAAGTAAGGGGAGGAGATAGGAAAAGGGAGAAGGGAAAGGAGGAGAGAAAAGAGATTAAGCAGTCAACAAGAGTGGAGAAGCAAGCGTGGAGAGCGAATACAATTGCAGAAGTCAGTAGTAACACAATGTTGCAAGTCAGGATACAAGATGAAGATGGGAACAGCATGATTCAGGGTCACCATAAGTACAAGATGCAAAGGAAGTCCAGTATGAGAGTTGAGAAAGAGTGACGCACCGTGAATGAATGAAGTCCATAAAAGTCAAATCCAGCATTGGCCACAAGACCGTGATGGTGAAGGAAGGCACCAGGTGGGCAGGGCTTGCTAAGTGGTGAACAAGAGCAGCAGGCAGGAAGGTACCAGGTGGGCAGGGCTTAGGCCAGGTGACCTAGATCCACTTGCACCTGCTCCCCATCTGCAAAGTGCCATTTAGGTAGACATTAAGGATGACTCTGGAGGAGTCAAAGGAACCCATGAGGACTTCTAAGCGGGTGCCACCATTAATAGGAGAGGAGGAGACAGGACAGAGCACAGAGATCATATGAGCGGTCCAGAGATCTGGTGAAGGAACAACCAAGAGGATGTCAGTGAGGGATTGTCTGGCAGAGGCGGTGGAATAGGTATCAGCGATGGGGAGACATGGGTTGGAGGCCAACATATGCTTTTTAAATTTCTTCTTACCAGACTTAGTGAGAAGGGAAGGATAGTTGATAGAGAAGCAGTTGGAGTAGATAGGAGAAACAGATGCAATGGGCAGGTAGAGCGAGGAGACAGTGGGAGAAATAAGCAAGTACAACGGCGTGGAACAGTCACTGGGTTGGCAGGTTACAATTGAGGTCAAAAGTAAAATGAAAAACACCCAAATTAGTCTTTCCGAAGCACACACAAATTTAGGGTTGTCATAGGCCTGGCCTAAATCCTGCCCTCGGGATTGGTATTGGGATCCCATATTTGTTGCTGAGGACACATGGGCTGTTCTGGTTCTCCCGGGTTGGCCTGTGTCCATGTCTTATGGAGGAAGCGTGGGCAAGACCACCACACAGATTCCATCCTCTGTAGTGCTGGTGTTTGTGGCACTGTGCTCATGGTTGGTCTTGAAATCCCAAGTCCATTTTGGATGGTGTGTATTGTACCAAACAGACTGGACGCAGTCTTTTAGGATGGCGTACAGCAGTCTTTAGATCATTCTGAGCATGGTGTACCACAGTTTTGCTCCAAAGGATTAGAAACACTGCCTTTCTTGGTGTTTCCCGTTTGAGCGTGAACCTGTTTTTGAGCCTTGATGCTGGACCTGTTGTCTAACACGTGTATCAGATTAACAGATTCTTGGATTCTGTGCTCTTGACATATAAGTTGCAGTAGGCAATGCACAAGGTTTTTAACTGAATTCTGTTTTTGACAGAACAAGTGGAGTCTGGAAAGGGTCAAGTAGATGTCTGCCCATTTTACCAGTCCTAGGAGTAGTTCTTGCTGCTGAGCAACAATTTCCCAACAGAGACCTGCTACATGCTAACGGCATAGAGGCAGCAACTCAAAAGCCTATGTGTTCTGACCTCAAATCCAATCTTGCTTTCCTATTTACTTCTTACTGTCAACAGGGAGACCTCATCAATAGGATGACAAAAAGCATGTTTGCTGATGTACAATTGTGCTGCCCCTCCCCAAGCGCCTCGCCAATCTGCCCTGCGCCAGCCACCCACACCCAACTTTAGAACTTTGTCTTAATGTAACCTGGAAATGCAATTGTTTACTCTTTTCCAACATGTAATCTCAAGACTCTAGGTCAGGAGTCTGCCACTTGTAGTTCTCTGATTTTTTTTGGACTACAATTATTGCAAACCCTCACCACGACTATTGCCAGCCAGTGGTGATGGGAGTTGTAGTCAAAACATCTGGAGGGATGAAGGTTGCAGACCACAGCTCTATGTGTTGCACCTATTTGCCTGCTGTTAGGCTGTTGCCACAGTGACAAGTGTCAACTTAATTACCGGTCTGAGCTAGTCAATACCAACATTTGACAAGTAGTGAACTCCAAAGTGCAAGAAATGTAAGCTATCAAAATATATGTGTACATTATTCTCCTTCGTTGGGACGATGAGCTGGATTTTGAGACTAGCGGTTATCAAAATCGTTTTTAGTCCATCTTCGAGTTCGACTTATCCAATACATTTCCTACTAAACTATTGAACGGACATCTCCTCTTCAGTGAACCAAATGTTACTCAGCAAACCTCCAGTCTTTGGCAATGGATACTTTTGTGGTTGGAGTGTGAGAAGAAGGCAAGCAGGTCCAACGCACAGCTTCCTGCCCCAATTAGACAAAGTGGGAACAATGCCATTTTGGGTCAGAAATAAGAACTTTTATATAAAGCACCTTTGCCCTTGAAATCCGAGCACTCAGCAACAGCTACTAATGTTTCCTAATTCAAATGTACTCCTTTTCAGGACAAAGTATGGACAAAGTACACACACAGTATGGGCATTTGGCCCTATTAGGATTAGAACACAACCTCCAGGCAACATGCAAAAAAAAAACTCTGCCAATAAGATAAATCCGGGTTCATGTGATGCCTACAGTAATTGGACGTATGGCGTACAGGTTGCATAGATGTTTTGCACAAAGCACAGTAAGCATCAGCCTGCAGGACAATCATTTCTGAGGTGGACCTGCAACCTTCTAGGTAATCAATATATGTCATGTGCTCAACTCAGAACTCTTTCCAGATCATTTTAAGCTGTTTAAATAAAGCGTGTAAATCCCTCCAAATTAGCTTAGTGTGGAGTACATACTCAGAAAACAAGCAGAATGAGTTAATATTTGCACAGAATTTTTAAACTAAATTTATGTTTCAGCAGTCGAAAACAAAGGTTTTTACCCAACTCATTGGGTTATGGAAGGAGGATGTTAAATCAGTCCAGTTTGGATTCAAACCTCTGAAAGGCCAGATTACACAAATCATTCTGCATCACCATTTACCACTCTGAGCGACAATACATTTGGAAAAGTATCAAACAAACCAATGTACAGCATTCCAAGTATACTAAACCACGTCACCAGAGCCCCATCGGCCAGTACCTGGTGCCCAATAGTTATATATGGATTATTTATTTTTTTAATTTCTATTGGCTGGTTACAAACCTTTAAAAAAAACAAATGAAATTTAAAACAATGTTTTTGTTAACACAATTAAAAACTTCTTAACACGAATTTTGAATAATGATACTGCAGAAAAAAGACAATTGAAGTATCTCGAGTTAATATCTTCAGACAAACAATATGTGAAGAGAAAAGAGGCGCGCTTTTCCGTTTAGTCTTTAGCTATCAGTTTAGTTCTAACGTTTTCTAAAAAAAAACGTTAAGGCAATCATTAATTTTCGATCAGAATCAGAGTATAATTCACGCCGCCAGTCGTTGGGGTCCAAAGAAGGTCTTAGTTCAATAAATCTATCCATATAGTGGGTACGTTCTTCCGTCAAGCCAGGACAAAACAAGAAAAGATGCTTCAAAGTTTCAGAGGGATTTTGACACAAGCGGCATGATATAGGTGTTTTATCGTCTCTTTTCCAGAAATGTGTATTTTCTCTTGTTGGATGCTGATTTAGCCAGAATTTAGTAAATAACATTTGACATACCTTTCCAGGACATTTTTCCAGGTATGCTTGATTTATATTATACTTCTTGGCTTCAGGTGGGACCAAACTCATAGCTCTATGTTTGCTTCGACTGTCTTGTGTATCGATCCAGTCTTGGGTCCATTGGGATGTTTTGACTTTACTTGGATTCTTTTGTAAGGTCTGGTTATCTGAGCCAATAATGGCTAGTATTTTTTCAGAGCGCTGGGCCCATTATGTTATTATATTTTTGATGTTCCCATTGATCAGCTCTTTTAGCATTTCATATTATGGGATCCGCTGCGATGAGCTCATTTTGCGGTACTCATTCAAGGTGTTCCATGTTATTCTTGCATTAATGGAGAGTAATCCAAGCTCGTACCTCAAGCAAGATGTTGGAGTACCTCTTGGGAGCCACAAGACTTTCGACCAGAAAGAATTTTCCAACGAGGACCAGAATTCGGGGGCACAGCCAAGGGCACTTTCGGCTCCGTGTATCTGCGCCGGGACAGCTTCCTGTTTATAAAAGTTCAGTACTAGTCTTATGGAAAACTTGCCATATTTTTTGTTTAGGATGCAAGCTTGAGCTATCAGTTGTTTACATCGGGATATATGGATTATTGCACAGCTGAAGAGAACACGAGGGGGCGCTGACAGACTTAACTAGTATGCTAGAAAGATTTAAATGCACGGCTCCAGTGATTTAAGTAGGATTACGGTGAGGGTTCCTATAGCGTAACAAAAGCGGTTTGCCCTCAATGCGACCTAATAAAAATGTGCTTCATCAAAATCCAGGTAATTGCTGGAAGGAATTGTAGATGTAAAAGGATGCAGCGGTAGCACCGACAGTCGTCTTCCTGAAAAATCCTGAGCGTAAACATTTATCAAGTCAATACATTTCCTCCAAGTGCCTTGCAGGTTTAATGAACCCTCTTATTATATTCTTTCAGTGGCTTCAGTAGTTTAGCAGCTTTTCTTTAGCCGTGTCTCCCAATGATAAAGATACCATGTGCAGGTAAAGCAGATATGGCTGTGCGATAGTTTGGTAATGGTAGGGTTGGAAGATCCTGAGAAAGAAACAGAATCCCGAATCCAAGCTCTGCGACTTCTAGAGACCTCAGCAAACCAAGTAAAACAGCTGTACCGAACAACCTAAAGTACCCAGCCCGAGTAGCAACTACCTACAAACTATTTTTCAAACTAGCAAAAGAAATGTTTTCAAATGGAAATCGCTACTCGTCAACCTTCAATTGGAGCCTGGGGAGCACCCACTAGGTTGATCGCATGACCCAACATACTGCTTAATTTTCCCGTATCGCCAGCTCCTCTCAAGACTTTCACTGAGCATCTCATAAGCAAAGCTTAACCTTGAAATCATACCACTCACTATGACCTCCAAAGGCTTGGAGGGTTCCAGAAAAGTCAAAGATTTAAGTAACTTGAACCTTCTTTCCTTTCCCAATAATATATTTTTAATGAAAATGACAGTTTTTCTTGAACATTTTTCCATCACTGTGTCCTCCTTAACGCAGGCAGGCAACTCCTTATTCTAGCACTATATGTTTCTTTCCCATCGTATGTGCAATTTTTCTTTAACACGGATTGCTCCTAGACTACCCTTCTGATTGTAAAGTTAATACAATTTTACTCGTTAAAATAATAATCTTTCTGGGCATCACAGTGTAACTCTTAACAATGGTGTCTCTTTTTTTTTTAAAACAACTCCTTCCCTTAGGCATATTTGCCACAACGAGCCTTATATACTCGGCCAGGAAACCAAAAGGAGCCAAAATGGAACGTAAATGTTTTTACGCTCTCCAGTTTGTGAACTGCTACATTTTCTGTGCCGTTGCAGCACAAATATAGCGCACAGAAGCCTTTTCCCATTCTTCCACTTTTACAGACTAGAGACATCCTCTCACAACATGCGGCTAGATGTCATTTTTTAAACTATGGACCAACATACAGAATGAAACCGAAATATGACAAACGGAAAGAAGAGATTCTCGGAAACAGAGTATTTCGGGTGTGTGACTACTGACGTAATGCACAGAATGTTCAAAACAGGTTATCACTCACCAACACTTTCTGTCTCTTATCGCGTAACAGATGGGCCTGGGTGCCTAAGATTAGGATGGGGTAGCCTGGAATTGGGCCACCCCGCAACCTTGACATATTTAAGATTCCTTGCATTTTTGGGGTGCAGTCCCGGAAGAAGACAGTCTTTGGAAAAATACTCCTCCTCCAGCCCCCCAACATTCTAATAGTTTAACAATTGTGGCAGAGCACAGTTAAAAGTTCTGGGTTTAAAGGCTCCAGCACAGGCAATTAACATAGAACTTGGATCTCGAGTCAGACCACCTTGCATTTTAGTGGGTCCACGTAACTTGGAAGAATCTGGAATCTTCAATATAGCCTGAAAAGAGTGGGTAATGTATATTAAAGCTAAAGACACAAATCATCATAACCAAGTCGTGAACCAGTGGCTAAATGTTTCGTTTTGTCTACTGAGTGGTGCAAGCTCCGACTATAAACCGAAACGATTGACATGGGAAATGAAGATAGGAGAGAGTTCATGTGAGGAGGGACAAGCTAGACCCTGTGGCCAGTCGCACCCACTACCTGCCCTCTCCAATCAAAACAACCCCCCTGCGATGTCAAAGACCTAGCTCTATGTTATTTCTTAACTCAATTATTAATGACTTCATGATTGATGGCAGCTTTAAATTAGCTCCTTAAGCAATAAAAATGTCTTCAACTATTGTGTCTTCAGTCCAGTGCTCCAGGTAAGATTTGGAAGTGGGAGGTATTTTACTCCCTGCTTTTTAAAGTTGGGAGTGAAATGATTTTTTAGGGAGTAAAGATTTAAGTTCAATTCCCAATGGGAGTATTTTATAAGTGAGCAAAAATAGGTTTTAACTGGGAAATGGAAATGTTTTAATAATTATTATTTCTTTGCACCTAGTTATGCATACAGATCAAATGATACATGTTTACTACTTCCGATCACGGCAAAATAATAGCAGTTTATTCGTGTACTATGTGCACTGCTGGTCCAAACATGTCCACAGAGCTGTGTGAGTAAAAGCAGGTGCACAAGTCAGTTTCCCATTTTTTGTTGGCAGTATGTTTACTGCCTATTTTAATTTTTGGGGAAAACGTGCCTATTTTTAGGGAGTAAAAGTGCCCAATGCACCCCTTATCTGTAGGACTGCTGCAGTCACTTGATTTATAAGCAATAGGCGTGCCTCTGTATCCGTTCCATTCACTGAATTCCTGTTACAACCAACTATAGCCAAAGCCAACAATCTTGCATAGGCATTTGCTTGGTGCTGCTGCATAATATACTCCGGTACTAACGCCATTTGCCACCTGCAACCATCTTAAGGTCAGGCAGTGGCAAGTCCCTGGAAAGTGCCTCTCTCATGTTTACAAAAACGCCATAATTGTTGGCTTTACCAATGCTTGTTGACTGCAGAATCAGGACGTGTGTGCTAATTCTGGTATCTCACTTCTGCAATGTCTCCCATTTCTGCCGAAAGTTAAGTGCCAAGAAACAGGGTGCCTAACAGTATTCGTTTATAGATACATACATTGCTATATTATCTTATATTGGGCATTAGACAGAAAAAACAGAATTATAAACAATAAGTTCAAAATAAACAAAATCAGACTCCGACATTTAAGGCAATTGTGGACAAAAAAGGGTCCTAAAGGGGAATGTCATTTGCCTTCACAATGACAAATAACTTTGAAAGTAAACGTTTTTATCTTATTAAAGCTTCATCACGCAAACTGGGGGACCTGGAATACAGGCAAGCCAACATCAGAATTCAGCAAGAAAGGATATCCTTGCACTATCCGCTTAAAGGCTTAACACCTAACTGAAATGGGTAGCCCTCCACAGACATTTAAGACACCAGAGGCTAAAAGTCACCACAACAGCAGCATACCTTGATCTGTGGGTTTGCACATATACCAGCATGTGCATTTTATTTTTTAGATTCAGCTGTCATCTCTCACGGTTGTAATGATGTAATTAACATTATGAACCTCAGTTGTGTAAGTGTTGCAAGGTCAGATGGCCATCTGCTCAACCCAACAGGCAATCACTGCTTTTCTATGTTTTGCGTTTCTTTTGCCCTTTTGTTCTGTCCCGGCCCATCCCTTTTCCTCTTAACCTGCCTCCCAGGCTTCTTAGTTATAGATCACTTTAGGGGGCATGAAGCGCAAATCATACGGGTAGCCAACATTAATGCTTAGATGCATGTTTAGTATCAAAACAAAAACTATTTCCTTGGGAAGATTCTATTATAATGCTGCAGAAAATATTTCTTAAGTCATTTTTAAAACAACTATAACGTTCGGATGGGTCAGTCTGTGTTGAATATCCCCAAAACATCAAGCAACATTGTGGAAAATAGCAAAACAAAAAGTAATTACTAAATAGACTCAAAATATGTGTTGTAAATGTATTATTTTTTTGAACAATACACAAAAAACCAAACCACATTGATGGAAAAAACAACAAAAACAATAAATTGTTCTCAATAGACAATAGGTTTCCCAAAAATATCTCCAAGCAATGTATTCTAAAAACGAATACACTACTGTTGCCATCCAATGGGCAAAAACGGTGCTGCTCCTCTCTCACTATAAAATGTCCAAAATAGTGTTGCTCTCGTTTAACAAAGAGATGTCCAACCGGTTTCCACACAAAGGCCTCAACTTTGTGTCAAACCTTCCACAGCCGCATAACATCTCTCGCAAAAACCTACCACAGGAAACAAATTATCTAGAATATACAGCAAACATTATTAAAAACGGACCCTTGGCACTTTTTAACAGTGTCTGTAATAAATACAAGTTGAGATTACCTTGCACACCTTTAACTGAATATAAAACTAGATCAGAGAAAAAATATTTTCCTGCAAAAACTCTTTGCTTAAGTAAATGCAGTGCCTGTGTGATATAGGCCAACATGTGTGAACACTCAAATGAAACCCCACAGCCACATACATTTCTATCTTCAAGTTTCTACCATATTCACTCAATATTCAGGGAACAAGCATTCCCTTCTTTCTTTCAAAACAATAAATCATTTCGTAGTATACGGGTTTTAAAGCCATTATAATTATTACTTCTTGCTCCGTGAATCAAAATGAAGCCGGACATACCATAGCAGCATACCATAGAAGTTATCCTGCATACTTAAAGCATGAGGCATTGCTGTAGCTTTTTACTCAAACCCATGTTTTGATGTTCTTTCTAAAAAAGTAGACAGGAAACTATAATGGGGCCCTCAATTTTGTATATCATGGATTACATTTCTTCTTTCAAAGAGGCCTTCAGTGCTCCTTAACTCAATGGGCGTACTTTTTCTAATCAAACTGGTCCAGTCGTTTCCAAATGAATTCCAAGCAAACCATACCATTCTTTCTTCCTTGTTAAAATAAGGGAACGGTTTTGCAGCAAAGTGACTCCCTGTTTTCGCATGATCTAGTTATCTGCTCATAACCTACCAGGCCCCATACATCCTCGTTGTGCTTGCCATCACAAAAGGAACAAGCATTGGCAACGCCAGCAGTTTGGGTTTTTGTGTAGGCCTGGTATAGACATTTGCTAGGTAGTGCCATAATAGTGCGACCCGTCCATAAAATGCCAACAGTTGGAAAATGGTACGATTACAAAGGCATACGATAGCGATGTTTGTTTTAACAGAATTCCTGCACACAAGACGCACATAAATCAAGTGGCTGAAGGGATACTTGCGTAAGACATTTAATTACACCAGTAGTGCATTTGCAGCACACGTAAGCCATTAGCTCTCAGCAGACTGCTTAGAAAGTACACAAGCAGGCAGTGCTCCAGATAGGATTTTGAAGTGGGAGTATTTAACTCACTATTTTTTAAAGTTGGGACTAAAATGAGTTTTTGGGGGAGTAAAAAAGTAAATCCCATTCCCAATTGTAGTATTTTAGAAGCGGGTACATTTCTTTTAGGGAGAAAATTGAAATATTTTGTAAAAATATTTCATACACATTGAAAGTTACAGGTTCACTTCACGCAGTAATAGTAGTTTCTTCCAGTGGTACTACTGCAAGGAGGTCATGTGCTTGCTTAATAGAGTTTGCTCAATTAGATCCCAGGAGGATGTGTTTCAGCTGGGAGGGCGGGTAGTGAGTGAGAATGGTCATAGGGATTAATACAACAGCAGACTATGTGTGGGTAAATAACCAAACACTGAAAGGCTGTGCATCCCTGCTTGAGGGTCATCTCACTCCTAGCTGTACTCGGATGCAATAGTGTCAGCTTACGTGCCATCAAATAGTTACAACAAAAAATGTGCACATTTTCAAAAGTCACCTATTATGGTAGTTATCTAGAGACAAAAAAATGGCACAGAATATATTAAAGATGAACAAGTTACTTACCGACTGTAACGTTCTTTCGATTGGATGTTCCTCCCACATATTCCTCATCTGAGATATAGCCTTCCCGTTAAGCTTTGCTGCTTCGGAATTTTTTCTCTCTCTCTTCCCCCCTCTCTCTCCACCAGAGGAGAGAGAGGGGGGGGGGAGACCTCCTCTCGAGGTTGCGGCGTCAATGTCCCTCAGCGGCCTCCGCCGAGCACCAACGTCATCCGCTGTACAAATGCCTCGAGCGTGCCCGTTGGCTTCAGTTCTGTTTTTTCGTATATTGTAGCCCATGGATTGTAGTTAATGGCGTGCCTCTTTTGACCCAAACCTTTTCAAAGAATTTAGAGTGTAAATCACGTAAAAAATGTACTGTGGGGTTGGCTGGGAGGGTTGATGAGGAATATGTGGGAGGAACATCCAATCGAAAGAACATTACAGTTGGTAAGTAACTTGTTCTTCGAATGGATTGTGTCCTCCCACATATTCTTCATCTTAGATAAGACTCTCAAAGCAGTTTTGTCTTGGAGGTGGGAGTGCAGAATTTTTCTAGTCATGTACAGAATGGAGTACAGATTTAGCAAACAGACCTCCTTGAGAAGAAGTCGAATCTAGAGCATAATGTTTTATAAACATATGCATGGATGACCATGTTGCTACTGCACAAATATCTTGTACAGGGACACCCCTTTTTAGTGCTGTTGAAGTTGCCATGCCCCTGGTCGAATGAGCTCTCAGCCCATCTGGTGGTTCTTTCCCAGCCAATCTATAGCATTCTGTTATTGCTAAAATTATCCATCTAGATAATGTTTGTTTAGTTACAACAAGTCCCAATTTGCGGCCTGTGTATCCCACAAAAAGTTGATCACACTGACGTATTTTTGCCAATCTTGAAATATAGAAGCTAAGAGCTCTTCAGGGATCTAGTCTATGTAGCCGTTCCTCTTCCTTACTTGTGTGAGGAGGAGGGTAAAAAGTAGGCAATGTTATTTTTTGTGACAGTTGAAAATCTGAAACAATTTTTGGCAAAAATGATGGTTTAACTCGAAGTACTACTTTGTCTTTGTAAAAGATGGTGTGAGGAGGACCTCTAAAAATCGCCTGTAATGCATCCTGCGGGCTGATGTCAATGCTACAAGAAGTATGGTCTTTAAAGTAAGGAGCCTTAGCAGACAAGTGTGTAAAGGCTCAAATGGAATGCATGTGAGGAATTTCAGAACTAAGTTCAAATCCCACACAGGAACTTGAAAAGGTATTGGTGGAAATACATTATTTAGACCTTTTAAAAATTAAATTATTAAAAAGGTATCAAAGTAAGATTCTTCCTCTGAGGAGCGCTTGAAAATGTACAGCTCTGCTAAGTATCCCTTTATCGTAGCAAACTGGAGCCCCAGATTAGCTAAATGCAATCGAAAAGATAAAATTGTGGGAATATTACATTGAAATAGGTCCACATTCTTTTCCCTGCACCACTTACTGAACTTGTTCCAACGACACCGATACAGAGATTTGGTTGCTGGTCTTCTGGCCGAAAGCAAAATCTCCATCACGTCATCCGAAAGGTCCCAATCGTTATATCTCAACCTCTCAGAAGCCATGTGAAGTTTGAGTGTGTTGACCTCCGGATGGAGAACATGACCTTCCTCTCACGAGAGAAGATCCTCTTTTTGGAAGACGTATTGGAGGGCAGATGGACATGTCCAGAAGGTCCGGGTACCACATTCTCCTGGCCCAATCTGGGGCAATTAGGATCATGGTTTTCCTGAACTTTCTCAACTTCCTTATTACTTGAGGAATCACAGGGACTGGAGGGAATGCGTACAGAAGTGGAAACTCGCAATCCACCACAAATGCATCCCCTAGAGCTCCTCTCGGGGGAAATTCCCTTGAGCAATACAGTTCGCACTTCCGGTTGGAACCGGTCGCGAACAGATCTACTTGAGGGGTTCCCCAAAGGGTGAAGATCTCTTGAACGACTTCCTGAGCTAGCTCCCACTCGTGGGTGACTGTGCTCTGCCTGCTCAGAGCGTCCGCTGCTGTGTTTTGCTCTCCGGCTAGATGAATTGTCGATAGAAAAATCCCCTCTTATATTACCCAGAACCAGAGCTGCATCGCCTCTCTGCACAGTGGTAGTGACCCCACTCCTCTCTTGTTGAGGTAGTACCTGGCCACCGTGTTGTCAGTCATTCTCAGGACATTCTTTCCCTGAACAGAGGGCAGGAAGGCTTTCAGCGCTAGTCGGATTGCCCTCCGCTCCAAAAGGTTGATGTGTGGTTTGGACTCCAATGGAGACCAGCGACCGCTGATTGTCAACCCGCTGGTGTGAGCTCACCACCCCGTGAGTGAGGCGTCTGTTACTACTGTTATCTCCGGCCATGGTTGCCAAAAAGATTCTCCTCTGAGGATATGACGTCTGCAATCCCACCATTGTAGATCCTGTGCTACTTTGGATGGAACCTGCAACAGATCTGACATTTCCCCTGAGAAGTGTGACCATTGAGTCCTGAGAGCCAATGAAGTAATCTCATTCTCAATCTGGCTTCTGGCACCCGAAAAATGCAGGATGACATCAGACCGAGCAACCTGAGAAAATCGAAGGCCGGAAGATTCTGGAATTTTGCTACCATCTGCACAACGTTGTGAGCTCTCTTCGGGAGGCGAGGCTTTGCGCGAGCAAGTATCCAAGACCGCTCCAACAAACTGGAGTCTCTGTGATGGTATCATGTTTGACTTTTTTAAATTCAGAGAAAACCCTCGTTTGTGAAGGAAGTGACAAGTCTTGGACAGATGGATCCTGGGCTTGTTCTGGAGAACGTGCCCTGATCATCCAATCGTCCAGATAGGGGTAGACATGAATCCCCCCTCTCCTGAGACTCGCTGCTACTACTGCCATCAACTTGGTGAAAACTCTTGGGGCGGAGTGCCCAAGCATCTGAAGTAATGCCCCGCCATCCCTCTAGATTCTGCGAGATCCTGCCTCCCACTGGGGTATTGTGGGTCAAAACCTCAGTGGTTTTGCAGCAGCTGCAGCAGCGGCTGAAGGTACAGATGCCGCTGCTGGGGCAGGTCTAGCACCTTTTCCTCGCCCTCTAGGGAATTTTCTTTGGCCTCTCTGACTGGCCTGTCCTCTTTCTCATCCTCTTCCAAATGAGGAATAAAAACGAAAAGGACAACCCCTCCAGCAAGATGAGCCTGTGTAGGGGCGTTGTTGAGGTTGACTTATGGCGACACTTGGTGATTTTTCCGCCGCATTGGAGGTCCGCAGCTTCTCCAAACTTTTATCTGCCTTGCTGCCAAACAACCTCGAGCCGTCAAATGGCATATTAAGAAGTCTGGATTGCACATCTGGTGCAAAACCTGACTTACTTAGCCACGCAAACCTACGTAGCACCGTGCTAGACGCCATGGACCTACTTATACTGTCAGCTGTGTCCAAACCTGATTGCAGGCATTCTCCCGAAGCCTCCTTTCATTCCTTATTATGGCTAGAAAGCCATCACGTTCCTCACCTTCTGGGATGTGTTCAGCTGCCATTGACATGCAGTCCCACAGGGTATATGTAAACCTTGCCAGGGTGCAAGTTACATTAGTGGATTTTAAAGCCAAACTCCCTGACGTAAAAATCTTCCTGGACCATGCATCAACCTTTTTATCGTCCCTATCCGGAGGGATTGTGGGGTATGCAGCATTTCTAGTGGAGGTAGCTGCTTGGACTACCAGACTTTCTGGAG
Source organism: Ambystoma mexicanum (assembly GCF_040938575.1). Taxonomy (NCBI): domain Eukaryota; kingdom Metazoa; phylum Chordata; class Amphibia; order Caudata; family Ambystomatidae; genus Ambystoma; species Ambystoma mexicanum. The sequence continues at coordinate 1,073,171,656 of NC_090932.1, forward strand.
ATGGGTGTTTGCTTAAATATTCTGGGTCAGAATTGCAGGGTCTATATTTTGACACATTTTTTATTAACTGCTGGAATGGCTTCAGGGTGTTGCCATGCAGAATTAACTCTCCTTTGTAAGGCAATATGAAATGGAAGTATGTGGTCTTGCTGAGGTGCTCCTGAAAGGATATCAGTAATATCATCATCTTGATAGACTGGTGAATTTCTATCCCATCCCATAAATTCAGTGACTCAATTAATTTTCTGTAGCTCGCGTCAGCTTGTTCTGATGGGTCTGGCTTATCAAATTCATACTCTGCTGATTGCAAGCATTCCTGTAAATCTTGTATTTTAGATTGAGGATCAACTAATTCCTCAGGGACAGGTCTTGTGCCAAATTTAACCCCCAGCAAAGGTTATTTCTTCATCTGCTGATGACTGTCCTCCATAAATTGATGACATGTTCCTGAAAAAAATCATGTCTACTTTCAGGATGAAAAACCTTTTCAGGTAATGCAGGTTTTTCCCTTGGTATAGGTTTGGCGTCGACAAAAACGTCGATGGCGTTGATGCTGTCACAACACCCTTCGATGTTGTCGAGGGAGCCTTCAATGTCCTCGAAGGAATCATCGAGGGAATTGTGGAAACCATCGACACTGTCGAAGGAGCCTTCGAAGAGTTCGACTGTATACTCGACGTACTCTTTTTAGAATGAGTTTGATGCCTTGTACTTTATTGTCTTTGATGACTTCAAGGGCGTTTTCGATGTCGATGACGTATGAGAGCTTGATGCCATCTTGTTTACGTCTACCTGCGATTTATGCACCGGCAGGTCTTTTTCAAGAGGTGACCGTTAAGAGTCCGTGGGTGACACCCTCGACAACTTTTTGTCAGAATTTCTTGTTTTGGATCTTCCCCTGTCACGTTTCTCATGAGCAGGGGTATGGTCTTCTTCAGACTGGGCCGCGTTCTCAAACATTTTTAACATGGAAACTCTAAATGCTTCCCATTTACTCAGGGAGTCATGTTTCGAAGGGCATGCCATCACTTCCTCAGATGACGTTGAGGAAGAAGAGGAAGATCGGTGCCGTCTTTTCTTTGTCTTTTTGGAGGACGAAGAACACCACTTCCTCGATCTATATTTTTTCTGATGCTTCACCGAAGACTCGGCCAAGTCTTTTTTTCCCTTCGAAGTAGACTTCGATGAAACCTCCCCCATCACCAGTTTACCTCTGTGTTCTTTTAAGGCCTTATGGGTCATCGACTGGCAAGAACCGCAGTCTTCAATTCGGTGGTCGGAACCGAGGCACCAGAGGCAAATGTTTATGTGGATCAGTTAAAGACATTTTCTTTCCACATTTTAGACATTTTTTAAAGCCTGTCTTCAGTGTGGAAGGGTTTGATGAAGACGACATATCTTCGCGAAAAACTGAAGTGCCGTTTTGTAACAATCCGAAGCGAAGCAAACGGAAAAACTGAACTGAAGCCAACGGGCGCGCTCGAGGCATTTATACAGCGGATGACGTCAGTGCTCGACGGATGCCGCCGAGGGACATCGACATCGCAACCTCGAGAGGATCGCCCTCTGGTGGAGAGAAAGAGAAAACATTTTCCAAAGCAGCAAAGCTGAAGGTAAGGATATATCTAAGATGAGGAATACATGGGAGGACACAATCCATTCGAAATCCACAATACTGCAGCATATCTTTAATCTAACGCTTATGTATTGAAATGAGTAACAGTTAAGTTGCCCTACTCTAAAGCAATTATCAACCTCAACGATAGGGTCAAAATAAATTACCCATTTTCTATGGAAATCAATTCTTATTTGAAATGGAATCCTAAGATAAAGGCTCATTACAGTTGTTGAAAAAATGTGCCATCGCAGTCTCTCAAATGTACTCCAAGTGACTTTGCAGAAGACCTGCGTTCTAGATTTCCATATACACACAATAATCCTGCCCATGTGTGCTCATTGTCTAAGATTACATAAATCGGCAGCAGTTAAGAGGGAGCTTTGCAAACGGGACAAACCACCATAGGGTCTGCTTTTAAAAAATACAACTCTTGAAAAAACTATCCACGTCAATAAAGAGTGAGCAACTGAAGTAACTCTAGGTTTAATAAAACTGGGCAAGTTAACCAATCCACCTCTCGACACAGTCCATCAATATGACCTTGAAAATTATAAATCTAGACATGGTCCCTAAAACTAAGCCTCCTCTCCAACGCATCAATGACCAATATGTACCTTCTCAAAAACTCACCATTTGATGTCATCCTGATTGTGTCCTTGATCTACATAATTCTGCACAATAGATATATGTAGATGCTTTGGCCGAATTTCAGAGCAGCGCTTACTGATTTGAAAGTCAACTGATCTAGTGGTCTTTCCCACATATACCAAGTACACCACATTTTTAGATTTGCCCACCACATGTGTTTTTTATTTCTTTAATGATAGTGTTCAACTATCAAAGGTACATTTAACAAGGATCTTATCCCTTTAGGGCCTATTTCACATGGTCTCAAGGCCCTGACCGTGTATTCTTGACATCCCAACCTCTTTTACATGGAAAGTGTGGTTTCTCTACGCCAGAATAGTTTGTTTGCAAAGTATATCAATTACTTTTAATATATGTTTTTAATGTAATTAGTGGAGCCACAAAACGTTGACAAAAAGGCGGCGGTCAAATTTCAGGTTCGATATTCAAAAAATGCTTCTCTGTTCATCCAACTCACTCGTTTGACGGAATGAGTCATTCATTTCATTGGATATTCTCTTGCGAGTAACTTAATCGTCTTGTGATTAACCTAGTCTTCAAATACTCATGCCTGGTGTAAATCAGCAATTGATGTAAAATTCCTTCGACTTTAGAAGATATGCCCATATGGCAAATTCTCTTTTAAGGCTCTAGGATGCTGACTGGAGAAAAGCAAAGTACTGTTCTCATCTCTTATCTATGATAAAGTAGGCCCTAAAAAGACATTTTGGAGTTTCGATAGATCGAAATAAATGTAAATTCCGTATTCAAACTATTTAAACACCCAAAAAGAAATTTTACAATCATCTAAGTTCCCATGCCAAATAAAAAGACATCAATGTATCTTTTCAATAGCTTAATTTCAGCTTTATAAGAGTTAAATGTGGAGTATATACACTACTCCACAAATCCTGCCTCAAACAAATGTTCTAAATTTGTGGCAAATGTAACACCCATGGCAGCACCTTGCTTGAATATTCTACTATAAACTGAGTCGGTACCAGTTTGGCCAATAATACTGTTTCCAAACTCTCATACAAAATAGTGAAAGCTTGCTGCTCCTGTGCTAAATTAGTGTACAATGATTAAATGGCCATTGACACAAAATATTCTCTTTCTGGTTCAATGACCAAACCTTCTACAAGTGAATACCATCTCTCGAGGCAGTTTAAAAAATGTTTTTAAAAAAAAGAGTTTTGTGCCAAAGGATTAATGACATAATGTACATACTTTGATTGGGGCCTGGTTCATTTACACTGTACTACTGTACCTCGGGTGAAATATAGTAGGCATGCACCCGGGAGGCACTTTGATTTAAATACTGAAATTCATTTTTACAAATATACTTATTTTGTAGCGCTGCATTAGTGTGTTCCCTAATTTCAATGCCTATTGCCAGTGTGGGGTCAGAAGCAAGTTTTACGCAATGGCTTGTGTTGTTAAATAAACACAGCTTCTTAGTCATACCATTCAGAATCCCAAATAATTCCTTTGCCTTTGCACTTTTTATGCTAGATCCTTATTTTGCCTCAATTCGACCACAGTGCCGAGTTCAGCTTTGCTTAATTTATGTTGATGAAACAGTTTACTGTGTGCAAACTTATCAAGCTCATTCAGAACCGCCTTTTCAAATGTCACTACCTCATTACATAGTTGACTGTTTGATTGTGTGAAGGTGGATTTGGGTCAAAACCCATCATATTAGATTCACTCTTCTGAATCAGGAACATTACCGTAGAAATTCCAGTCTAATTTTTCAATATGGACGCAATTCAAATTCAAGCTGTGATTAAGGTCATTGAGTAGGCACAAAAGACAGCCCCTTAGTATCTTAATTTGATATTCATTTAGCTCGTACTACAAAAGATTGTAAATAGGAATCAATTTCTCCCCATTTATATCTCCTGTAGGCTAGTATCCTTTGTTCTGGGAAAAGCTATCCGATTTCCAAATTCTTATGCCCTCATGCTCGACACCAGGGTCTGCCTCATCCCAAAAAAAAAGGTGGTGTTAAAAGCTAGAACATGTATCCCGCTCAAAGAATGCAGGATAACTACTAAAGGAATGTTATATTTTATCTGGATTAAATTAGCATGCACTAATAATAATAGAGTTTAAAATATTACACTTCGAAAAGATTTTAGGAATTTGAGTATGAAAAAGAAGAAGTGAAGGCCAGTCCCATAAAAACTGGGTGTGTGGCATGGTCATCTAATTTATTTGAATATTCACTTGTAGGCTTAGATCACATGGGCACTTAATGTTTTCTTGCTATATATTTTTGCAGGAATAAATTGAGTTTTTTCCTCTGATCAGGAGTGCAAGTTAATATGATCTCGTATTTAATTCACTACGCATTATTAAGTAACGGGAGCACTACGTCAAGTTTGAAATAATTGTTGTTGTGCATTATAAATAATTTTTCGGGGATGAAAATATATTTAAAAATACTTTTGAAAAGCTACTTTTTGTTGGGCATTATTCGTGGTAAACAATGCTTTTGTTTACCAAATTAGGCATGCATGGAGTTTATAATTTTGGGGCATGAGTGGATTAATGAAAAACTGCTTTCAGAAACAAGTTCAGCATGCGTACAGTCACAATCGAAAATTCGATTGAGAATCACACCACTCAGAAAAAGAGTGTTGGCAAAGGGAATGTGCAAGTTAGGATGGGACATAAAAAGGGTAGGAAAAAGGAAGGCAGTCATGTAAGAAAAGAAGGGGAGGAGAGCTGAAAGGGCAGAAAGGAGAGTTTGGGAATGAATGAGTGGAATCCATTGATCTATAAAGGATTTAGCTAGGCTCTTTAATCAGCCGCGAGTCCTTTAGCATAATATACTGCCAACAATACTCCTAATAGTTGTTATCAATAGTTCCGCTCCTATGTTCATCTTGACAGATGTCCATCTTTTGCAATCTCCATACGCGGAGTTTGCATATTTTCTTGTGACATTAGTTGTGCACAGATATTGCAGGGCTACAAAGCCTCTAGGATTTGTAGTTGCTATAAATTATATTTCGAACACGCGGAATGCTTTGATCTATAAGGAATTCCTCGTAATGCGTAGTCTACAAAAGCATTCCTAGGCTTCATACATACACATCCAAGTTCCCCTATAACTAAAATCATTAACTGTCAAATTGCAATAATGTTTTCTTCCTATCATGACGAATTAGTAGATATATCCAGCTCTGAAATCTCTCTACTGGCTCCCAGTGGATGCAAGGATTACATTCCAAACCCTTTGCATTGTCCACAAGGGTTTCTGGGGCCTGGGTCCAAAATACCTTCAGCTATCCCTCCGCAAATACCTTCCACTCCTCTACCTCCAACTCCCTCAGGGTCAGTCGTTTTTCAAAGAAACGAGCTCCGTCTTCGGCTGGGGCCTCCCTCTGGAACAGCCTCCCTGCCGCTCTAAAACTTGAGGAGAACCATCTCCGGTTGCGGAAGCACCTCTTTTCTTCTGCCTTCGCTCCCCTTCTCCTCTGCTGATCTGTTCACTCTTGGCACCGTGCACCTGGCCACCCTCTGTCCTTCGGGCCCAGGTACCTGCTCACTCTGCCACCCTCCCGCAATGCCTCCGGGCCACCCCTTGCACTGGGGTCTGTATCTATACCCATACAGCTCCCCGTTTTTTCTTCCTGCACTTATCAGACCTACCCTGTCTGCTGCCTTAAACCTAGCACTTGCAAATTGCTGGCTGCATTACCACGGTTTGTTGCCTTTATTATTTATTTATTGTTATTTATCTGTTTCTCCTCTGCTTCGCACTTTCCACTTCTCCCCCTTCCACGCACTTTTCCCCTCGCCCCTCTCCCATGCACTTGCGCGTTCTCAATGTCACTGGGTCTAGTAAGATCGCTGTTTTGTTCTCCCCTGTTCCCCTCCCTTGCCTCGTCGGGCTCTGAAACACTTGTGTACGAGCGCGATAGAGATAAAATATCAATCAATCCTTTACTTAACTGTCTGGATGGTGTGTGTAACCATGGATGAAATGGGGAAAAAGTATTTCCATTATTAAGAATCATTATCTCCTATAGATTTTAGAATTAGCCTTAGTTGAAAGATCGTTCTACCTGCGTGCAACTTTTGGCAGGTACGAAACGCTGTGCTGAGTCTATACGTAGAAACGAGGTGGCAAGCAACTTTTTTTTGGCTGCCTAGTAGCTTGCAACTTGAAAACGTTACTGCTGATTCAGCCATGTTAGCTGACCATGCTCTTATATAAAAGAGCACTGTTTTGGCATCTCAGGGTCAGGTGGGAATAACACTATTGTGGGCATTTCATAGTGAGATGAGTGTAGCACCGTTTTTGCACATTAAATGGGATCTACATTATTTTTGCTTATTGCCTCTATTGTTTTGAGATTGGATTTTGGAAACGCACTGTTCATCAAGAAAAATGGATCCGTTTTTGTTAGCAAAATGTGGCATGTCATGTGTTTTGTTTGCTTGTTTAAAAAATAAAAGTACTGCAACACGGATATTTAAATCAATGTTGTAATTAACTTGTGCATGTTTTTTGTTTTTTGCTGTGTAACAGACTGACCTAATGAACATTCTAGTTGCAGTTTAATAGATTTCTCCCAGGGAAATACAGTTGTATTGTCGATACCATTGTTTCCCTAATTTCCCATGGGTAATTGGTAGACCCGTTTATTTGATCCAATAGATGGAAAGATAAAACAGCTGGCAAATCGAAGGTAGACAGATTTTTGGCTGCACTGCCATTTTTCTTGGTAATACATTTAGAGACGGCTAGTTTTCAATGTTTTGCACTTTGGGGATATCCTTTGGGTTGGGCAGTGTCTACACTGTAGGTTTTCCTTCAATGGTTTCTGTGGAACCATTAACTTGCACATATTTTGGTACTTTAAAAAAAGTAACCAATAGTTACTGTCAAAAATGCAAAAATGTGTGCCATTTAGTGCTTTCACACACAACATTCCCTAACAGACCTTATGAACCAAGTCCCACCCACCACGATAATATTTTCACTGTGTCGATTAGTAATGTTACTTGTGTATGCAAACACTAGCCTGCACACGGTTTCACCTTTAAACGAAATTACTGGATAGGTAGGGCCTATTAAAGTAACTATGATTAATAAAGAAAGGATTTTAAGACGTGTACACATTTTTGACAATAATTGCTGAATAGTAAAAGTTCTAAAATGCATGCGAGTTAGTGTTTGAATAGACATGATCTTTACAGCGCCAAGATACCTTCTGTTGAAAGCTGCGCTATACCATGTTTTGTTAACATAGCTAATTGACAGTGAAAAATAATGCTGTGCACCACAGTGGACATATGTATTTTACTGTTGACTTTGACCATGCTCGTTTTTTTCTTATGGAATTTAGCCTTTCCTATCAAAGTGGAGCAAGATCACACGACCTAGCTGATGCCCAACAGAGAATCATCTGTTACTCCCCACTTCTGCCGCTTTCTCTGCCTCCCCTTATGCCCCCCCCCCATCACCTCATCCTTCCCCTTTAAACTATTAGCTCCAAGGCCGTCTATCGTTCCAGCGTCCAAAACGAGGGGTATATCAAGATACGGGCGGGTGCAGTTTGGTCCTGGAAAGGACCAGGAGCCCGCACACCACCACCTCGGGTAAGCCACATATCCTGCTTCTCATCCTACAGCTCATTACCAGACAATGCAAAAACTGCACATCCCAAATTTGAACACCATACTCCTTGAACCTTATCCACAGTACCTTCAAACCAACCCTTAGAGCAGGGGAGTATCCAGCATTGCAAGAGTGAAGCGGGGGAGCGGGTGATTTGAGAGCCACGAAAAAAAGTCCTATTTTCCCTCCAAAATGCAGTGAGTGCGATTCCATACTGTCTCATTCGCGCCCCAGCAATCAGCTTTTGGGAAACCTTAGTGGCAGATGCAGTTTTAACACATTCACATAAGGAAAAAAAACTGGAGGACCATTACAGATGCAGGAAACTCATCCGTAAGAGCTCGGTCCAGGCGGCTCTGTGGGGCAAAATAAATGAAAACCCCCAAATTTGCATATGGATTGCACCAAAAGAAGTGACTTCACAGAAAAGTACACTGCAAGGAGCATTATCCGTCTTTGATACTTGGAAGCACCATGGAAGTGACTTTACATTAAGTTGACATAAGTAAGCCAAATGGCAACAAGGTTTGTGGTGCACAATTCCCAAATTGCACTTTTATTATATGTGGAGCAACTCTATAGTCATTAGGCTTTTTTAATATAACAGCACGATATACTAACATAAGCTATGAAGCGATTCACTTTCAGAGCTGTAGATAGACAGTGAAATTAAACGATTTGCCCAGGTTCACACACTTTGGTTAACTGGTGAAACCGGGATGTGGACAATTTAAGCAACTCCACAAATCTTCCCAGGTTTAGATGACATAAATATTTATTAAGGTTTTTTTTTCTTTGCATTTAATGTGCTTAAATAATACTTTATTTATAGCAATGCCTTGGAAGCAAACCACATTACATGATAAACTAGCCATTCATAATTAACTATACCCATAGCTTTCATAATTAACTATACACATAGCTTTCATAATTAACTATACAAAGGCGTAGAAATATGTTTAGCAATAAGAGTATGGCTTTATTTTTATTCTTCCCATCCTGCATGCAAACACTTAATAGTATTGTGCAGATTAATGGGTATCGGGTAATATTATCCCCATATATATGGTCGCCGTAAATAATATCGCCGGGAAAAGGTCGCAACGATATTATATGGGTGACCATATATATGGGGACAGGGGGAAATTTTTTTTTAAAAAAAACTAAAAAAGTTTGGAAGTTGCGGGGGGTGTCCCTTGCATGTTCCATGCAATAATGTCGCCACAAAAAACAGGCATTTTTCGGCAATATTTTTGCATGGCGAGATTTTTGTGGTGACATTATCACATGGAACCGATTAATGTGAGCTTAACAAATCCCATTGGGGTTTAAAGCCATAGTCATGTTTTCACAAATCATACAGCATTATGCACCCTGCTCACCCCCATTCACCTTTCTTAAGGGACAATAGTCCCCGCTAACAGTCCCCCCCTCCTTCCCATCAATGTCTAATGGCTCCCATTCTAATGCTCTGTGCCAGGAAAATGAAGGTGCTGAACAGGAACACTGTGCTCGGCACTCATTATCCTGCCAGCGGGACACCTTTCCCATTTGAGGGTGCTGAATGGCAGAGGTCTTCCACTGCCAAATGTCCAGTCTGGCTCTAAAAGAGCCACTGGGGGGGCGGGAGGGGCAAGCTGCCCCCATTCCTCCCGCTTCTGTATACCACTGCCTTACAGCATGCCCTACCAGAACTCTTAAGCGGATGCTCATCCACACTGTCAGGAATCGCACACACCACTGACTTTGCAGACATCACAATCCACTGCCATATTGTACTCCTCATCACTTAAACCTGGCTGACTTCCACCTCTATTCACATACTGTACTTCCTCACTTCGAACAGTCACGCCATTCAATTCAGACCTGCCTGAGGAATAATCATCATTCACAAGTCTTCCTTGTCCAGCACCAGAATGAACAGAGCCACCATAGTTCCTTTAAAACACTCTCCTGACCGTTCCCCTTCTCTCCTACAAACATTGTCACCTTCAACCACCTCCACAGATCACCCAACCCAAACACACGGTTTATCAACTATTTCACATACCTTTTCCCCAACAAGTACCTCGCACAGCATCTTCCCTGGGTACTACAATCTCTCCGGTAACACTAAAAACAAGATCAGGAAAGGGGCATTTCTCCACCTACTGGACACAATGAGCCTCACCTAGCATACATCCCCAACCCACAACTATGGAAACATCCTGACTTCATCACCACAGTCTTTCCAACCCTCCAATGCAACATATCTCTACCTCTCAATAGGTCAATCACCTTGCACTTTCCTTCACCGTTGGTTGCCATACAAGCTGACAATGCTATACACATCTTACCTTACCTTCTCTACCCCCCCACTGCCAGCCACGCTGCCCTCATGAACACTGCTCTCTGGAACGCCAGATCCATCTGTAACAAAACCGCTGCTACCCTTGATCTATTCTTTCGTCTTAACCTTCATTTCCTCTGCCTAACTGAAACCTGGATTCCCCCTCATAGCACCTCTGTCCCTGCTTCCTTAACCTCTTCTTCCTCTTTCCTCCATACACCCCGCCCCTCTGGCCGTGGTAGAGGCGTCGGTCTCCTGTACCACCCCAAATACTACATCTCCTCTTCATCTCCAACTCTCCCCTCTTTCCCTTCCTTTGAATTCCTCGACAAGTCTTTCTCCTCTCCCCACCCTATTTCCTTCCTGATCATCTATCGTCCCCCTGGCCCTCTCTCCTCCTTCTTTGAAGACCTGGATCACCTCCTCTCCCTTATTTCTCCCTCCCCCTCTCCTCTAGCTGTACTTGGCGACTTTAATATCCATCTTCCTTCTCCCCCCAATCTTCTCCCCTCCTCTCCATCCTTGATTCCCAACTCCTCTCTCCCCCCCTTCCTTCATCCCTACTCACTCCTCTGGTTCCACTGTTGACCTCATCTTCAACTCCTCCTATCCCTCCTCCCCGGTCTCTTCTGTTCCTGTTTATCTCTCTGACCATGCCTTACTCTCGTTCTTCCTTTCTCCTCTCTCACCCTCCACTAATACCAATCCCTCCCCTCCAATTTACTCACGTCGTGACCTGCGTGATTTCGACACTACTCTTTTCTCTGACACTTGCTCTTCTTCTCTTCCATCTCACCAAGACTTTGCACTACTCTCTGCCGATGATGCTCTCTCTTCCCTTTCATCTATTATCTCCACTGCCCTAGACCAACTCTACCCCCTTTCTCTCGTCTGCCCTACTCGGAAACCTTCTCATCCCTGGCTTACTTCCCATCTCCGCTCTATGCGGCACCTCATCGGGCGATTAGAGAGACTCTGGCTCAAAACACCCTCGCTTTCTAATCAAACCTCTTCTCTTACCACGCACTTTACAACTCTTCTCTTGCAACGGCCAAATCCTCCTACTACTCTAACCTTCTTCAGTCTCAAGCCTCCCATCCTCGTCGGATTTTTCAAACCCTTTCCCGCCTCCTCTCTCCTCCCACTCCTGATCCATCATTCAACTCCACACTTTCTCCCTCTGACTTTGCTAACTACTTTTCCTACAAAATCATCACACTCAGGCAAAAAATTAACTCCCTCCCTGACTCCCTCTCTCCACCTCCCCCCCTCTCCTCCCTCTTCCATCATGTCTGCCTTCTCATCGGTTTCCCCTTCTGACATCTCCTCCCTTCTATCCAAAGCCCACCCCACACCCGCCCCCTCTGACCCTCTCCCCTCCGTTCTCATCCCTAAAATCTACCCTCTTCTTATCCCTTACCTTACCAGTTTGTTCAACTCCTGCCTCTCCTCATCTACCTTTCCCTCTGCTTTCAAGCATGCAACGATTATTCCTATTCTTAAGAAACCCTCTGCTGATCCACTGCTCACTGCTAACTACAGACCCATCTCTCTTCTGCCTTTCCTTTCTAAACTCCTTGAACGCCTTGCCTACTCTCAACTCTCCTCCTTTGTCTCTACTTCCTCTCTCCTTCCTCCTTTCTAATCTGGCTTCCGTCCCAAACATTCCACTGAAACTGCTCTCACCTCTATTCTTAACTCGCTCCTCTCGGCTCGTCATGCTAAGCAATCCTCTATCCTTATTCTCCTTGATCTTTCTGCAGCTTTTGACACCCTCTCCTCCTTTGGGTTCAAAGGCCCTGTTCTAAAATGGCTATCCTCTTACCTTTCCTCCCGTTCCTTTGCTGTTTCTTGGGGAGGCCAGACCTCTCCTTCCTTCCCTCTTATTTACGGTGTTCCTCAAGGCTCTGTACTTGGTCTGTTCCTCTTCTCTCTCTACACCTCCCTCATTGCCCCCGTTATCTCCTCCTATGGCATCTCCCATCATTTCTATGCGGACGATACTCAACTCTTTCTCTCTTTCTCCTCCTTCACACCTGACCTCCACCTTAAACTCTCCTCTTGTCTCACAGCCATCAAGAACTGGATCTCCTCTCGCTTTCTCTCTCTGAACACTGATAAAACTGAAGTCCTTTTCTTCCCCTCTAATACTCTTCCCCCTCCCTCTCCTCCCCCTTTCATCCACTTTTCTCCCTCTAATCTCCCTATCTCCACCCATGATCGCAATCTAGGCGTTCTATTTGACTCCTTCTCGCAACACATTTCACTCGCCTCCCGCTCCTGCCGATACCACCTCTACAATATTCGCAAAATCTGTCCCTCCCTCACATTCCACGCTACCAAACTCCTAATATCCTCTCTCATCTTTTCCCGCCTCTTCTACTGCTCCTCTCTAATCTTCGGACTTCCCACATCTCAGCTTGCCCCTCTTAAATCCATATACCACTCTACTATTCGTACCCTTTGTCTCCTTACCTCCCGCGACTCCATCTCCTCCTCGCTCTCTCCCCTTTGCTGGCTACCTTTCCACCTACAACTAAAATTCCACTTTCTCTGCCTCGTTTTCAAATCCATCATCTATTCAAATAGGTACAACAGAATCCCTATTCAAATATGCACATCTTACTCCACCAATAGGAATATCGACATATATCGTAAAATAAAGAGTAAGATGATAGAATTCCACTACTCACACCCCTACCCCTCAAATAGGATCCTCTGATAGATTTTCTGGCACTACAAGTCTTGACAACATAGACTGCATGCAACACTTTAACTTTCAAAAAACATATTTTGTTTATTCAAATTTTTTTCAAGTAAAACATAAAACACTACCCTGACCTAACACAGTGCAGTTACTAACACTAAAACCACAGTATCTAAAACTTAGGCCTCAAATTATACACATACCCAAGACACAAACGATATCACATAACAAAATACAAAAAACAGGAAAAACCTCCCTGGCAGCTCAAAAAGGACCAGATCCACAAAATTCTATGGCAACACAGCTGACTAGCGGTTTCTTCACAGCATGAGAGTGATATACACTATGATGCACCACTGTTTCTGCTAATGCATGGGAAAAAGGTGGAGAACCTGACTTATAGAGGCATTATAGGTTGTTCATTTTTGCTTTACAGATTGGTACTGTTAAATGCCATAGAATGTTGTGGATCTGGTCCTTTATGCGCTGCCAGGGAGGTTTTTCCTGTGTTCCCTGCAGTGGGCATCTCTTGTGTGGAGGTAATTATCACTATATTTGGCATGAATATGCTACAGCTGAAGTTGATTTTTGGCTGACAGAGTGCATGGTTTCTGAAAGTTGGTTTGTCCTTTTAGGTGTTGCGATATCTCGGTGGACTAACGCACAGTGAAGTTTTGGTTTCTGATTTGCGAGAGATTAGCATACTGGTCACTTACAGACGTGCTTTGGAGGTTCACCAATTGAAGGTAAATCTTAGGGGTTCATTTGTTCTAGACCTGTGTGAGGTTGGCATCATGGCTTGAGCCGACTTCCCATTTACATTTTGTAGTATTCCCCCCCCCCCCTTTGGAACTTATTAGTGTCCTCTGTTTTTTCCTTTACAGGCTCTGTTTGCCTGATAATACCCATTCAACTCGGTGTTGAGGAGAATAGTGGATGTTTTAAAATTATCCCCTGAAGAATGTTCGCCTGAAAAGGGCTTTGAAGAACAGAAACATGTTGGGATCATGTTTTTTAATGAAACATTGAGGTTTTTTGTATTTTGTTATGTGATATCGTTTGTGTCTTGGGTATGTGTATAATTTGAGGCTAAGTTTTAGATACTGTGGTTTTAGTGTTAGTAACTGCACTGTGTTAGGTGAGGGTAGTGTTTTATGTTTTACTTGAAAACATTTTGAATAAACAAAATATGTTTTTTGAAAGTTAAAGTGTTCCATGCAGTCTCTGTTGTCAAGACTTGTAGTGCCGGAAAATCTATCAGAGAGTCCTATTTGAGGGGTAGGGGTGTGAGTAGTGGAATTCTATCATCTTACTCTTTATTTTACGATATATATTGTTTTCAAATCCCTCCATGGTCTTGCTCCTCCTTATCTCTCCTCCCTTCTCTCCTTCTACTCACCCCTCTCGCTCCCTTTGTTCCGCTGACCACTTCCTTCTCACTGTACCTCCTTCCCCATGCGCTTCCTCTCGGTTCCGCTCCTTCCAACTCCTTGCTCCTCTGCACTGGAACTCTCTCCCCCTCTCAATCCGCTCTTCCACTACCCTCACCTCATTTCGCACTTCCCTTAAATCCCTCCTCCTCCATTCCCTACCTAGAAGACCCCCCCTGTTTTTCCCCCTCTTTTAATTCCTCTCTCCCTTCTCCCATTACACTCTCGCTCCCTTCCTTTCACTCATTCAATCCTTCTCCTGCCCCCCTTACCACTCCTATTCCAACTTCCTTTCACTCATTCAATCCTTCTCCTGTCCCCCCTCAACACTCCTATTCCCACTCCACTTCCCCCCTCAGTTAATTGCTCTCTGCACTGTTTTGTTGAATGACTCAAGTTGTAATTTTTGCTCACAATGTTATTTGTTGTTATTACTCTGTATTTTGTTGTTCCATTGTACAGCGCCTTGGTGTAAAGCGCTCTATAAATAAATAAATCAATCAATCAATCATGGGAAAAGGGGTACCCTGCCCCTTCAGTCTCTCTGCGGCATTCCACACATTGGGCCATGTGAATCTCCTGCCTATTGGAAATGCACCAGCTAGTCCAGATAGGAAATTGAAGATCAATGAACTGTCCAGTCACCTTTGGGGTCCCAAGGAGATTCACCCTACCACCATTCAACTTCTAAAAAGGAGGCTCAAAGAGTGTCACTCACTGATCTGGACATCTCATATTCATATGGAGATGATGCGCAGCTATAGCTATTATACCTGAAAATCAGCTGCCTCAAAGACAACTCAGGGCTAGTCCTTGCATGGCAAAACTATCAAAAAGTTTGTCCTCCTTGGAAATCCGACCAGTCAAATTATCATCTAATCATGGCTATCAAAAAAGAACCGTTATGGGTTCTCACCAAAGTTGGCCCTAAATCACCAGGCTTCACTATCGACTGTAACTAAGGCACTGCAACAAATACAAAAAAATAAAGAATCAAGCCCTTCCTTCCACTGCATGACTTCAGCAGTGCTATAAAATCCCTAGTTCCACCATAGTGGGATAGTGAAAGCACAGTTCTCTTTGGCATCCCTGCTATAACCTTCTCCCCACTCAAAGCAATACATCGCGGCACAGCCAGGCGAATCACTGGCACCAAGAAAAACAATCGCACATCTCCCTCATCCTAAAGGACCTACACTAGCTACCAGCATTCGCCTGAATATTCTTTTACACCGCCTGTATCACATTGGAGACTACTTTGCACTGCAAGCAACATCAAACTTGGGTAAAAGAAAGGGTCCTGTCAGGAGGCCAGAGAAATTCCAGAAGACATAACATTGCAAGACAGACAACACAACATGTTGAAGAAAAAACATAAGACAGGCATGCTGCTACTTGCCAGCAGAGATAGTGTCTGGGCCTTTGAACCCGCTCACTTGAAATGGTCTCCGAAAAGTAGCCCCAATATTGGCAGCCTTACTACACAGCAACATACTTCTTTAATTCATGACATTCAATGCGTGCTTTGCTGTGCGCATTTTACAGGCTGCTTTTGCTGGCTGCTGTCACCTTAATTCAAGACTTTAAATGTGTGCTCTGGCGTACACACGTTATATATTGTCGCTGCTGGCTCCAGCATCCAGCAGTGTCATCACCTCGTTGCCCTTTACTCCGGTTTTGTCTGCATTAGCAACATGCAGACAAAGAGCAATTAGTGGCTTTCCAGTGGGCACTTAGTGTTTCAGCTCGCAGCCTGCCCAGGGATAATCTGCAGCGATTAACATCCTTGCTGCATTCCCTTGCATTCATTGTTATTTAGGCGCTGCACGGGTGCCACAGACAGGTTACACTGAGCAATAGGCAAGGGGGCTCCAAAACATCGTACTGAAAAGGGCCCATCGGCCTAACAAATGTTCAGCCGGCCCTGCATGCTAGCACTGTAGAACACCATTCCTTCCAAGAAACATCCACATGGCACATCACTTCAGTACTTCAAGAAAGAACTAAAAAAAAATATTGTATATTGCATTAGATGAAGCAAACCCTTTTTCTGCGATTTTGTGATTCACGAAAATAGACCAAAATCTGCTGGTTGGAGCAGAGCCATGTGTTCCATCAAAGGAAACCTCTGTGAAAATGCAGAAAAAGTGCAATTTTCCTTTACAAAAATAGTGAAGCTCTGCTCCTTGTTAGGATCGGCGGCCGGACAACGTTTCTGTACGTGCCACGAGCTGAAAGAGGTAGATGTTTCTGCTTCTGGCTCACCAAAAATCTCGTAGCATTTACAGTTTTAAAATGTAAATGAGTTTGTACAATGAAACACGCAGCTTGCTTCTACCTTGGTTATGCCCCTAAAGCGGTCAGCAGGCTGTGTTTTACACGTGTGAAATGCAGATTCTCTGCCGTCCGTTATAGCGATTTATTTCCTAGCAGACTTCTTAAAAGGTCACTTGAAGGCAAGAGTCATTTTAGGTGAGGGGGATCTCACCACAGACACAAATTCCACAGACATGCCCTATTCTGAGTCAAGACTCGGAGGCTCGGATTAAGCTCAACTCAACCCTTTTAGTTCTCGAGCAGCCAACAAAGTGTTAATCAATCTCAAACTCGAACACCTTGTCCCCTTTTCCTTCTTCCTCTTTCTTTGCTGATCAAGCAGCTGAGATAAGTCAATTTCTTTACACTTTATGGGTATTGTGCATGGAATGTGTGAAGCGTGTTACATACATGCCAACATTCTGTGACCAAAAATCTGTAGGAATCTTAAAGCTTCAAAAATAGTAACCTGCACAATGATATAAACCCAGGAAATGATGTCACGAAAACTTTGGCGTTCAGTCACCACAGAAATTGACCTGAAGTGGCATGTGGCCTTGAAGAGATCACAGCAAAAGACTGCCTGGTGTGGCCTATCCAAAAATCCTCTCACCCATCATTAGAAAGAAATGTACCAAATAAGTGAGCTGTGAGCAGTGTGACCAGCTTTTTCTTCATTAACCGATTAACACATATAGGAAATGAGGCAACCGTCTGAAAAGGCTTCCCTCAGTGATTTACTTCTGCTTTTGTCAGAAGGCGATGGCCCACTGTTCATGCATTCACAGAGCACCATGGCCAAAATAGAATTATTCAGCGGACTGGGAGGATCCTTCCCAGGAGGCACCCCTGAGGTACACCGGCCACCACCTCCAAACATGTAGGACCTCCCAGCTTGGGATGTTAACAGGTTTTCTAGCCTTCTCAATCCCTAAGCATTGACGTTGTAATGAAGTAGCAGAATTCTATGTCAAGACCGGAGGCTCACATTATGCTTCTCTTTCTTTATTTAAATATTTAAAGAAAGCTCAGCAGCAAGATATTTTCTCAGTGTACAGAAAATATAACAATAAATTTAACAATGAAACGACAAATGTCCTATAAATCCTGAAAATAACAAAAAACCATTTCCCAGAGGCCTGTGGAAAAGTTCAATATAAGGTCACCAACATGTGACCAGTATCCTCCAATGAGCGAACAAGTCCCCACATAAAGTGTCTTGAATATGATGCACTTCCTCTTTCATTGCTGCTCACAGCAAGAGATAAGTACATCATATTCAATACTGTATTATTGCCTGCTAGCTGGTGTTTGTTACATTTTGTCATATACTTGTTTATATTGAGGCTCTACGTCAATTTAGAATTCGCCGCACGTCGTTAATCTTCTTTGTTTGTCATAGACACTCTGCGCGCCATCAGCTGCGTAATCAGATCTCTCCGACGCCAGCTACTTCATGCCGGCGTTCCTGTACTGCGCGGAAAAGCAATCGTTATTTTTCGGCTTTACAACCCGTGTATAATATCAACGCGAGGGTCCGCCTTCGCGAACCCTTGCCTGTGTTCTCCGCTGCTTCCCCGATGCGCATTGTTTGAGGCAGTTCGGGGAACCAGTGGCTTCGACCTCTGTGTGACCGCGGTTCCGCAGGTGTGTGCAGGGAGTGCAGGTGCTTTATTCAGCTTTCTGGCGCTCGCGAGTGCATTTTTCGTTACGTTTCATAACAAATTTGCGAGCGCCAGGAGCTGTGTTTCTCCACATTCTTCTACATCTGAGTCAGCATTTAAAAAAAGAGAAAACAAAAAAGCGGAATAGGAGACAGCCTAACGCTGACACCGCCCATCTGAACAGGGTTATATAGAGGCTCCTCATATTCACAACTGTGGGCTTGAGAGAAGGCGGTCTGTGCCCACAAAAATAAAAAAAAATAAAAGAAGAAAATATTTCTACAGGGAGTATATATATTTATAAGAAACTTTACAAAATAAATAAAGAATAGATAAGGGAGTACAGAAAGGTGCAATTTTACATCATGGCAGCTCAGTACTTCACTCATGAGGACCAGGATTGGCCTGAATACGAGGAAGATACTTACGAAATTGATGAAGTGGCGATGGCAAGCAGCCTACAAAAGGTGCTGGGTTCCACAGTGGAGACTAGCATCAAGAGAGCTGTACCGGAGACGGACAACATGGAGGAGCAACTACAAGAGAACTCCCTACCAAGCAAAAAAAGACTCAAAAAAGAAAGCAACTTTCGGATGGGGGATGTATTCCGGCTCACTTGAATAAAGACGCTACGCCCCCCACCCTCCTCCCCGAGCCAGCCAGAAGCAGCCACTGCTGCCCTTTCAGACGCCTTCTCCAGGCTGAAAAAGGCCTTTTTGAATGGGAAGGAGATCCCTTCCGCTGATGGACCCTCTTGCCCTGAGGAAGAAAACAGAGGCACCAGACCCTCGAGCCCGGAGGGATACCAACAGGGCTTTGACCAAGAAGGTCATGATTATAACAGTTTGTCTCCTGTCTCTTCCAACGAAGACACACACAGAATAGGGTCACGACCCTCCACCTCAGGGATTGCGGCAGCCCCCGTCCCTAAGAAGACAGCTAAGGAGCATTCTTCCTCTAAGGGGATGTTTTCCCCCGGAAGACTTGGTGCATCCCAGATCTTCCGACTGGTAGCCATCTCCAAGAACAACAGAATACATTAAGGGGAGGCTGTGCAAGCCTTTAGACAAAGAAGTTCAAGTGAGACTCAAAGCAGAATGCCCACCCCTGGGAATCCCAGACAAGGTAGGCCTGACACCGGAGTTAGAATCCAAAATGATTACTTTCCTGGGAAAGAATGCTAAGGATCCAAGGAAGGGCATAGATCGTGCCTGGAAATCCTGTCAAGACAGGGTGCTGGACGTCACCGGTCCGCTAGCAAAAATGATGGATCTGGCTGAAGCAGCCATAGCCACAGGTGATCCTATTGACCCAGTGATTCTTTCGGGCTGGGCTCAAAGAGCCATTTGTTTGTTGGGCAACGCCAGCTGTGCCATTTCAGCTGAGCGCTGCAAGGGTATCCTTTACAAAAATCGATGGCAAGCTATCTGAGTTAGCAGACACAGAGTCCGGAGCCGCTGCCCACGGTCTGCTCTTTGGCGACTCCTTTGTGAAGGAGATGTCCAAGTTTGTAGGCACCTTTACTGCACTAGACAAGGTGCAATCCTCCATCAAAAGAGTTTTCTAAAAATGTCACCAGGGCCGGACGAGCTAGAGGTTGCTCGTCTGGCTGATACTCTCTTGATTGAAGACCTCCACAATCCAGGGATCATCAAGCCTGGCAGGATCGCACAGACACCTTCTTCCCTTCGAGAGGGCAAGGAAGAGGTTGTGGTTGGAGGAGAGCCGCTCGATACCCGGCACAACAAAAAAACACAGGTCAGTCCAAGATGGACCACAGCCGTGCCGTTAAAGCCTATAGGAGGGAGGCTAGCTCCTTTTGCGCATGCATGGGATTCCTTATCTGAGGACACTTGGGTCAGAGACACAGTTCGCGGCATGCGCCAGGAATTCTTCACACAACCTGTTCAGACAGGTCGTCCCATTCCGATTACAATGTCCAAAGAGGACGAGGTAGCGCTGGACAACAAAATTCATAGTTTAGCATTGAAAGAAGCGATTTGCCCCGGCACAAGTCTAGGTGGTTTCGTCAGCCCCATTTTCTGGTTCGCAGGAAGCAGAAAGTGCGTCCAGTGATAAACCTGAGGGCCCTCAACGATTTTATCGTTTATCGTCACTTCAAGATGGAGGGTATTCACATCCTCAGGGACCTCCTGAGACCCAACTATTAGCTTATGCGGCTGGACCTGAAAGATGCGTACCGCAGTGTCCATACATCAGGACCACACAAGCTACCTGAGATTCTCCTGGAAACACAGACTGGGAATTCACAAGCCTTACATTTGGTGTCTCTTCAGCTCCTTGGGCTTACACCAAGCTCCTGAGACCAGTAGTGGCACATTTAAGAGAACAAGGTGTCAGACTGATAGTATATTTGGCCGATATTATCTTCATGGCGCAATCTCAAGCTCTGGTAGAGCAGCAGACCAAGCTGGCCATAGATCTACTACACAGTCTCAGATTCATCATCAATTGGGAGAAATCATTCCTCCACGCTTCCAGAAACCTAGAGTTTTTAGGGTTCGTCGTCGACACCGAGATGGCTCAGCTCAGTCTTCTGGCGGCCAAGATTCACTCCACCAAACGGGAAATCTGCACACTTCTGCAGAGGGACGATATATCCCTTCGAGACCTAGCAAGGGTAATAGGACTTCTCTCCCCCTCTATCCAAGCTATTTTTCCCAGACCTCTACACTATCGAGAGTTACGGAGGCTAAAAGGGACAGCATTTAAGACACAGTCTTTCTTACTCACAGCGCTGGACTATCACCAGAAGTGAGAACGGAACTCAACTGGTGGCTCATACACATGGAGGCCTGGAACGGCCGGGCAATCTTCGGATCTGCCCCAGACATAATGATAGAGTCAGACGCCAGCCGTTCCGGCTGGGGAGCGAGATGCGGTCCAGTGGCCACAGGAGGGACATGTTCACCTCAGGAACTCGGGATGCATATAAACTGCCTAGAGCTCCTAGCGGGTTCCTTCGCAGTACGTTCCTTTACCAAAGACAGAGTGAGTTGTTGTATCTTACTAAAGATGGACAACGTTTCAGCAGCAAGATACATCAATCACCTGGGTGGCACCAAATCTCGGCCCCTAGCGGAACTAGCCAAAGATTTTTGCCATTACTGTCTAGAGCACCAGATTTCAGTCACGGCAGAATACCTACCAGGCCTTACGAACGTAGTGGCGGATTGGTACTCCCGACATGCAGTCGATTACAGCGACTGGAGGCTCGACAGACGAGTTTTCCTTCGACTTCAGCAGGTTTGGGGTCCCATGTCCAAAGACTTGTTTGCCTCACGCCTGAACACTCAGGTACCAGTGTTTTTCAGCTGGAATCCAGATCCAGTAGCGACTGCAACGGATGCTTTCCTCCAACATTGGACCAAAGGGGTACACTATGCCTTTCCCCCCTTCAACATGATATCGAGGACCCTGGCGAAGGCCCGTCAAGAACAAACAGAATTAGTTCTTATAGCACTGGTCTGGACCTCTCAGACCTGGTATCCAGTTCTTCTGGAACTGTCTTTGGATTTTCCAATCCTTCTACACCAATTTCCAGATCTCCTGCTGAATCCTGCAGGGCAGCGTCACCCCCTTCTCCTTCAAGGATCTCTGGTCAAAGCAGCCTGGAGGATTTCAGGTCAAGGTGGAAAGTTCCAGGAATTTCTCGCATGGCAGTCAGCCTCATCGTGGAGAGTTGGGCCCCGGCCACCCTCAAAAGTAACTCATGGAACGCCTGGAGAAGCTGGTGTCAAAACAAAGGCTTACATCCAGCTTCGGCACCAATAGAGGAAATTCGGAATTTCCTGGCATCCATAGTGGAAAGGGGTCTGGCCTACAAAACAGTTAACGCATATCGCTCTGCTATTTCAGCAGGCCACCACCTGGTCTGCAGGCTACTCAAGGTCATCAGACTTACAGCTTCGCCTCAGTCTCGTTACGGTAAACTTTGGGACGTTAACGTGTTGAACCTCTTCCTATCTTGGCCAGATAATGAGGCGTTATCTCGCACTGCCCCATCCGGCAAACTCACTACACTGCTCTGTCTCGTCTCCTGCAGGTGAGTTTCTAATGTCAGAGCCCTCGATCTGGCGGGCAGAACCTTCTCCCCCGACGGCAAAGTGTTCCACATACATAGAAGGACGAAGTGCAATACAAGAGTGATTTCTTATCCTGCCTTTAGAGACCAGCCCAAGCTCTGCTTAGTCAGATGCCTCAAGGCTTATGAAGAGGTCACGGCTCCCCTTAGAACCTCTCCTGATGGGTAACTGTTAATAGCCTTACGTAAACCTCATAAGGTAGTTTCCGCTCCGATTCTAGCGCGCTGGGTGCGGTGGACTTTAACCCAGGCGGGAATAGATATCTTGCACTTCGGAGCCCACTCTGTGAGAGGACCCATGGCTTATAAGGCTTTTCAAGTCGGAATCCGACTGGAAGATATTATGAAGATGGCAGACTGGGCAAGTGAATCAGTATTCAAGCAATTCTACCTGAAATCGGTAGAACAGCCGGCTTCTATTGTGGCAAGTAAGCTTTAAACAAGCATAATGTGAGCCTCTGATCTTGACATAGAATAAAGATTTTCCATAATAACTTACTAGAAAGTCTTAATTCTATTAAAGACACAGAGGCAAGCATTATCCCACCCGGCGAGAAATTGGAATGTATCACGTTCAACGATTATATATCTGCATTGATAATTGTTATATAATTTTGAATGCATGACTTTTTTCAAAATAACAACGTATTTCTCTCCCACCTCTCTAAGGGAACTAGGGTTGTAATATGCATGAACTAACTGCAATTATCTCTTGACAGCGTCTACCGACAAATTCGCCTAATTCATGGCACCTTTTTACCTACTACTACGAGTTGACTTCAGTTCCGAATTTTCTATCGCAGCTTCGAAAGAGGAAGTGCATCATATTCAAGACTGTTTATGTGGGGACTTGTTCGTTCATTGGAGGATACTGGTCACATGTTGGTGAACTTATATTGAACTTTTCCACAGGCCTCTGGGAAAAGGTTTTTTGTTATTTTCAGGACTTATAGGACATATTATGTCATTTCATTGTTAAATGTATGGTTATATTTTCTGTACACTGAGAAAATATCTTGCTGCTGAGCTTTCTTTAAATATTTAAAGAAAGAGAGAAGCATAATTCTCACCTCTGTGTCTTTAATAGAATAACCAGGTTACTCACCGTAGTGACCACCTTACTCCTAGTCCATTGTCCCATTTCCTCCATACTTATGGGACATCTCTCCGTCCTGTGGGACGGGACCTGTAACGCTCACCTGATTCCCGCAGAGGCGCCGGTCTTGACTGGGTGAATGCCGTATCTTCAAAGGTGATGTGTAACACACGGTTGGCTCTTTGGGCTGGACCTCTGTGCACCGTATGTCTGACTCGAAGAGTAAGATGTCTGCAGATAGAAAATATGGGATTAATGAACTGGGGTTATTGGGTGCCTCTCTCCTCTTCCCTTTCTCTTCTCCTGTAGAACCCCAAAGGTTAACGCCCTCACCTTAGGTAAGTGAACGCCGAGCTCTCCATCTGCCTCGGGGCAGGGTGCCGTAACCAGTTTCTTCACTGGATAAGGGTGCAGGCCTCTTGACCTCAAAGGACTGCTGTCCGTCGTTAACTGCACGAACGGTAAGTTCTGGGCACTTCAAATGTCTTAAAAGTCTTTTGTAATGATATCTCTTGTTTTGCAGGGTTCCGGCGATGGAGGATGGCGGGCTGATGAGAGTTGAGGATCGAACCCGCGTGAGGAATAGAAGCGCCTGGAAGCACGTAAGTAAGCGCTTGTAGCCTGCTTCACGATGCGCACTAACTGTCCCTTTTATTTGCAGGTACAAGTTCGGAGCTTTAGAGAAGCTGAAGGGTGCTGGAATACCCACTGTATTCGGCGTGGGAAGGAGGAATGGCACGTGAGTAATAAACTTGCCCAATGTCTTTAAACGCACCTTCTTTTGTCTTTCAGATGCGGGATGCAGCGCCGAAGGCCTCCGGAGCGTGCGAAGAGCTGGTAAGCTTTTGTCTTTCAGATGCCGGAATGCAGTGCGAAGACCTCCGGAGCATGCGAAGAGTAGGTCAGCCTTTGTCTTTCAGATGCCGGAATGCAGCGCGAGGCGTTGGTGACAGCCGATGGACCAGGTAAGAGATGTGCTGCCACTGAAGACCGTAGTGCTAACCTGTTCTTTCTTTGTCTTTACAGGTGCTGCTGAAGACTGGATTCCAGGATGGTAAGCCTTTGTTCCCTTAGGCCCAGGATCAGAAGCAGAAGACACGATGAGCGTTCTGCTGCAGAGAATGCAGAATAACACAAAGCAAGATTCATCCATCGGGTGTGGTTTAAATAGCCTCCTGTAGTGCTTAGTTGTCTCCTTCCACAGCCACGCCTAGGTAAGAAAAGAGTTCCTGCTTTCCAGAAGAGTTCCAGTGTTCTGAACCTAGGGAGTGGCTCCTGCCCCACCCAACAGGAAAAGTAGTCCCAAACAGAAGAGGATCAGGGGTTCAACTGGCAGGTAAGTAAGCAGCATGGTCTGCTGCAGGTAAGTCCACCCAAGCATTATGAGCCCGGCGCTTCCAGCGCTACGACTGGGCATCTTTATGAGCCTGGTGCCACTGGCGCCAGGACAGGGTCCAAAAGGTCCCAATTGGGACTGACTGGCACTCGGAACCGGGGTTATGGGTCTGCTTCCAAGGGAGTCGGGCAAGTCCTGATCTTTTGGAAGCAGAGATCATGACAGCACCCCCCCTCAAGGCCCCTCCCAAACCGGGCTTCTCCGGGGGTTTGGGCTTGTTAGGAAATGTTCGATGAAATCTTTTGATTAGACGAGGCGCGTGGACATATTCTGCAGGTTCCCAGGATCTTTCTTGGGGACCGTAGCCTTTCCAGTCAATCAGGTAAAATAGTTTAGATTTGGAGATCTTGGAATCCAGGATGCTTTTGACTTCAAACTCGAGTTCTCCATCAACTAGAATGGGTTTTGGAGATGTAGTTAGTCGGGTTTGAGGTTGCACGGGTTTTAATAGAGAGACGTGGAAGACCGGATGTAGCTTCATGTGAGGGGGCAAGTCCAACTTGACCGCTACTGGATTTACTATGGTAGTGATGGTATAGGGACCAAGGTATCTTGGGTTGAATGTGCGTGGTCCTTTTAGAGGTAGATATTTGGTGGATAACCAGACTTTATCTCCTACTTGATATTGGGGGGCTTCCTTCCGATGTTGGTCTGCTCCTTTCTTGTATTGTTCTTTAGCCCTTTTAAGGTGAGAAACGGCTTCCTTAAAGTCTTGGGTGATTGTAGAATGCAGGTGGTCTACTGCTGGTGTTCCAAGATCTTGGAGTGGATCCAACTCCGAGGTTCGAGGGCGACTACCGTATAAAAGAAAAAACGGGGTTTTCCCAGTTCCCGAGTGGACAGAGTTATTGTAGGCATATTCGGCTATCCAAAGGATATCTTTCCAAGTTTTTTCAGTTTGTTGTAGCATGCAGCGCAAATACTGTTCCAGAGTATGATTGGTCCTCTCGGTTTGTCCGTCGGTTTGAGGGTGGTGGCTGGTCGAAAGTCTCACATCAATTTGAGCCGACCGACAGCAACTTCGCCAAAAATGAGAAATAGACTACCTCGATCCGAAATTTGAACTGAAGGAAAACCGTGCAGTCGGACGATGTTTTCGAGAAATTCTCGGGCCAGAGTTGCTGCTGTTGGTAAGCCTTTGAGTGGAATGAAATGTGCCATCTTGGAGAATAGGTCCACGATTACTAGGATCGTATTGTATCCGGAGCATGGAGGTAGATCGGTGATGAAGTCCATAGAAAGCGTATGCCAAGGGCGAGGCAGGATGTCAATAGGGCGTAAGAGGCCGGCTGGTTTTTCCTTTCGACTCTTGTTTTGGGCGCATACTCCACAGGACATTATAAAGTCTCTGATATCTTTTTTCCAAGACGGCCACCAGAAGTAGCGCTTGATCTTTTCCGAGGTCTTGGTCATACCAGGATGTCCTTCCATTAAAGAATCGTGATAACAAGAGATTACCTTTTTCTGTAAATCTGTGCTGGGCAGGTATAACCGTTCTTGGAAATATAATAGGTTGTCCTTCACCGTAAAGTCCTTTCCCTGCAGATGCCAATTCTGTATGTCTGCTGGAGTTACCAGTAGCCTGGCTTTATCCTTAACTTCCTCTATGGATTGTGTGGCGATTACACCTAGAATTCTTTGTTCTGGAATGATAGGTACAGGTTTAGGATTGATCAAATGTTCTTCCACTCCCATCCGAGAAAGGGCATCAGCTTTACCGTTTTTTGTACCAGGTCGATAGGTAATTATGAAGTCAAACTCGGCAAAGAATAGTGCCCAACGGAGTTGCCTAGAGGATTGAGCTTTTGCGGTTTTCAAATATTGCAGGTTTCGGTGATCTGTAATCACAGTAACGGTGTGTCGGGCCCCCAGAAGATAATGCCGCCAAGCCTTAAAGGCGGACTTGATAGCTAGAAGTTCCTTATCAGTAACAGTGTAATTGATTTCAGGAGGCGAGAATTTGCGGGACCAAAATGCCACGGGATGCAACTGATTGGTTACTGGGTCCTTTTGTAATAGAACTGCCCCCATGGCAAGGCTCGAAGCATCAGTTTCAACGATGTAGGGGAGTTCTGGGCGAGGATGTTTTAAGATCGGTGCAGAGATAAATCTAGTCTTCAAATTCTGGAAAGCTTGTTCCGCCTCGGTAGACCATTCAAAACGTTTGTTTTTCTTTAACAAGGCGGTGATGGGCTGGACTATTCGAGAGAATTCGGGGATAAACCTGCGGTAAAAGTTAGCGAAGCCTAACATGCTTTGAACACCTTTTACGGAGGATGGCGATGGCCATTTGAGAATTGCATCGACCTTCTTTGAATCCATACGCACTCCGCTAGGTGATAATATGAATCCCAAGAATTCAACTTCAGTCACGTTGAAAACACATTTTTCCAACTTAGCGAAAAGTTGTGTTGACGCAATCTCTCGAGGACCATTTTCACGTGTTTCCGATGTTCAGTTTCCGATGAAGAATAAACGAGGATGTCGTCAATGTAAACAACAACACACACATCTATGAGCTCTCTGAGGACATCGTTCATAAAATATTGAAAGGCGGCCGGGGCATTGCAAAGTCCGAAGGGCATGACCTGATATTCAAATAGCCCATACTTGGTGCGGAAGGCCGTCTTCCATTCATCGCCCTCTTTTACTCGTACCAAGTGGTAGGCTCCTCTAAGATCCAGCTTTGTATATAGGCATGCTTTTCTGACTTGGTCCAGGAGTTCAGGGATCAAAGGTAACGGATATCTATTCTTAACGGTGATCTGGTTCAGGGCGCGATAATCTATACAAGTTCTAAGGTCCCCTTCTTTTTTTGGAATGAAGAACAAAGCTGAGGAAGCAGGGGACTTGGAAGGACGAATAAACCCATTTGCTAGGTATTGATCCAGGTATTGTCGGAGGTGAAGATTCTCAGGCTCGGTGAGGGCATAAATTCTACTACAAGGAGGAGTAGATCCAAGTATCAGGTCTATCTGGCAGTCATAAGACCTATGAGGAGGTAGAGAGTTAGCCTGATCCTTCCGGAAAACATCTTGGAATTCTAAGTATTCAGGAGGTAACTGGGGAGCCTCCGAGGAAATTGCTGCCAGTGCAACACCAGGTCGAGGGTGACATGTAGAGACACATTCTGGAAACTGAACCATTCTTGCTTGCCAAGTGATCTGAGGATTGTGCTTCTCTAACCAAGGAATTCCTAGAATAATCTGGAACTGAGGGGCCTTGATCACATCGAACACGATCTTCTCATGGTGTCCATCTTGACTTACTAGCGTCACTTCTTGGGTGGTATGCGTTACTGGTCCGGAGGCTATCTCCGTACCATCCACCGTAGTAATGACGTCCTTTACAGCCTTTGGACAAAGAGTCAGATTCATCCTCAAAACCATTTCATGATCCACATAATTGCCGATGGCACCGCTGTCGACGTAAGCTTCAATCGCATGTAATCGATCCGGATGTTCAGGGCTAATGAGGACCATAGGTATCACGAAATGCGAGGTCACGGAACTGGTTTTAACGCTAGGCAAGAGGACCTCTATTCTTGTCGGGCGAGGTCGTTTCCCTGCTCGGAGTTTGTGACCCTGGTAACTGCAGCTCCTACTGCCTTCTTGGCTGGTTTCACCGGACAGTCTCGAAGAAAGTGTCCCGAGTTTCCGCAATAGAGGCATAATTGCAGCTGTTTTCTCCTTTCCCGCTCCTTTTGTGTTAGTGGTCCTTTCAGGCCCCCTATTTGCATGGGTTCCCCGGAGTCTACTCCTTTGGTAGGAGTTGGTGGTTTGGAAAATACTCGAGCATCAAACTTGGAACAATCGGCCTTCCTGTTCGGCAGTCTGTGGTCAATTTGAACGACTAAATCAATATAGTCCGAACAGTCTTGCGGGGGATTCACTACTTGGGCTAACACATCTTTGAGCTCTCCACGTAGACCTCTATAAAACAGCGTAATCCTTTTGTCCTCAGGCCATCGAGTTTCCACTATCAGTCTGTTGAAAGACGCAATATAAGCCAAAAGGTCTTGATTACCCTGTCGCAATGAAAGGAGCTCATTGTCCAAGGCCTGCCCCTGTGAATGTCTTGCAAACAGTTTTTCCATACTGAGCTGAAAAGCTTGAAAATCATGGAGAACCGGATCATCTTGATTAACTAGAGGGATCGACCAGTCTGCCGCATTGCCACTAAGGTACGAAAGCTACCTTAGCTTGATCAGTTGGAAAGGCTGCTGGCCGGCATAAGAAGTGCAACCGGCACTGATTAATAAATACTGCAAACCTCTTTGGGTCACCAGAAAATCGTTTGGGCGGAGCCAGAGGTACATTCCCAGGTAGGTTGATCTGCACTGGGTTCGTAGAGGATGTTGAAGGAAGATTTGCCCCTGATGCAGGTAACGGAGTTTGTCCGGCTTGTGACTGTAGCAATTGTCTAGCGAGATCGTCTGTTCGCTCCTTGGAAATAATCAGTTCCCTTCTTAGAGCATTCGTTTCCTGACGGGCTGCATGCACTTCTGCTCTTAGTTCCCCAAGTAACTGGGCTAGCTGGTCGGTATCCGAGGTTTCCATAGCGCCTGGGTGGGAGTTTTGCGGTAGGCTTTGTGTTCTGTAACGCTCACCTGATTCCCGCAGAGGCGCCGGTCTTGACTGGGTGAATGCCGTCTCTTCAAAGGTGATGTGTAACACACGGTTGGCTCTTTGGGCTGGACCTCTGTGCACTGTATGTCTGACTCAAAGAGTAAGATGTCTGCAGATAGAAAATATGGGATTAATGAACTGGGGTTATTGGGTGCCTCTCTCCTCTTCCCTTTCTCTTCACCTGTAGAACCCCAAAGGTTAACGCCCTCACCTTAGGTAAGTGAACGCCGAGCTCTCCATCTGCCTCGGGGCAGGGTGCCGTAACCAGTTTCTTCACTGGATAAGGGTGCAGGCCTCTTGACCTCAGAGGACTGCTGTCCGTCGTTAACTGCACGAACGGTAAGTTCTGGGCACTTCAAATGTCTTAAAAGTCTTTTGTAATGATATCTCTTGGTTTGCAGGGTTCCGGCGATGGAGGATGGCGGGCTGATGAGAGTTGAGGATCGAACCCGCGTGAGGAATAGAAGCGCCTGGAAGCACGTAAGTAAGCGCTTGTAGCCTGCTTCACGATGCGCACTAACTGTCCCTTTTATTTGCAGGTACAAGTTCGGAGCTTTAGAGAAGCTGAAGGGTGCTGGAATACCCACTGTATTCGGCGTGGGAAGGAGGAATGGCACGTGAGTAATAAACTTGCCCAATGTCTTTAAACGCACCTTCTTTTGTCTTTCAGATGCGGGATGCAGCGCCGAAGGCCTCCGGAGCGTGCGAAGAGCTGGTAAGCTTTTGTCTTTCAGATGCCGGAATGCAGCGCGAGGCGTTGGTGACAGCCGATGGACCAGGTAAGAGATGTGCTGCCACTGAAGACCGTAGTGCTAACCTGTTCTTTCTTTGTCTTTACAGGTGCTGCTGAAGACTGGATTCCAGGATGGTAAGCCTTTGTTCCCTTAGGCCCAAGATCAGAAGCAGAAGACACGATGAGCGTTCTGCTGCAGAGAATGCAGAATAACACAAAGCAAGATTCATCCATCGGTGTGGTTTAAATAGCCTCCTGTAGTGCTTAGGTGTCTCCTTCCACAGCCACGCCTAGGTAAGAAAAGAGTTCCTGCTTTCCAGAAGAGTTCCAGTGTTCTGAACCTAGGGAGTGGCTCCTGCCCCACCCAACAGGAAAAGTAGTCCCAAACAGAAGAGGATCAGGGGTTCAACTGGCAGGTAAGTCCACCCAAGCATTATGAGCCCGGCGCTTCCAGCGCTGGGACTGGGCATCTTTATGAGCCTGGTGCCACTGGCGCCAGGACAGGGTCCAAAAGGTCCCAATTGGGACTGCCTGGCACTCGGAACCGGGGTTATGGGTCTGCTTCCAAGGGAGTCGGGCAAGTCCTGATCTTTTGGAAGCAGAGATCATGACAGGACCGGAGCACTTTGTAAAAAAAACATCCAAAAAATGTTTTAAAAAATGTGTCCTTCCTCTCTTTCTTGCGTGGGGCCCGGCACGCGGCCGTAACCCCGCCCACCTTGGCTCCGCCCCACGCATCGCCCATCAGTCCTTTTCTATTGCCAGGTCAGAGACCTATTAGCAATAACAGAGGAACCTTATTAGAGGGGATGGCGGGCGGGCATATGGAGGAAAGGGGACTATGGACTAGGAGTAAGGTGGTCACTACGGTGAGTAACCTAGTTATACTCCTACGTCCCATCCCCTTTCCTCCATACTTATGGGAGATTCCCAAGCATGCCTAACAGGAACCAAGGGTGGATGGAAATACTCCTTACTGAAAAAGGTTCTTCAGCACAGCCTGACCAAACTGAGCATCAGCTCTTTAACTCCTGTCAAGACAATAATGCTTACAAAAAGCAGATGGGAGGCCCAAGTAGCTGCCCTAGCAATGGACTCCCAGGGGACATATTTCTGAAAAGCAACCGCGGCTGCCTTGCCCCGCACCAGGTGTGCATGAATACCCTTAGGAGGTTTCAGCCCTTGGACGGTGAAAGACTCTGTAATGCAGGCAGTGAAATAGTCGCTTTAGACACCTGCTTACCCTGAGGGTTACCAAAAGTCACAAACAGTTGAGAAGAACTAAGCTCAGAGGTTCTGTCCAGATAGAACTTAAGAGCCCTTCTGACATCGAGACAATGCAGAACCCTTTCTGCCTCTGGGGTAGGGTTCGGAAAAAAGACTGGCAGGGAGATTGACCGATTCAGATGGAATTCAGTTACTACCTTTGGCAAGAAAGCAGGATTTGTCCGTAGGACTACCTTATCCTTGTGAAAGACCAAAAAGGGATGCTCCACTGACAAGGCCTGGAGCTCACTCACCCGCCTCGCTGACGTGACGGCGACCAACAAGGACACTTTCCAGGATAAGTACTTGAGGTCCACCGTGGCCATTGGTTCAAAAGGCTTATGGCACAACGTCGTGAGGACTAAATTTAGATCCCACGGCGTGTACGGACTACGAATTGGAGAGTAGAGGCGTGTCAAGCCTGCAAAATGCCTCTTAACCACTGGATTACACAGTGAGTAAGAACATTGGTCCGTAGAAAGATAAGCGGAGACCGCTGAAAGGTAAGTTCTGCATGACAGAACGTGAACACCCGACTCTGCTAGGAAGGTTACGAAGGACAGCATTGTGTCAATTCTAGCCCCCTTGGGTCCAACTGTTTTTCCAAACACCAATGACAGAACCTGAGCCATTTACTTCTGTATTGGGGTCTAGTCGAGGGTTTTCTGGCTGCCTGGATAATACGCATGTTATCCGCAGACAAGTTAAGATGTTCTAAATACTTGAACTCAGGCACCATGCCGCCAAGCTGAGCGATTGTGGGGTGGGGTGCCACATCTGCTGTTCCCCCTGATGAAGAAGATCGGGGGTCACTGGTAACCTGATCGGCAGATACACCGACAGGTGTTGAAGTTCTGAGAACCAAAACCTGCCCGGCCACCGCGAGGCTATGAGTAGAAGGGAATAGTTCACAGAGTTCTTTAGCTTCCAAATTGCTCGATAGACTAGAGGCGGGAAGGCGTAAGCTCTCATGTTGTGCCATGGAATCTCAAGAGCATCCCCCAGAGAGGAGGCTCCCAGCCTTCCCTCTGGACGCATACTGAGGAAGCTTCTTGTTTACCACCGTAGCGAAGAGGTACACCTCCGGTGTGCCCCAACGCAAGAAAATCCATGAGAGGACCTCCGCCTTCAACTCCCACTCTTAGCTGACTGTCTGCCGGTTGAGGGCATGCGCTGTGACATTCAGCTGGTCCGGGATGTGCACTGCAAGCAGCCAAACAGCATGAAGCACAGCCCACTCCCAAATCTGGATGGACAGGTCCACGAGAGGGGGAGACTTGGTTCACCCTTGCTTGTTGATGTAATACATCGACACCACATTGTCCGTCCGTATGCGGACCACCTTGTTGGCTATGATCGGTCTGAACGCCCTGGAAGTTCGCCAGAAGCTCTAAATGATTTATGTGGAGGAGCTTGTCCTGAGGCGACCAGAGATCTGAGACCTGAAGAGGATCTAACGTCGCACCCCACCCCAAGAGGGAGGAGTCCGTCCTGATCGTCACCGTAGGGGCTGGGCCCTGAAACCCTGCACACACTGACAGGTTGCTGAGAGATGACCACCATTCCAGGTCCACTCTCATGGAAGCCGGAATCATTATCAACTTGGAATCCGGGTCCACAGCCTGATGCCAAGAACTCTGAAGAGCCATCTGGGTCCGCCTCATCTTGAGACGAGCAAGAGGAAGAGCCGACATGCACGAGGCCATGAGGCCCAGAAGCCTCTGGAACCACCAGGCTGACATGCTCTCTGACTGCGCAAACATCTGAAACGTGGCTAACAGATCTCTGTTAGGGAGAATTCTCTGTAAGGCTAAATTCCCAAACCTAGTGAGTCCCCCAGCAGCTTTGCTGTATTTTTGAGGTTTATTTTTTTCTCTCCTGCTAAGAGTGAGATTCTTTTGCTCCCACTCTTAGACATGATTTGAGGTGTTCCTTTAACTTTCCATGTGTTTTATGGGCTATGGGGTCTTTTACTCCATAGGGTCTCAAGTGTTTTTTTGATGTGGGTTACACAGCACCCTCCGTGCCGTAACCCAGGGGTGTTGTAGCGACCTCCCAACATAAACTCCATACCTTGGGACTGACTACCGTCTCCCAGGGCATGTAAAGTCACCATTGGCTTTGCTAGTCCCAAATTATGAACAGAAACCAGTACAAACCATTATATTGTGGACGTACTGGTCGGGGCAATTCGATTGCCCCGGGGTCTGTTGTTCGAAGGGACAAGTCTCCGTCCCCCCTGATCGAGTTTTGGCTGGTGGCAGTGGATACTACTTTTTATATTCGACCGCAAATATATAACTCTATGGGATTTTCCCATTGATCGAGGCTACCAACTTTAATTATTTAATTCTTATAGCCTCGAACATACCGCCGGTTTATTTAATATCAATTCACCGGTTGGTATTTTTTTGCCAGAACTCGATTCTAAAATGGCGTTTGTGTTCTCTTCTGTGACTCCAACCCAAGTCGAGCCCTTTGTTCCACTTTTTGGCGGGCTTCTCCACAGAAACCTCCAAAAGTGGTGCCACTCTGTCTGGGTACCACAGGGGGTGTGGGAGAGGGTTTAGGCACCCTGGACCGAGTTACCTTGGTAACTCAAGTCGCACTCTTGTGTGATTGGCCCAAGTGGTGAGCCGGCCGGCTCACCACTTAGCATGTTTGATTGACAGCTAGGCTGAGTGAATGGGGGTGTGCTGCATAAAAGCAGGGCTTTGGGGACTGGAACTTCAGAAGTCGCCACAGGACCTAAGAATCCGAGGAGGGAGAAGCTGAGCCGACCTGCAACGACGACACCATCGGTAGAGCCCTGCTGAACCGTCTCACCAATTTTCCCGACGACAGAGGAGATCTCCAGTCCGGAGAGTCTTCTTCCTTTGACTGGTGGGGATAACCAGTTTCGCCTTCTTTTCACCTTCCTGGAACATCTCGTGGCCGCCTTGCCCGTGCCAAGCACCCCGGCAATACCACGGTTTACCACTACCGCGAAGAGAAGGGTAGTACCTTTTAACCGGAGGACTCCGCGGCTGGTTTCCGGTCAGGTACACTCTGCAGTCGATCGTGTTCCAGCGAAAACCCAGGAAAATCAAGTCCTGCGAGACCATCATGGAAGATTTCCGCAAGTTCAGCGACAGCCCAAGATGGAACAGGAGCTGAAGGAAAGACTGAAGAAAGATTGCCCGCTGCTTTCAACGCAGAAGGGCTGCGTAAGAGCCAGTCGTCCAAATACGGATACACATGGATACCCTGCAGAAGAAGATAGGCCGCAATCACCGACATCATCTTCGTGAAGACACACGAGCTGAGGCCAGAAGGAAGCACTCGAAACTGGAAGTGCTCCTCTCCCAAAGAGAAACGGAGAGATCTCCTATGTGGATTCCAAATCAGAATATGCATGTACGCATCCTGAAGATCTACCACACTGAGCCAATCGACCATCTGCCAGGAGGACCGTATCTGGCTGGGCGTGATCATCTTGAATTTCTCTTGGGGTAGGAAAAGATTGAACTGGGAAAGGTCTAGGATGGTGCGCAGGCCAGCCTTGTTGGGTTTGGGCACCGTAAACAGCCAGGAATGGAAGCCCTCCCCTCGTTCCCCGAGAAAGTTTCTGAACCTCGGCTTTGAGGGAGGGCGAGCCCGACAGCTGAAAAAGAGGGTTGAAGGGTGGGGTAGGTGGTAGGGGTAAGCGGAAGCCCGCTCGAGCGACTGACGAGACCCATCTGTCTTCGGTGATGGTCTGCCACGCCTCCCAATGAGACGCAATGCGTCCTCCCACCGGGGTCTCGTGCGAGCGCGGAGAACCCTCATTTTGTAGGTTTTTCGGTGGTGTTGCCACCTGAACCTGAGGAGGAGGCTGAGGAGCTGGAGAAAAACCGAGTTGCCTACGGCGGTTATTCCCCGAAGGGGTATCCACTCTACGAGATTTCCAGTCAAGGCAGCGCCTAAAGCCAGAGGAGGGTCGGCTTTGCGACAACAGTCTCTGGGTTTTGAAAGGGGTCTTAACAAGGACCGACAAGGACTTAGCTGTCTGAGTGCTATCCTTCGTCTTGGTGAGCTCTACATCTGTTGTAGAATGAAAGAGCTCCTTACCATCGAACGGAAGGTCCAACACCCTGTCTTGCACTTCTTTTGAGAAGTTAGTGGCATGCAGCCACGCCGGCCGTGAGGTATAAAACCCCAGCATAAGGCCCCGTGCCGAGGTGTCTACGTGATGAGCCGCAGCCTTCAGGAGATCCTGGGCCAAGACCCTGGCGTCGGATAATCCCGCCTTAAAGTGTTCCAGCTTTTCGACCGGGATGAACTCCTCAAACTCCGACAGACCTTTCCACATCCGCATATTAGCCCCCGCTCACACCAGTTCGGCATTGGCCTAACTGAGCTGCAAGGCCCAAAACCTGAGTAGCCGTCGTGGAAGAGGATGATGCAGGCCTGGACTGCAAAGTGGCCGCAGCCACCACTGTGGAGGAGGGGAGCGGACAAGACGACAGGGCCACCTCTTCCGAAGAATGCAGCTTGTATCTTATTGACGAAAAGTCCAGAGAGTGGCTTTTCCTAGATCCTGCGGACCTCGGCCAGAGCGTTCTTCTGCAAGAACAGGCCGGTACGCTCCAAAGGAGACAGGGTGAATGCCCCAGAAAGCATACCCTCCTGCGGAGCGGGTGCCTCGGAACATCTAAGAAGCACATCATGTCCAGTACCCGGTCATGAAAAGCTCTAATAGAGCGGGGCAGGTCCTCGTTGTCCTGATCGCCTTGCGCATCCTCCGACAGGTCAGGATCCTGCTGAGCCATGTCGGCGCTGCCTTGTCCACGGGGGGCAATGGGGGCAAAGGCGGAAGAGTCGGGGAAGGCACCGTAGGCAAGGGAGGCGCCAGCGGAACCACCAGAGGAACGGGTGGAGCCGGAGGCACGGGCAGACGTATCTCCCTAAAAAGCCCTTTGAAATATTCCCTCATGGGGTCGGTACGCATAAGCGTTTGAAATTTACCGAAAAAAAGTGTCCTCCAGGGACTGCTTTGGAACCTGAGGAGGCCTCTCATGAGGATAATTCCAGGGACGTAACAGGGAAGGGTGCCACACCGACCCCTCCACCGACGTATCCACATAAATCAAAGGTGCCGACCCAGCAGGCAACGAAACATTGTGCGAAAGGGGCATCCGGGCGTTCCAATCATAAACTGGCCGATAAGGATGCGCACAAGGAACTCTATGTTCACCCACGGAACCAAGCCCTACACCTGAGGCCGATGGCGTAGTTGTAGGGGTAGCACCCAAAATGGCCGCCGCGGGAATGGGGAACTGCGGCACATGAGGAAGTGAGGCAGGGGTCCCAGTCGATGGATCAGGGGTCTTAACTTTAGCCTTAACATAAGGAACCTCGGCAGAGCCGGTACTATGAGGCCTGGAATGTTTCTGCGACATATCAACCACCAAATTAGCCTTCCCAGGAAGGACCTCGGCACTGCCGGTAAAAGAAGAATTTTCCTTCTTTGCCCCCTCAACAGATCTGGTGTTGCCGCAAGAGCGGGAACGGTGAGAAACAGCCTTCACCGATAAGGCCTTTTCAGGCCTCCAATGTTGGTAGCTTTAGCCTCTGTACGAGGGACCTCGGACCCAGGCCCGGTAACAGCCTTATCCGCGCGGGCCTCGAACACCCGCTCAGTGACACCAAGCCCAACCAAGGCCTAGGGGGGCACCCCGGTCTTATTCTTGAGGGAAGTCGATAGAGAGGCCTCAGAGCAAGCTCCGGTACCCCATGACTCAGTAGAACTGGGTCTACAAACAGCCCCCACAGGAGGGGCCTCAGAGCGTGCTCCGGTATCCACAGGCCCCTTACAGAGACCCTCTGAGAAAACCCTGGTACAATTATTAGGCCCAACGGGCACCTCAGGGCAGACCCCCGGTGACAGAGCGATCAACGCTCCTCCCGGCAAGGGAGGAACCTGGAAAGGTATCCCCCGGCCGGGGTGCTCTGAAAAGTAAAGAACTTACCGGGCGTTTCTTCTTTTCGTCAATCAACGCCGAAAATGCAAAGGAGGAGTTCGTCGGAACACCTCCTCCCACTGCTCCAACCAACGTTGAAGTGCCCGGACCGAAAGGGAGTCGCAGTAAAAACATGAGTCCCAACGGTGATCCGGACCCAAACACTCTAAACAAAGAGGATGGGGATCCGCCCTCGCAAAGCGTCGGTGACAGGATGAACAATCTGGAAAGTCTAGTTTGAACGACAGACTATTACACGATCGCTAGCGAGGGCCAGAGAGGAAAAAAGGGAAGAAAATCTTACGAGGATGCAAGTGCGTCCAGTCCCGAACGAGTGGAGAAAAGGACTGATGGGCGATGCGCGGGGCGGAGCCAAGGTGGGCGGGCTTACGGCCGCGTGCAAGAAAGAGAGGAAGGACACATTTTTGAAAAAAAAATGTTGATGCTTTTTACAAAGTGCTCCGGTCCCGTCCCACAGGACGTAGAGATGTCCCATAAGTATGGAGGAAAGGGGACGGGACGTAGGAGTATTAAGACTTTCTAGTAAATTATTATGGAAAATCTTTATTCTGTACCAACTGGGAGCTTTTCACACGGTCTGACTGACTTATGGAAAGCACCATCCATTTCACAACAAGAAATAAGTTCCACTGAGATTTCCCTCAGAATCTCCCTACTTTCAGACAGGAGAAACAAAAAGGAATAATTACGTTGATCTTGAGTTGCTGTGCAAGTTGCACTAGAATGAAACTCACCTCCCTCCTTACCCGGTTCTTTGGCAGTGAAGGAGGAGCTACAAGGATGCTTATCATGCTGTGCTGGGTCTAAGGCAGCCAGGCAAAAAAAATAATTATAATATATATTTGTTTACAAAAATAAATAAAACAAATTAAAAAAATATATATATAATAATCGGTATTTGTTGCCACTAAATCGGTAGGCAGTAGGACTGCTTAAAAAGCGGTATCCTACCGCCTAAATCGGTAGGGTTGGTTAGTATGGTGTTAGCTTATTAGCGCAGGTTTTTTAGCGCGTATGATTACATTTGGGAGAGGTTAGCCGCGAGTGAGGAGAGCGCAACGGGGCTCTGCTCCAGCGCTCAGCTGGAGACAGTGTAGGAACGGATGTTTTTGCTACATGTTAACTTCCAAATACAACCGCCAGGAGCTTGGCATCATTGACCGTGGGATTAGTGTGTTAAGAGGAGTTGGGCCGTAAGTACACAGCTAAGCATCAGGAGCGTTAACACTCATTCAGGGATCAACGGCAGAGCCTCAGTCAGGACTCGCCAACTACTGACAGCAGGACCCCACCTCAGGTTCCAAACACTGCAAAGAATAAGGTAAAGTGACGGGCTCAGTCCTAAGTGAAACTGAAAAACTCCAGGGGTCAAAGACCAAGGCGTAAGCTCCCAAGAGACGGCCACAGTCCCTGGAAAAACTGACCAGTGTACACTGAGAGCCATGCCTAGCTACAAAAAGAAATAAAGAGACGGGGTAACCCAGGTATTCTGGGAATAAAATGGCACAGACAGACAGCATGAGTAGGGATTACTCAGATGAGGAATCCCACGCCCTCATGTAAGTGGCATCCGGATGAGCCAAGCCATCCAGAGGGTTATGAGTGCCATGGAGGCCCGCTGCGGGAGAGTAGGGGCATCATGGAAGACCTTGTGGCCTTCTCTCAGGGCATGGCTGAGTTGAGGAGAGAGGCACGCAGGGAAAGAGGAGGAAGAAAGAAAACCTGCAGGGTTTGGCGTGCCCAGACCCTCCCTGCACTCTCTGGGTTCGCCACACCGGAGAAAGGGTGTCAAAAGAAAGGCAAGGTCATGGGCCAAACACAGCTGTGATACTTCAGCAGAATCCTCTGAGGTGAACCGCATAAGCAGTGAGAATTCTGAGGACGGGAGTACGCAAGAGTCAGAAGACTCCATGCCAGGGGATGCACCCAGAAGCAAAAAAAGCACACCTATGGGCGAGGTGCCTAAGAGGGACGAATTTGACCCAGATGCTGCAATTCATCTGAGGTCCTCTGAATGGAAACCCCCAGACAATATCACAACATACCTCAAGAAAAGACTGAGGGCACCACTGAGCAAGGAGGCGAGAAATAAGCTGAGGGCGGAATGCCCCAGACCCAGGGTGTGCCAGACAGGGTGGCGGAGACCCCGGAGATTGATGACCGTATTGCTGACCTTCATGGGAAGGGATGGTAAAGACATCAAGAAGGGCATCGACCACTCCTGGAGGACATGCCAAGATAAATTGCTTGATATCGTAGGGCCAACCACGAGGATATGGCAGCTGGTGGAGGAGGCCAAGCAGAGAAAGGAGCCTATAGACCCAATAGTCTTATAAAGGCTGGACCCAGAGGGCAATATGCCTGATGGGGAATGCAAAAAGTGCCATTGCATCAGAAAGAAGGCGCTCGATCCTTATGAAGAACCATTCCAAGTTAGGAGAGTGAGCCCTAGCAGCAGCTGCAAGGGGTAAATTGTTTGGCAAAACTTTCATTAAAGATATAGCGAAGTTTGCCAGTACATACGCCACATTGGACAAAGCACAGGCCTCCCTAAAGAAGATCTTCGGGAGGTAGGTTTTCGACAGGGCTGGCAGAGGCCACTCGGCCAGCCGTTACTCTCAATACAGGCCCTCAGGCGACAGAACTTACTGGAGAGAACAGGACGATCGAAGAGCCAACCCCTTCTTCCCATCCAG
This sequence comes from Ambystoma mexicanum, assembly GCF_040938575.1. NCBI lineage: Eukaryota > Metazoa > Chordata > Amphibia > Caudata > Ambystomatidae > Ambystoma > Ambystoma mexicanum. The sequence continues at coordinate 1,073,211,907 of NC_090932.1, forward strand.
GGGAAGGGGTAGACACTGGAGAGGCAACACCAAGCACCAGCAGCAAAACCCCACAGGTGAGTTCAGCCTCTAATAGAGGGCTCACAGAACACATTCATCCCGCCAGTAGGGGGTGGGGGGGAGGGGCTGTCAGAGCATATAAGAAGGTGGAGAGCGATAGCCCCAGACATCTGGGTTTTACAGTCAGTAGGTAGTTTCCTTTGTCAGGTTCCGGTACAGGAATAGTTGCCCAGACCAATCAGGCTCAGCAAGGAAGACAAACTGTGACTAGATGGTGAGCTAGAACAGTTAAAATTAAAGCAAGCTATCGGGCCAGTACTCAGAGATCAAAGAGGTTTTGTAAGCAACGTGTTTGGAGTAAAGGGCAAACACAAGGTCAGACCCGTGATCAACCTCAGGGCACTGAACAGGTTTCTAATATACAGACACTTCAAGGTAGAGGGCATCCATCTGCTGAGAGACATACTCCAGAAGGGAGACTGGCTAGCACGGATAGACTTCAGGGACGCATACCTGATGGTCGCATTCATCAGAGTCAATGTCAACTCCTTCAGTTCCTTTGGAGGGATCAGAAACGGGAGTTTATATGCCTCCCGTTCGGGCTAGCATCAGATTCGTGGTGCTTCACGAAGCTGATGAAGCCAATAGTAGGGCACCTCAGGCAGCAAGGTGTCAAACTGATCATATACCTGGACGATATATGCATTATGTGCCAGGACAAGGGTTTACTGTTGGAGCAGGTGAAGAGCACGACAGACCTGTTGCAACACCTGGGGTTCCTAGAGAATTGGGAGAAATCAAAGTTGATACCAGCCCATTCGATGGAATTTCTGGGTTTTATGGTGGGCACGCTCAGTTTACCTCTGGTGAAAGTAAACTCCATCAAGAGGGAGATAAAGACCATGTTGTCAAAGGCAGACTTATATATAAAAGGACTGGCCAGATAAGTAGGCCGCCTCATCTTCGATACACTCCATTTTGCCAGGGCCCCGTCATTATCGGGTATTACATCTGAAGATAAAACACATCAGGCAGGGCCTGTCATATGACCAGAAGGCCCCCATTTCGCAGGAAGAGAGGACGGAGCTAGAGTTGTGGTATCACCACAAGGAAGCGTGGAATGGCAGGGCGATATTCGACTCCTCCCCAGACCAGACCATAGTATCGGATGCCAGTCGCTGGGGGTCCGATGCAACACCTGGATGACCGGAGTGTGGGCGGTGGTCCGAGAACAAGCTTGCCCTCCACATCAACTGCCTAGAGGAGTTGGCAGGATCTTTCGCAATAGAATGCTGGACACAGGGTAGGGTGAGGTGCTCCATTCTTCTCAAGATGGACAATGGGTCTGCGGTCAAGTACATCAACCGACTGGGCGGAACAAGATCCAACATGCTGGCAGAATTGGTGAAAAGAATTTTGGCGCACTTATGCCTTCAGATACGAGTCAGTGTAATGGCAGAACATTTACCAGGTGCACAGAACCAAATAGCGGACTGGAATTTGAAACACCTGAGGGACTCCAGCGATTGGCAACTGGAGGAGGCAGTCTCAAGAGATCATGAGACGGAGGGGGCCCCCGTCAGACAGACCTGTTCGCCTCGCGACTGCACAGGAAGTTGCTGAGGTTCTACAGCTGGAGACCCGATCCGGAAGTGACAGCTTTCTCCAGGTGTGGGGACCAGCAGCAGATTATGCGTTCCCTCCTTTCGCTATAATACCACGAACGCTAGCACAAATCAGGAGACAGAGTTCAAGTTATAATGGTGACCCCGATTGGAGAGATCAAGCGTGGTTTCCAGACCTCTTGGAAATGTCGTACGAGTCGCCAATGCTACTACTGCAGAGGGAAGACATTCTGCTGGGCCCGACAGGGGACAGACACCCACTGGTTCAAGCAGGGAGTCAGACTGGCAGCGTTGGCGATTTTGGGAGAACCTGAGCCAAGCTGGGCCTTTCGGGATAGGCTCAAGAATTATCAGTGATTCCTGGGCCAAAGGAACCAGCAAAGCATATAGAGGTTCATGGCAACAGTGGTGTAATTGGCGTATGGAGAGGGACGAACATCCCGTTCAAACAGATATAGTGCATGTGGTGAACTTTGTAGCGAATGAAGCGGCTCAGAACAAAGCCTACCGAATGATTAACGCTTCTAGGTCGGCAATATCAGCCGGACACGAGTATTTCGAGGGTAGTGCGATAGGCGAACATCTGCTAGTATGTAGATTAAAGGGATTAAGAGTTTGAGACCTCCAACCCCGAGATATTCACGACTTTGGGACGCGACTGTAGTTTTGAGAAAGTTTGAGTCATGGCCTGACAATGAAGACCTATCCAGAAAGGCTCTTTGGGCATAACGAGCTACATTGCTATGCTTAATTTCTTGTAAGAGGGTTTCAGCTGTTAAGGCTTTGGAAGTAGACAGGAAATCCTTTTCTCCTACTTGAGTAACTTTTTTATAGGAAAGAGGACTAAGACAGGAATAATAACTGTAGAATACTCAGCATTTCCAGACAGACCCAGGTTATGTCCGATTAGATGCCTTATGACGTATGAAAGTGTGGCAGCTTAGCATAGGCCAGCAGGGGAATCCCAATTATTGATAGCAGTAAAGAAACCTTTCAGGATGGTGGCATCAACTACATTAGCGAGATGGGTGAGATGGTGCATGAGCCAGGCAGGGATTGATGTTGCTCATTTCGGTGCACATTACGCTAGAGGAGTCACAGCATACACAGCGTTCAAAATGGGAGCTTGCTTAGAGGATATTATGAAAGCGGCAGACTGGTCTAATGAGTCAACTTTCAAAAAGGTTTACTTTAGACCAGTGGATCAAGTAGCGGCGTTAGTGGTACGTAAGCTTTAAACAAGCATAATCCGATCCTCTGACTCTTGAAATAAATTCGTAATAGAAAGTCATGATTCTATTAAAGACACAGAGGTAAAGGATTATCCCACCGTTGCAATGGTGCAGATAGTTAGAATGAGGACTGAAAGTTATATATATATGATCATTTTATTGTCAATTAATGTGTGTAAACACATTTTCTACGTTGCCCACCCATTATAAAACAGTTGGTTCAGTGATGCTGTTTAATTTTTTAATAGGTGCAGATTCGAAACCTTCCGGTTCCTTTAAGAATGACAAAAGGAATTTTGGGAGTTCAAGCGTTTACCGGTTGGGATGCAGAGTTTCATTGATGACCAGCTTCATAAAGAGGAAGAAGGAAAAGGAGACAAGGTGTTTATACAAAATGGAAGTACATGATTGAACTGTTGGGATCACGTGAATTGTTTAAACCAAGGGAACACACTTCAAATTTGCACGTTTTCATGGACATTGTAGTATTTGACAGTGTGTTCGAGTTTCAGATTAACTATTGGCTGCTCGAAAAGTAAAGAGTTGAGCATAATCCTTAACCTCTGTCTTTAATAGAATCATGACTTTCTATTATAAATTTATTGAAAATCTGTATTCACCTGCAACAAAGCTCCCAACAGATACACATCTACGCTCCAAATGCTGCCATTAATCTCTAACCAACTTTGGCTTTCTGTATGCTATTGTGTCACAGTTTATTACACGGCACACGCGAGCCAGGGAACTCCTTCCCCTACAATGAGTGCTGCGCACAATAAAATGCTTTTTATTTTTAGTATACTACGGATTCTTTTTGAGTAGGCCTCCAACACGTCTCGCACCCAACCTGTGTGTCACAATGGACTAGGAACCAGGCCGGTGTGTTGTCAATTAATACTTTATTTATTATTTTAATATCAAATCAGAACAAATAGATGACAGCAGCCACTAATGTGGTGGCAACACAAAAATGCACAGACTTCTAGAAAGTAACCAGGTAAAGAGATACTGTGGTGACTCTCCTATTTTGTTTTATGAAAAGTAGTACAAAACTATTTCACTCAAATGATTACAGGAAGGTTAAGCACTCCCCCCTGCAACACTCCACCCCCCAAACAACAATTGGATTGAATTCCTTTGAATGAAGGCAGTGGCAGGGGTAACAATACAATAGGTTTTGGGGTGGTGCCCACAGATAAAAGATGGGGAACGAGTTAAGAGGGGGACATTTTGTTTTGGAGTACAATGGAAAAATGGGTTTTCAATGATTTAATACTACTGCTATGGGACAGCTCAAAAGGGAACTTTGGGCTGCTTACACTATAAGACAAATAGGGCTTCAGCTAGCTATCACGCATAGGAAATTCGATTTTAATATAGGCAAAACATGAAGAAAAAAAATAAAGGGGATGCAATTCAAAATCTGTGATCAGGGTACAGTAGGCAAAGAGATATAAAGTAGGGAAAACGTGTTTAAACAGGTGAAGTGACATTTTTAGAAAAACAAAAATGGAAATCACACTAATTTTACTTGGGCTGGAAATGACAGGCACGCTTTCAACAAGGAGAAAGGCACACAGGAACCATGGTCTTCGGTGTAAAGGACAGGGGCAACTAACAGGTAGGCTTTGGGCAAAAGGGACTACTAGCAATGGGAACAACAGTTTGGGTTTAATATGACAGATGCAAATAGGCATGACACTGGCAAATGAACATTCGCTTAGCTGGGCATAATTTAGACACAGGGATACATTTGTTTTTCCACTCACAGGGGGATTAATTCTTTTGGGCAACACTTTAATGATTATAACAATTAACAACAACACTGGGAAAAAGATTCTTTTGAACGCCAAGAATCCCGAACCTGTGAAATTCAATAGGGGAATTAATGGATTTACTTAAAAAAATACTAATATTTACACAGTCAACTGAGGGGGTTTTCAATGGGGATATGCAAACATATACAGGCAAACAAGAGATTCTTCTATGGAGAGATGGCTGAACTACACTGGCAATTTGGGGTTTTAAATGTGGAAATATTGGATACACTGCTACAAAAAAATGAAGGGCTTATGCAATTTAGGGCTGGGGTGATTGCTACTTACACAGCAAGCCTTTGTTTCAGTTTCAGGAAAGCCAGTTTCATCTCAGGACACTCTGGAAAGATAGGACAGGGGGTCTGGACACTCCACTCTCAAAGATGATAAGTTTCAGCAGCCTTCTCTCCATCCTCCTTTTTGGTCTCCCTGATTTTTGTGTGTCCTCAGCCCTAGTACAGTTCCCCCTTATATAGCAGAAATGACCACTAATTTTACAATCTAGGGGAAGTACCCTGCAATAATCCACCGCCGCCAGGATTGGACAGTTACCCTCTCTCTCTCTGCCCCCAGTCAGGACTGGTTTAGGGATTTTGGAGCAACACCTGTCTTTTCCCATTTATCACTATCCTTTGTTCTCCTTTCAACTTTTTGGCAAAAACTAGTTATGCATCTTAACTTCATACTTGTTCTAGCAACTGCCATCTGACGCATATATTCTGTTTTAGCTGATCAAGGGGAATTAAATAAGCTGACCGCCAAATCCGTACGATGTAGCATGGCCAGGTGTCACATTTTTGTAGTTTTCATAAAATGTACAACAGTTATGAATATGTAAGCTATCAAGCATATTTCTAATATCATTTTCCATCTTTTCACCGACTCACACAATTGTCACACCGTCAGATCAGCCAGAAACCTAGTCTAACTGACCATTACAGTTCCCAGAGTCACAGGTAGATGCATTTTATACCCTCAAAACCGCCTGGAAATTAAATGAAAAATGGCATGAAAATGAAATCAATCCTCAGTCCGATTGCTGCGCAAAATGCCTAAATGAAAATAGTATTTTAAATTAATTTGGAGTGTCTGTTCAGCAAATGGGATGGCTGCTTCAGCCCCCACAGCCATATGTCTCCATGGGCTCGCCTGTGACCAGAGTTTTTTTTAGGAGTCTATCTGAAGTCAGTGTGGGTTCTTTTTGAAGTGGGTGAAACAAGGACTTGCACCTTTTTGTCATGCTTCAGCCAGGGATGACACTTCCTTGAAGTCCGTGCTTTAACTGCCTTCAGGGCCAGCCAGTCTGGGGAACTGTGGAATTTCAACACCTTCAGCAGCAGATTCTATTGCAGGGTGTCATTAGATGAGAGCTGCGACATCCAGGGCTCAGAGTTGAGGCGAAAGAACACATGGCTGTCCATCAGTGACAAAATCATGCTTAAAACCATCTCACTAACCCACAAATGTCTCGACAAGGCTGCCCCACTCTACCTCTCAGAGAGAATCATCAGAAAATCATCAGCACAGCTAACTCCTTCTGCCTGGTAGTTCCTAGATTTAAACTAAAATAATGCCAGAGGGGATAGCTTCCCTGGTATGGCAGCTCAGTAACAGAACGCCCTCCCACCACACTTGAGAGCGGACCAAACCTTCCTAAAATGTAGGCATAATACCCTAAACTGGCTCATAGCCAATGATCACTGACCCAACTAAATGCCTGGCCCTACCTGTACCATATTGTATGATCTATAATGATGTATATAACTGCACATAAATACTGCAAGTTCTAGTATTTTGTTGTGACCAGTGTATGTATATAAATATTGTAATTCTGTAATCTTATTGTATATCCTGTTGCAATCATTGTAACTTGTGTCTAAAGTATACCTTGTAACCTCCTGATACTTGCGCCCAGATACCTCTGGGTTTGGTGCGCCATACAAATAAACAAAAATACAAACATACAAAACATACACACATACACACATACAAAACAACCAAACCAAACAGGGCTGAAGTGGGGCATTTCATTGTGAAGTTTTGACCCCAGCCAGAACAGGCTTTTTTTTCCATGTTACTGGTGTTTTGTGGGTGAAACATAATATACATTTGCTTTGGTCACCCCACACGTTTTGCTTTTTCTGACATTTTTCTGTGAGCAGCGATACCTTTTTCCATTGTGGCTTTTTAATGCCGTTTTTATTTGCAAACACATGTGCGGGCCCTTTCTGCTTTTTATGTTTAAAAATCCTGTTTTCCATGTCACAGGATTCTTTGATTCCTCCTTCTCGGGTTAATTACACTGCTGCTTGTCCATTGATGATAGGTAGGCCCCTTTCCACATGGCTCTCAAACTTTACATGAAGCAAAAGAAAAAGCCACACCGTTTTTGTTGCATTGTTTAAATGCCTGCTATTCATGCAAAAGGGACTTCCGTTTGGGGCCTTTAAACGCACCCCGCGATTGTTGGCGATTTCCTCGAGTCATGTTTTTGTATTTCCCTTGCAAGATGGTATTTCAGGTCTAATTTGGTATACTGCAATCATTAAGTCAATCCCTTCATAAAAGACACAGTAGTCTCTAATAACCATCAGGTACCTGGTATTTCTTTATTCCAGAATAACTATTTTTTGTCACATATAAAGTCAACAACCCATTTCCCACTGAATTTAATGAGCAAGTATATTCATAGTTTGTCTACAACCATCTCAAATTCACAATTAATATCTCATCCTCTATAGAAACAATAAGGCATTTATCAGACAAAGCTTAGGGGTAGAAAGAGTAGTTTTTCGTAATTTTATTTATTTTTTTACATTTGTAGAGCGCACTACAGCTCGAGGGATGTTCCGACACTACGACTCTTTAAGGATAATGAAGTCTTCTGGATTAGATGTCTAAGTGGGCAAGAGATCTTTTTGTATATATCTATAGTGGAATGTTGGGCTATTACACATCCCAAAATGTCATCACGCCAATGATGTAGACCCAAGATAAAAGAAAGTGATTAGATACCGTAGTTATTTTATATGTATGAATTGTGTTTTTTATTCATTGTTATGGCTTTCCTTTTTTCAAATGTATGGGAGTTTTGTTTTTAAAGCAAAGCCTGCTTACTAATACAAACAAAAAATCCCATACATTCTTTACACAAAAAGGCATAAAACAAAAAGAATATCAATTCATATTTTAAGGACAATCTCTTTTTGGAATTATTTCGCTTTTTAATGCAATTTTAAAACAGGGTTTTAATTCAGAAATCTTGTGCCCTCAAACCAAAATATTACAAGTGTATAGATTGAATTACACCGAGCCTCACTCAGAGTTTACAAGATCCGACTCAGCAACAGCATAAAAACAGCCACCATTCTACAGGGAGGCTAAGCACTCTTCATCAACGCACCCCTGCCTCGTGGTGAGCCTATATGCATCCTTAGAAACAGTCTCTTTTCCCAGCCATTGCTCGGCTTCTCTGTGTTGCCCACGAGTCTGTGTGTTGTCATCAGGTGCTTCCTGCACATGCACCCAGCACTGTCATCCAGGTTTTTCTGTTTCAGCAACCACCATCGGGGCCCGCAGCACAGAGACGGGTGCTGGGACAGCGTCAAGGCCTATTTCAGTTGAAAAGGGCCATTTGGGGGGGCACCAGAAACTGGCCCAATGTTGGCAATCAGCGTTGGTGTGTGGCCTTCAGAGCGCACATTACAAGCTGCATTTATTGGAGCCGTTCGGCGTCGCCTCGAGCCTCTGTGGTATTTTTTTTCACTACATGATGAGCCCATTGCTGACAAACGAGGACTAATCACGAGATGGCCAGCGCGCGCAGGGAGCTGAAAAACGAAACGTCCTTTTTAGGCTACATCTAGTGCTTCAGCTCCCTGCTGGCTAACCGTCTCGTGATAATCGACGGCTATAAAGGCCCTCGTCTCCGTTGTATTCACCCCACTGGTGGCACATACTTTTCTTCGCTCTATGCACAGTCGTGTTGAAATTTGCCCCCCCCCCCAGCCTCTCCAGCCAGCCCTGGTGCTAATGACCTTGGGGTTGGCTATGCCGTGCATTGACGGTCTTCTGGCGATCCCTTGCTTCCCTTTGGCCATGGTCTCAGGATGGTGGGCCGTTACCACAAGGTATGTTGCCCAACGCTATAAACACATGGACTCTGGCTGAGGTTTATAACCTCTGGGAAAGACTTCATTCTGGATATTGACTTACTTGAACAGCACCCCAACAACCAGCAGAGAAACGATCCTCTTCGCCTTTCTAAAAGGCAAAAAATAACATATGCTGTTCAATTCCCCAAATAAAGACAACAATCAAACAAAAAATGGACAAAGTTTATGGCAATGACGACACATTGGCCTCGCACCGCCATTATAATGCCAGTTTAGTACTGGGAGATTCCGGTTATTGCCCACGGCGTCTCCAAATTCCTCGGCATCGCGGTTTCAGAAGGTACGAGTTTGAAGCCACGTGCTACCGGCAGTCGGCAGCCACAGAGCACATCCACCACCCCACCGAGCCCCCGCTTCTGTCTGCTGATCTCTCTGGATGTGCCATTCGGGTCAGGGCTGCAATCTCCGATGCCGCGCTGGCGCGTTATAAATTCTACACTGCAGTAAAATAACTCGAATCGAACCAACAACGCGGTTCGGTGGCACATCGGGGACATCCAGGGAGAAGAAGAAAGCCATTTGCGGGGTGAGCTGGATAGCGCAGCAAAGCACCTGCAAACCCAGGGATGTAAAGGCCTTACAATGCAACCCAACCGGGGCGCAAAAGGAGGAGGACGCCCGCGCACGTTAGAACGACCCAATACTTAGCTCCTGGCCGTTTCTGGATGAAGGACACACGCGGATGGGGCAGCTTGCTCGCGCTTTAAGAAGTCCGTGCGCGACCATCTCCGAGCAAATATCGCCTGGAATTGTCTTTTTAGCAGCTGTCCAATCCCGCGACCGCATAACTGCCACTGCCAACTATTCAACGCCCCGTCCAGCCTCCCAAATAACGCCCGCCGCAAGGTACTCTGCCGGAGTGCGAGTGTATAATATATGTATATTAAATATGCAAAATAAACGCGCGCGTGCCTGGTATATCATAGCTCAGTGTACGGAACGAAATAGATCCCTTCTGCGATACATTATAGACCACATAGGTCACTTTGGCATTCGATATCACGTAGACACAAAAAAATACCCCTTGGAATGGAATTCCATGGATAATGGCTTTTATCTTGTTGGTCCAATAGAAGGTGACAAGACTCAATCAGAATCATGCAACATCCCGCTCCACCCGACTGCTCAGCCACCATGCCCCGCCCCCAACAGAGCCCAAAATAAACGACTTCTTACCGTTCGGCGGCACAGCTTGGACAGTCCGTGAATCTTACTCTGGCTTTCTCCGGAAAAAGCACGCGGTGCAGTTCCTGCGCGAGTCCAGCTTTAGAGGAAGCCCGGATTGCAGAAGCAGCCGCATCGGGTTCATTTATACAATAGCCGGAGCTGGTCTTCTTCCAGGAAGGAGCGATGGTCCTTGCATAAAAGCACGCTGCCAGCCAATCAGCCCAGCATCCAACTGTACGTTACACAAGAAGAGCCGGGCTGCGCCACAGCGCCCTTTGGTGGAGCCAACCGCGACTGCACACGCCTGCTGACATAACGGCGATTACGTAAATCCAGCCTGTCCCGATACACTGAGGCACGGTGACATACCAATACAAACCTGCAGCGAAAAGCTAGGTGGCAGAGGAAACGCATACAACTACAGGTCACACAAGCTTTCATTAAATATCCTAGGTAGGCTGCGCGCCAGCAGCCCTGCATCTGCGTGCTGCCAGTGGGTCATGCACACAGAAACGAGTATGTAGTCTGACATGTCAAAGGTTGGAATCCCGTGTTTCCGAGTCAGGCTTCACCTTTATATGGTGGATAGAATTATTGAGTTGGTTAATGGTAAACACGTTTTTTTATTGTACATCCGATACCATACGACTTGCAGCAAACGCTAGAACAATACGTTTTGTTCGTAGCATGCGGTCTGCAACGCAGTTAAGTAATCCCGTACCTTGCAAATGGTGCTTGTTTTTATCTAGCTAATATTCGTGTTCATGCATATAACAAGATACTTTAGTGGTTTCCGCACAGATGAAGAGAACAGAGTATAACCTGCAGGCCCCTCCTTCGAGGGTAATATAACTAATAACATTCGGCTAGATGGTGGTAACATCTGCCATCAGGCCCAAGACCAGTGGCAGATTTAAGGCAGAGGGCCCAGTGGGCAAAAATGACAGAGCCCCAGGTGGGCGATCATCGAGGCACAGCCTAGAGTGGGCAGGGTTGCACAATGATGAACTTTAGGGACAATGCTACTTTTCAAAGTTGTGTTTTTTTACAGTTTTCGGTGTTGGTGGTGGGAGGCGTCTTACTAGTTAGTGACGCTGGGCCCCCTGGCCAGGTTTTGCTCTCAATGGTGGCAATACTGAAAGATCAAGCCTGAAGCTAATGTTGGAAATTATAGGGTTCAAGGCAATGGGAAGACACATTACAGGAAGAGAAAAGACATAACAGTTTTCAAAAATTAATGAGCCGAATTTGCCAATTAAAAATATTTTGATTAGCAACATTGTACTAATATTATGAATGTTACCAGAAGTTATTTGTAACCAAGACATAAAATGAGCAACAATACAGCAGTTTTGTGTACCGCTAAAGTAAGACATTAGTGAGATGAGCCAGGCCTTGCAGATTCTTTGAAATTCCACTAGAATTGCAGGTCAAGTAACTTAGTTTACCTACTTGACCTAAGAGAAATGCACTCAACCCATGGCAATGGATGACAACACATTTAAATGTGCTTTGTCTTAAATGGTATATGTCAGCACATACCCACTTCATGTTTGCCACACTGCTGTCAGCCATGCACAGTGAACTCTGACATTTACTGCAAATAAAGTAAATGTTAAATAAAAGGTGCAAACATCCCTTGCAAATGGTACTTGCCCCTTAATAAAATCTGTTCTGCTGTGAGAGTGGGTGAAAAGACTCCAAGCCTTGCATGCGTGTCTGTAAAATGTAAAAAGTTACCCGCATGAATGGACACCAATAAATCGATATGCTAAAAAGGCTCTGACAACAGTTTTGCAAGCTCTCCCCCTTTAGCAATACATAATGCAATCTTAATCATAGAGTAAAGCAAGCTCAGGAAGCTAAGTACATATGGCAATGCGCTAGATCTGTAGAAGTACATACTGATAGGAACCATTTATCACTACTTTGCGTAATTGTTAGCTTTGTTTATTCATTATGTAAGAGGAAAGGCAGTAAGAGTAAGCAGAGTGGATGGTGTAGCAGGCAGAGGACTGGGCAAACTAGTTAAAACCGGCCAGTCCAATATTTTCGACTTGTGCAGCAAATTTCTATTCACCCAACCATTTGGGGTCGCATTAATACTACCATTGACAGCCTAGAGAAAGATTGAGGTCAAAACAAGCGTCGGCTGTTTTTTTTTCATAATTATAGAGACTCCATTGATTTTGTTTTTCCTCAGTGCAGAGTGGTTGTGGTTTCGTTGGATAGATTATTGGCTACTCTAACAGTTACAAGACAGTATTATTTTGGAACAGTTATTGGTTGGCAGTAGCCTTACAAACGTTGACTACTTGGCAGGTCATCAGTACATGAGCAGTGGCAGGGGGCGTGGCATGAAGGTGCTTCATTTCCCAATTAATAATACACCATCTCTGATTTCCTAGGCCACAAGCCAGGATTTTAGCTTTGAGCTTGGGTCGGTTATCTTCGTTCTGAGAACTTGAGGGGAGTGAAGGTCTAAGCCTAACTGTGTCTGGAGTTAATGAATAGCAACTGCTCTCCAACTATAACCACTTTTTAATTATTTATTTTTTATTTTTTTATTTTGTGTTTTAGTTCATTGAACTTTTCACAAATTTATATCCAACATATCAAATAGAATAGAATTACAATGTATAAAATGTATATAAAATTACACTAACATTTTAATACGACTTAATTACATAAAGTCAGATATATATGGGATACATTACTCACCGTAATCGTATTTCTGATGCTTGTATCTGCTTAGATTCACATGCTGTGCATAGGCCGACATCTAGTGGAAGCTGCGGAGTATTACAGTTTGTTTTTCGAAAGTCGAAAATGGGCGTCGACACAGGCGTGCCAGTAATACTATCCCTAGTGTGACGTCCACTGTACCCAAGATCCCTCACGCGTGTAGGATCCTCAGATTGTATTTTTTCTGACATGAGGAAGCATGAGGAGTAGCGTGAGTACAGATAATCCAAGCAGATAGACAGAAAAGGTAAGACTACAAGCAATCATGCGCCTTCTCTCGGAGGGGAGGAAGGGTGGGTCGCATGTGAATCTAAGCAGATACAAGCATCAGAAATACGATTACGGTGAGTAATGTATCCCTTCTGAGGCTTGTGGAATCTGCTTAGATCACATGCTGTGCATAGATTAGCGAGCAGTACCAGAAGAAGGAGGTGGGATGTGAGAAGGGTCATGAGCAAACAGGTGTCTTAGAACCGCTTGTCCCACTTGTGTATCTGTCTTGGAATGAGTGTCAATGCAGTAATGCTGAGTAAAAGTGTGAATAGAGCTCCAAGTAGCCGCTTTGCAAATGGTGTCGAGGGGAACATTTGCAATGAAAGCCAGAGTGGCACCAATGCCTCTAGTAGAGTGGGCCCTTGGCGTAAAAGGCAGAGTCTTGTCAGAAAGAGAGTAACACAGCTGTATACAGTTGATAATCCACTTCGAGATAGCGCCCTTAGAGACGCGATCCCCCTCTCTGCCTGTAGCTACGGAGACAAACAGTTGATCTGTTTTCCTTAGCGGTCTGGTTTTATTTACATAGTATAGGACCGCCCTACGCACATCTAGGGTGTGTAGTTTCACCTCAGCCGAGCTTTGCGGGTTCTGGAAGAAAGCCGGAAGCTCGATGGACTGGTTTACATGGAACTTGGATATGAATTTAGGTGAGAACCTAGGGTGTGTGCGTAAAACCAGTTTGTCCTTGTGGATAGTAAAGAAAGGATCCTGCACTGACAGAGCCTGAATTTCACTGACCCTTCTTATGGAGGTAATGGCTACTAAGAAGGCCGTTTTATAAGTCAGGTGTTTGAGACTACTTCTATGCATGGGTTCGAATGGGGGTCCCATGAGCTTAGCTAGCACCACGTTGAGGTCCCATCCTGGCGGTGGGTTCGAAATAGGAGGGTGAAGTCTCTTTACTCCTTCCATGAAGGCTTTAACCACTGGTACTTTCCACCACGAGACCTTGTTATGGGATGTGGTGTAAGCCGAGAGGGCTGCCAGGTGTACTTTCAGCGAGTTAAAAACCAACCCTGCATCCAGCAGGTGGAGCATGTATGTCACAACGTTGGAAGGAGTGCAATCAACCGGGTTGATTTGTTTATTCTGGCACCAGATAACGAATCTTTTCCACTTATCAAAGTAACAGTGCCTTGTATTTGGTTTCCTGGACTCCTTTAGAATGTCCATACACCTCTGTGGTAATTTGAGATGTCCAAACTCTATGACTTCAGGAGCCATGCTGCTAGGTTCATAGAGTTGGGTTCCTGATGCACTGTTTGACCCTGTTGCTGGGACAGTAGGTTGTACCAGGCTGGGAGTCTGATGGGTTCGCACACCGCCATCCTGCGTAGGTGTGGAAACCATGGTTGTCTCGCCCACATGGGAGCAACTAGGATGAGCGTCATAGATTCCTTGTTCATCTTGTACACCACCTTCCTGATGAGAGGAGTTGGTGGAAAAGCGTACGCAAACATCCCTGACCAGTTCATCCACAGGGCATTCCCTTGGGAGTCCGGCTGGGGGAACCTGGATGCAAATCCTGGGCATTGTTTGTTTTCGCTTGTGGCGAATAGGTCTATAGTGGGGAAACCCCACTGAGAGAAGAGATCTTCTACTACGTCTCTGTGAAGGACCCATTCGTGTTCTTCTGGGAGGGAGTTTCTGCTTAGAGCATCCGCTAGGGAATTGAGCTCCCCTGGAACATGTTGCGATGACAGGAAGATGTTCCGTCTGAGTGCCCATATCCATATTTTCTGGGCAAGCTTGGACAGATTTGGCGAACGAGTCCCCCCTTGCTTGTTCAGATAGAACATGGCTGTCGTGCTGTCCGTCCTGATCTGCACCGACAAGTTCAGTAGATGGGGCTCGAACGCCCTTAGCGCTCGGAATACTGCCAGAAGCTCTAGCAGATTGATGTGGTTCTTGGCTACTGAGTGAGACCAGAGACCCTGAGCTGTGTGGTGGAGATGGTGAGCTCCCCACCCAGTCAGGCATGCATCTGTAGTCACCACGGCTTGTACTTCGGGATCGTAAAAGGGTTTCCCCTTTGCGAGATTCTCTCTTGTCCACCAGTGTAGGCTCTGTACGAGTGTTGGCGAAACGACCACTAGATCGTCCCAATGACCACTTGCCTGAGACCACTGTTTCGCCAACCATTCCTGCATGGGACGCATGCGCAGACGCGCGTGGGGGACCAGGTAAATGCATGACGCCATCATGCCCAGTAACCGCATAGCTTTGCGTACTGTTATCTGTTGACCTGACTGATAATGCGGAATTTGCAGAAGTATATTCCGAATTCTCTCTTCCGAAGGGAAGGTCAATCCTTTCTGAGTATCTAGGATAGCTCCTAGAAACTGTTTTGAGGTGCTTGGCACCAGACTTGACTTTTTCTCGTTGATGGAGAAGCCTAATTCGTGGAGGAGGTCGATAGTCCTCTGAATGTTTGACCTGCAAATTCCTGGGGTTTCCCCCGTTATGAGCCAGTCGTCCAGATAAGGGTACACCGGGATTGCTTCCCTGCGTAGGTGTGCAGCCGCCACCGCCAGTACCTTGGTGAATACCCTTGGTGCTGAAGCTATCCCGAAGGGCAGTACCTTGAATTGGTAGTGGCGACTGTCCACCTTGAAGCGCAAGTACTTTTTGTGCGCTGGGAGCATGGAAATATGAAAATAAGCATCTTTCATATCCAAGGTTGCCATGTAATCCCCCTTTTTTAGGAGGGGGATTACCTCTTGTAGCGTGGTCATACGGAATTTTTGGGGCTTGACATATTTGTTGGCAGGCCGTAAGTCCAATACTGGGCGCATTGTCAAATCTTTCTTTGGCACAAGGAAGTAAGTTGAATAGATACCCTTGTTTACCTGGTGTCCTGGGACGAGTTCTATCGCGTCCTTTTCTAGCAGAATGGCGATCTCCTCGAGAAGGATCCTTTGATGCTCTAGGGAGTGCACTCTTTGTCGTGGAGGATGATTCCGGGGACGCTGCAGTAGTTCTATACAATATCCTGCGGATACTGTTGACAGCACCCATCTGTCTGAGGTGATCCCTTCCCAAGCCTGGGTGAAGGTGGAAATGCGTCCCCCTACTGGGGTTGCGTGGCAAGGGACCCTGAACTGAGCGTCACTGTTTTGGTGGAGGCGTGCCCCCGCCCTTGTTGGGGCTGCCTCTGCCTCTTCCACGACCTCTCTTGTTACCCCTGCCGTAACTCTGGGTAGACTGCTGGTTGTTATTCCATTGTGTACCTTGTCCCTGGGCATAGTTGCCTCTTTGTGAATTTTGGCCGCGTGGGCGACGAAAATTATTGTTCCCCCTCTGGTTAGGGGGTTTGTTGGTAAGCTGGCCAAGGGATTTGAGAGTCTCATATTCATCTTTGGCATTTTTAAGTGCGTCTTCGACCGCTTTCCCAAACAATAGGTCGGGTTCCACTGGCTTGTCTATTAAAGAAGCCTGGGTTTCTGTCTTGAATCCCGACTGCCGTAACCACGCATGTCTCTTGATAACAGTACCTTCTGCTATCAATCTCCCTGCGTTGTCAGCGGCGTCGAAAGTTGCTTTTAAAATGCAACCAGACACGGCTCTCCCCTCTGCCGAGATCCGAGCCAGCTGGCCCTTTAACGGTTCTGGAGCAGAGGCAATGAGCGCCTTGACTTCTTCCCATTGATGGCAATTGTAACTAGCCAACAGGGTGGTGGAATTCGCAATCCTTGCTTGGTAGGCGGACGTTGAGGCTACCTTTCTGCCAAACCCGTAAAGTTTTTTGCTCTCCTTGTCGGGAGGAGCTTCTGATGAAGATAAGGGCGTGCCAGCCCTCTTTCTAGTGTTGGTCACCACTAGGGAATCTGGTTTAAGATGTCCCTTTATATACAGAGGGTCAGACTGGGCTGCCCGGAAAATCTTTTCAATTCTGGGGTTGACAGCTCTGGTGAGGTTAGGATTCACCAGGGAAGGATCTATTCTTCGTTGGATGGATTTGAGGATAGGGATGGTCTGAGCGACCGGTCTTCTCTCTCCTACAAACTCCTCCGCGAAGTCCCTTTCCTCCTGTACACCGTGGGTGTCGATGTGGAAGTGTTCCGCTGCTCGAGCGAGAACCTCGTTAAGGAGGGGCTGGTTATCAACTGGGGAATCTACTCTGTAAATTTCCTGCTCATCTTCTCCCTCCTCCAGGTCCTCATCCTCTGCATAGTAATCTGTCCCGGTTTGTTCTTCCATAAATGCAAACTCCTGGTCCTCTTCAGGGAAAACTTGTCCCTGATAACTGGGGAGTGGAGTAGAATATGGAGTGGAGTAAGGCTGAACCTTGAAGGGTTCAGGTCTTTCGACCCGGGGCTCTTTACTTAGCGGGATAGGATCGGAGGAGCCTGAGGGTGTGGCCCCTTGAGGGTTATATGAAAGAAAGTGTTCTGGGTTCTTATCATAAAAATCAGCCAAGGAAGACATCCTAGACATAACCCTGTCTATGTCTTCACTGGACCATTCCCTGGAACAGGGTATTACTTTAGCAGGTGATTTCTTAGGCTTTACAGGGGTGGAAGGCTGTGCTTTCCGCTGTTTCCCCCCTTCCGTGCGTGGAAAAATGTTTTCCCTGTCCCTTGGGGGCCCCAGAGACTTTCGACGCCTGGCGTCGAGGGTCTGGAGAGGTATCTGTGTGCTTCGGGCGTGGGGCCTCACTGATGTTAACCGCGGTCTCGGTATCTTGGAGCGCGGCCTGGGGGTGGAAGTCGTCTTCGTCTCCCGACGATCGAACTTCCGTTAGTGTGTGTAGCGAGGCACTCTTGGCAAGAGTGGATGATTGCCTTGCGTCGTGAGGCGATCTCGATCGAGAGCGCCCAGAGGACACCGAGTCGGACCGTTCTTTTTGTGCCTCTTTCCGGGAAGTCGACGTCGTCGAGGTCCGGTTGGTCTTAGTGTGTTTAGTGTGTGTTAGGTGTGTAGCGCTTGCGTCGCCGGGGGTCTTCCCCATAGCCGCCTTGCCGGACGACCTTCCGAGGTCGGGGACCTGCGCTCGTCGGCTGTCTTTCGACGCCGTAATGCCCTCGCCGTCCGAAAGTACGGCGTCGCTGCCATCGCTGAAGGCGCCCTCCGCTGCCATGGCCTCCTGCCTGGCGTGGTGGGCCCAACGCTTTGTCGAACGGTCCTTAAGTGTCTTAGGTTTAAACCTACTACACGCTCTGCAGTTCGCTTCGGGGTGATCCCTCGGCAAGCAGAGATTGCACGTGGCGTGCCTGTCGACCCAAGGGTATTTGCGATTGCACTTGGGGCAGAATTGAAAAGGGGTACCCTCCATACGCACCTTAAGGCAGCGGGCTGCTAAGTGTAGGAATATATATAAATGTAACTATATATCAAGAGTGAAGAGTATGTACCACCCCCCACTCTCCCTACTTGTAAGGGCCGAGGCCAGCGGCCTACTAGGCCCGGGCCGAGGCCAGCGGCCTACCGAGGCCCAGATCCGTCGTGCAGCAGTCGACGGTCGATGACTTCTCCAGCCGTCGTCGAGGTTGAGGGTCGACGTTGGGGTGGGGAAGGGAATGAATAAGAATTAAAATTATAATAACAGCAAAAGTATGGCTAAGGCCAGGGAACTCCGCAAGATGCTTCCGACCAGTATGGCGGAAAAAAACAATCTGAGGATCCTACACGCGTGAGGGATCTTGGGTACAGTGGACGTCACACTAGGGATAGTATTACTGGCACGCCTGTGTCGACGCCCATTTTCGACTTTCGAAAAACAAACTGTAATACTCCGCAGCTTCCACTAGATGTCGGCCTATGCACAGCATGTGATCTAAGCAGATTCCACAAGCCTCAGAAATATATATATATAAAGAAAAAAGCAGACTAAGGCTAAAATTAAGACCAATCAAAAATTAGGACAGAGGACATAGGATATGATGAGCACATCAAGCATACATAGCAGATTTTCGAAATAACGAGTAACAGAAGAGATCGAGACATATGGTATATCTAATTACAAAGGACAAGATGCCCAGAAGTCAGGCATACAATAACCAACCTCCAAGCCAGGTCAAATAAGAAAACATAATGACCATTAGCATCCTTAAATCTAGACTAGGTATCTAAATCCGTCAGCAACTTGACCACCTCTACAAATTTTTGCAGGCGTTCATTGACCACCTTCCAGATGTGGGTGATCGCAATAACCAAACTATTATTCATCCCAGAGAGGCACCTCAGCCAGAAGATTTCATTTACAATATATACCTGATCATACTCAAATTTGGCAAAATATTTACCATAGGTCGATCTCATAATCGGACAGCAGGAGAGTACATTCCTAGCAGTTCCCACTACTGTATCATCTAGACATAATCTGCAGTTCCTTCTCTCAAATGCAACACCAGTCCAGGCTCACCGTACCCCTAATACATTCAGGTGGTTAAGTTGAATATCCAAAAATATTATACGATTAGCCTGAGAGGGCATCAATTTCAGATCGTTTTTAGGTTTTTCGTATGAGAAAGGCATCTTCATAAACGTACACAGAGAGCTCATAGTAGCTACCTTAACGTAGCTGGCAACCCAGTCACACTTCTCTATCGAATCCGTGAGAGATTTTAACACAGCCCCTTCCCTGTATTCCCATTTGGGAGTCCATCCAATTCTATCAAAAAGTTGGTAATTTATCTCCTGGAATGTATTCAGGGGATCTGTTTTACCTCCCTCTAAACCTTCCCGAAGGATATACAATAGGGTTTCAGGGCGGGCAAATTTGATTTTTACATAGAGTTTAGCTCTATTATGCTCGATCTGTGCAGACAGGGAGATAAGCCCCAATTCAAGCCTCAGCGCCTAAACCGGTGTGTAAACCTAACAACCTTCTCCATATCAAACCTTCTGTCACAACGGCCCAGTCTGACCAATTGGAGAATGATGTCTGCAGGGCGTAGAGAAATATTGAAGCCAACTTCTGTTTGTATATGTTAATTATTCCCAGCAGACTATAGCCCGCCGTTTTTTTTTTTTTATAGAAAAGGACATTACTGTTAAGGTGGCCATTACATTAGATCTTTTACTTTGTTGGACCATGGGATTAATTTTCCTTCTTTCAACACAAACCTCATGGGCCAAATATTTCTAGAAGTTAACTTTCCTTATCACACCCAACGGACAGGTTATACCAGACTTTTTACAACAGTTGCGGCCAACCGCCATGAATTGAGTTTTGGACAAGTTAATTTTTAAACCATTATTCTTAGCATAGTCACAGATGGCTATGGCACCAAAATATGTATTATCAAAGATAATGATCTCATCTCATCTGCATAGCTGATCCATCCTATTTTATGCAGTCCAATTCTAGGAAAGGCGTTCATTCTTTCTTTGAAGATTTCACCAAAGTCGGCCATGAACCAATTATACAACGTAGGTGCTAAGGCACAGCCCTGCCTTACACCCTTTTCAATAGAGACAGGTTCAGACATCACATCCAAGTTGTTGAGGCGGACCATGGCCATACTTTCTTCATAGATCATGCAGAAGTATAGAAGATGTGGGGGCATACCAAATGATTCAAGTTTCGACCATAGTTTCTTACGCTCAACAGAGTCGAACGCAGAGGAAAAATCTACAAATAACATATACAAAAGGTGGGTTATCACCATTGGCCTGCTCAGTAAGTGTATTCACAAAGATATTATCCTAAGTGGAGCAGCCCTTGCGAAAGCCCGTTTGAGCCATATCTAATATGTTTTCGGTATTGATCCATTTGGTCATTTCAGAGAGTATTAGGGTACAGAAGATCTTACTCGGCACATCAGTGAGTGCCAGGAGCCTATAACCTTCTGGGAGATTACGTGGTCCACTCTTAAAGCCCGGAATAATATTAGACTTCTTCCAGGAGTCCGGCATCATGCCCGTATCTATCACCTTTTGAAATATGAGACCCAGTATGTCTGCCCAGACTTCGAGGTTTTCTTTAATTATGATGTTACAGAGCCCATCGGGTCCCAGAGCTCTGGAGGATTTGAAGTTCTTAATTACCTGTATAATATCGTCCCTACATATGTTCATATTAGGAATAGTTTTTTTTCCAGCTTACTTACTTCGCCTTTGAATTTGATGGTGAGAAACCTGGCCCGGGTGCTACTATCAATGAGAATTAGGAGCTCATGGTTACCCACATTACTAATGGATCTGAAACTGGCCCAGATTTTTTGGCATCAACATCAATAAGCAGCTGCACCATTTGTTGCCAATTGTTGTCCTCAGAGGCCAGATGCAGTCTGATCTTGTTACGGTATGTGTTCCTTATTTGCCTCTTGGCCCTATGTAGCAGCACCGGACCAAGGGCACTACGATCACACACCTATAGCTTACTGCGCATCATACTTTTCATGCCCCTTATAACCTTATCATACATTCTCATATTGCCTTGGCCATTCTTATGGGGTCTAACCATCCCACCTATAGGCATCATACCATGTATATGTTCAGACAGCCAGCACACTATATTGTCTGCAGATTGAGTTGCCAATAGCTATATTGAGATATCACCACACCATTTTTTGCTTTTGCCAAATTGGCATCAGACCACCCAATTCTGTTACCTTTACAGGAGATATTTATTTCCCCTGTGGCATCAGTATCAGATGGTTGTGTGTTCAGGGTAGCCGTACATCGCAACAGGGAGTGGTCACTAAATTCATTCTTCAATAGCTCAAAGCCAGTTAGATGATAGAACAGTTTGTCACTCAAACATATGTAATCGAGTGTTGATGTATACAGACCATTAGACAATGTGGTAGTAGTTTTGGACTTGTATTCACATCCATTCACCACCAATAATTCATTATTCATAATAAAGGTTTTCCACCTTTCTGCTTTCGTCATATCCCCCAAAATTTGGTAGTAGGATTTTTGAATTGAGATGTCCTCCCAGTATGATATTCATCTCCCCCTATGTAATACATTTAGCAGGCAGGCATTCATATATAGCTTGTTGAATGGGGAGAGTAAGGTCATTACCTGGGGGGAAGGTCATATATATTAACCAACATAATACGGCTATCATCGTTCATGTGCATTTCAACCATTAGTACGTTGCAATTCATAGATATAGGTCGACATTCATGGGAGTTTTGTACACTAGACACCAGGATAGCGAGGCCCCCATAGGGTCTACCCTGAACTCCTTTTTTAGCCAGATTATGGTAGACTGTTTAGCTGTAAAAGACAGCGCTTTGCATGAGCCAGGTGTCTTGTAAATAAACAAATGTGTGCATTGCAAAAGTTGTCATATGAACCGGACTTAGCAAAAAGACGATAATGCCCCAGAGTAGTCTATGATATGATAGTGGAATCAGCTCATTTACTGTTATAGACTGGTGGTAAGAAAGAGCATAATCATTCCCAGTGGGATTTTATCACATCATTTCCCACCGTAGGACTCTTTCCCTGAGCACTGTTTCCAGCATAATTGGGACCTCCCTTGATGTTCAACCTGTCATCAGCCTCTTCACTAACATCAAGCAGATATCCACTCTTTTTCAATTCTTCCTTGTTGTCTCTGACAAGGCAGACCACTGCTTCCGAGTAACAGTGTATGCGGCTGAACATGCCAAAACAAGGCCCTACAAACTTAAAATCCCTGCTTTTTAATATTCTCAATGGGAGTTGAGAATTGAGGATTTCAAGCAGTTTACTTCTATTGATGGGCTTTCTGTTTTTCTTATTACTGCCCGTAATAGTAAACTGTCTTTTTGGTAGGTACCCATTTTGATTGTTAATCGGGCCAGGCAGATTCTTGACATTCTTATCAGTCTTACACACATTCACAGGCAATTCATGAGTTAAGTTTGGAAATGTAACCATAGACCTCATTTTAGGCACGTGGTTTCCACAGATTCATCATCACTGTCATCACTGCTTTCCGCAGAGGTATCGGCTGTATCCACAGAGCTATCACTGGGTCCATCCAGTAACCCCTCAGCAACAGGTATAACAGGACGATTCAAAGCCTTAGGTTTACTCTTATCTGAACCAATCAGCCGTGTCTTTAAATGACCCTTTCTGAGGGCATGTTTTTTTGCTTTCCTTGCTGCTCTCTTTCTACCTTTTTTAGTGGTAGGTTTTTTTCCCTACTGGACCAACCTTCTCCTTGACTACCACCACTTCCTCTTCACTAGCTTGCACAGATTTCTTTGGCAATTTTTGCATCCTTCTCCTCTCTCTTTTAGATAAGTGACAACCTTCAACACTCTCACATTCACTGTCAGCCATGATTTCTACCAATGTTGACTAAATTTTCATTACATAATGCAGCCCTGACTACTTTCACAGGCACGTCTTCCTTCCGTGTATTCATCACCAGCAAGGTATGCAATTTTAGCAACCTTGGACATATCTTTAAGGGCATCCGCATTTCTTCTAACTTGGGAGGCAATAGTGTTGCATAGTCTTAATAAAAGTTTCAATGCAAAGCTAGTTGCTGTATTATGAGTGTCTAGTTCTTTAAGCTTGGACTCAATTTTGCAATTAACACATTCATGGTTAGAATTCGCATATACATTATCTTGTGTTTCGCAATCCAGTACATTAGACCCATCCACCAAGCCTGTAAGGCGAGGCGAACAGGAAAGTCTATCCGAGACCAAAGTAGAAGGGATGCTGGGTATCATATCCACTACACAAGTATCAGGTGCAGCAATATTACTAGTCTCCGGATAACACCCCTGTACCTTCATCCTCTCCAAATTAGTTATTTGCCCTTCTTGGCTGTAACAGAAGTTTAATAGTGAGTTATTGTTATCGAATTTGGCCGAAGTGCAGGCCACATCACTGAAGGGTATGCCCGCATCAACTGGTTCTGAATGTATCTGTACTACAGCGATTTGTTCGCCAAATAAATTTGTAATCTTGTCTTTAGTTGTTATAGTTTGAGTACTTATTTCCACCGTATCCACCTCGGTCACAGCATTCCTGGTCTTTTTATTGCCTTTTAGTTTACTCCTTAACTTCATTTTAGTTAATAGGCAGCAAAATTGTTATTAAAAGCCTTTATAATAGATTCTAAATCGTAATCAGCATATGAAAGCAGTGCTGTAGCCAAGCCGTGTAGCTCCTCCACCCAAATTGGCTCAAAGATAATTAAATCCGCAGTTGCCGGTAGAATAGGAGCTCTGTAGCCCAAGCTTGTAGCACATATAAACAGAGCAATACTCCAGCCGTGGACCCCCCCACACCAAGCTGTCTCACAGAGAATAGAATTCACAGTCTCCAGCAAAGTAGGAGTTAAGCAGCCCAAGATTGTAAAGACGCAGTTATACAGAGAAGTATTGCAACCGTAAGTCCCCCAACACCACACTGGTTCAAAGATAATTAAATCCGCATTCACCAGCAGAGTAGAAGTACAACAGCCCAAGCTTGTAACATATAAATAGGCAATATCACAGCCGTTAGCCCGCTCAGCCAGCTGGCTCAAGAACCCACAGAGCAGCAATCACCAGGCTGGGAATGCTCAGCATCCATATAATAGGATAATATTAAAGCTGCTTCTCTCCAGCCGCAAAAAGAAATTCGGGAGCAAACACCCACTGCCCCTTCTCCGACACAGGAGCAGGTGAGCAGCTCCCCTCACACTCCCCTTACGACCGTACAAACATAGGAGAGGCCCAAAACCAGGGGGCACCCAAAGCGCACACTGCAAGGGAGGACAACGGCCGTCCGTCCGGAGCGGCAACTGAGACGGATGTCAGCCGCCGCACCTCACCTTGTCGCGCTTACCACTTAATCACCTCTTGGCAAGACAGCACGGCAGGTGCAGGCGAGACTTCCCTAGCGGGATTTAGTAGCTCCCACACACCTATCAGGGAATGTGGGCTCCCAAGAAAGACTGTAGCTCGCCCCACTCACTGATTCACTTGTTCGCCCCCAGCGAGCGACACCGGGCCACCGTCGCAGCTCTGCTGCTCCGCACTCGCTAGGTCAGAGGAAAGGACCTCAAGGGTCACAACAATTGTCAAGCCGCACTGAACAAGGGCGTTACACAGCGTAACAGTGCAACAATGTCAGGCGCTTCTGTATTATTCTGCTTAACTTTTACTAGGATTTTAGCCCTTTTTAATGTGGGTGTCCTTACCCTTCCTGGCCACTGAAGACTTGTTCGAGCTACCTTTCTTTGAATATTAAACCTTAATTAGCGAGCACCTGGCTTTCAAGGGCCGTTAATTTACTTAATCTAAGAGATGCGTTTTACGCTTGGGAATTATCTTCTGCTCAGTGCTAGTCCAAGCCTCCCTTTTCCACAATAACCTTGCCAGGAGTTGGACAGCTATTGTCTGGCCTGCTCTAGCTTATATTTTCTGCTAATTCAGAAAGTCTGATCTTCCTGCAGCTTAGAAGCTCCTTCGATGCTTCCCATTCACTCGGAAGTGGCTGCGCCGTCCATTTTATCCAAAATATCTGCTGGTTACTGTTGCATTTATACATTAAGCAAGCTTTGCGTTTATCTCATTTGCCTTGCATTTTAGCGTATACATTGATGGTGTTTTCTAGTGTATTGGTGCAAGTAACATTCTTCATGTCTAAATGCAAGTTTGACTTCGTGTTCATGTATCTTCATGTTGAGTGAATATCTGCTTTGTGTCTAGTGTGTCTACGTGTGCCAGTTTCGGTAGTGATGTTACTCGCTCTCGTCATCTTTATTTACAGGTTAATTTCTGCTACAGCTTGCAGATCCATCTCTTCAATCTCTCCAGGATACAGTCAGTGGGGTTGCCTTAATGAATATTGTGTCTCGTAATTGCAGTATGGCGGTGGAGAGGGGACAGATGCCATAAATGATTAACTCCTTTCGTTCTTACAATACATAGGCGAGGGAGTGGCCGATGCTATGTGTGACGTATTCATCTGGCTCTCAACATTGTAAGAGTAAAAATAATTTGCCTACACAAGAGTGTAAAATGCGCACGACGGGCAACCAACTGACTAAACTTGAAAATGAATAAAACTGTTGTGCAGCAAAGATGTCTGGCTTCAAACAATATATTAAATAGAAAACTTTCTCCTACACATGAATATGAATGAACACACCACATATTTGTATCTTGATAAACGCACACAACGCAGGAACTGCGAAAAATACTTGTGTAATGCAATCATGCATTCACTTAAAGCATCATTTGTTACAAAGGATACTTCCTTAAGGTAACTACGTTTTCCATCTTATTATGGATAGAACAATAACATGCGAGGAAAATAAATATTATTGCATAATGCTCCTCTCCATGCATCCACACACACCAACAAATCAGAAGCTGAACAAAAGAAACATTTCATTTAAGCACAGTGTACAGTTTCTTTCTGAAAGACTAAATGCACACAGTTCACAGAGCAAATGTCTTGTTTTCAGACTGCTTCTCTGCATGCAATTTCATCTAGGCAGATACAAATCAAGATGTTCTGGTTTCTGTCAAGTGAAACGACATTTACACTGCCCTGTGCTCTCAACTAGTGCGTAAATAAACACACACAAAAATAAACAGGTGTCATTTGCAAGATGTTAATGCATAAAAAGGCCTAGTACTACGCATATCTGGAAGTCTGTATACGGCAATGGTGTGGGGGTGGGGAGGGGTAGGCGGGGGGGGGGTGTCTATATGTGTTCACGTCAATGTGTGCTTCTAAACGGGGAAGGACAGTTAAGGCAGGAGTTACTGCCTCTGAGAAAAGCATTTCTGGTGTACATTTCTGAACCACTTGTTTTTTTTAACAAAAGCTACTGGTGGTCCCTCACCAATCTCTAAAACTACAATCACCTGTGGAGGAAGAGCAGGCTCTGCACTTAAATACCGGGTGTGAAGCGCTGCGAAGGACGGGGAAGGACAGTTAGGGCGGTAGAGGCAAAGGCCAGTATTACATTGAATTGATAAAGGCAAAGTAGGCCCAACTTTGAACTATTGCTTGGTGTGGTGAGCGAAAGCTTGCATTCAACTCTACATTGGCAGGAGTGTCCCTTTGGTGCATTGTATTGCTGAATACCTTTCCATATATAAAGCCTGCTAGATTTTCATTCCAGTAAGGCACATAATATTTCTCTTGCCATTATTGTTGTATTGTTATGTCTTGCAAGGTAGGCAATAAAGTTTACAACTTGAGAAACAGGAACAAGCTGGCAGTTAACGTAGCTCAGAAAGGCAAGACTATGGTAGCGGCCGATCACCCACTAAACAGCGGATGGCTCACACCATAGGAAAACATGGGACAATTACTGAATATTTCAAGGGCAATTCTGTGGGAGTAGTTGATGTTCATCCTATACCCAGCTCGTGTAAAATTGCTAGCAACCCCGGGGCCTCTACTACAGCAGAGCCCGATAACAATAACTCATTAAATCAACCTCTGGTATTGCATACAAGCAGATTCTGCCCAATTGGCTTCACCATCAGTGGCCCTTTCTATGGGAAGTAAGGTTCCTGAAAAGTCACATTGAACTGAGGATGGACATGCCGGCGTTTGCGTGGCAAAGTTATAATCTCCCTGCATGACAGGTCTGATAGATTTGCTTCCTTTAAGTCCAACCCCCCTCATTGGCAGAACTACAAATGGAGGAAGAGCTTGGTATTGATAAAAAAACTATGGATAGTCTAAATTAGATCTGTTTTTCATTAGATGCATACAATATGCCAACAAGCTTTGCATTACAAAAATTCTCCTGCAAATAACCTAAAATACTCATTGCTTGGTGCAAAAACATTTAGTGATTTTGAAAAATATTGGGAAAAATGATGTGATGTTGGTGAAACTTCTTCTATTACGAAGTGATTCCTTAAGCATTACATACTGTGTTCTCTGGTATTCGCTGCACCTTTGGCTCCAAATATTGCACATTTCGAGTCTACAAAAATAGAAATTGTACTTGGCAGGGACGAGGATGAAGAGTCGGAAGTGCATCTTTCGGGGAGAAAAAGAAGAAAAGCAAAGTCCTGAGATTCGCATCGGAAGATGCATCTATAATTGTTCAAGATGATGTTAGCACAAATGGGGACAAGGAAAACTCATTGCCAATGACCAACAACAAAAAAAAAGCACAGAGAAGGGCTACCAGGAAAAAATAATAAGAGCCTCCAAATAGGGGGCAATTTGACAAGCTGGTTGCTTACGAATAGAGAGAAAAAGCAACGAGCGATAGGCATCAAGCAGTCGTAAATGAAGTATCGGTATCATCTAAAGAAGAAAGTCGGCAAGATGACATAGTCCCAATGATTGTTCAAATAAAGGGAATAAATAATTTGGTGAAACATAAAAGGCAAATTCAGTCTTCCATACAGGTCCCTAAAGCAAATATTGGCACCAGTGTGGCCCAATTGAAAAATTCTGCCCTGCAAAAGAATGAAAAGTTTGTTTCAGCAACGTAATTCACGGTAACTAGTCTGTTCTCTAGTTCTGACTCGGCTATAAATCGGAGCCAATTGCTTTTTATTTTTAGTAATGTGCCGGCTCTGAGAGTAGTCACAAGTAAGGACTTTGTATATATAGAGCAGGCTATAGGTTGTGAAATTAAAGTATCTAAAGTGCACTGTACCAATACCGAGGTTGCAACTTTGATACAAACGAAAGCCCTAATCCTTATTAAAGTGGGGTTTTGCCCTCGATTGTGTGTTCCAACAGAAACTATCTTAACAAATTGAAACTAAGGTAGTGCCTGGCAAGGTGTTGAGGAATAAAGAGGTTGTGATGGATCCTTTATCATTACCATCATCATGTGATCTCTCAGTGAAAGCCCATTGGGAGTGGTTGTGTTCCCTTCTTCCACCTGTGTTTTCTAGAGCATGATCTACCCTTACAATTAAATCTTGGAACACCAGGGGTGATAGTCACCTATTCATGGAGGATGGTTCTATTGATCTCTTAATGCCTGCATATATATTCATGCTACAGGAGTCTTGGCTGCAGGAAGCCACCACATTAGATTGCTATTCACTTGTGTACAAGCGCGCTATAAATAAAATATTTCATTTAATTTATTCAAGCTTTTTTAAACCTGCATAAAAGGCAAAAAGTGTAGTCCATGTGCTGGTCTGGTTACATTTTTATCTAATGATTTAAAATGTAAGGAGTTTCTCCTAAAAGAAAAAAGTAATAATGATCTGGTGGATCTGTGGTCTAAAGATATCATTTTGGTGGTGAACATATATATGACCCTCCTGCAGGTGTCGTAACTCAAAGTATCGAGCAATGTATATATGAAATGGTGTGTGAACAAGCTTCTACTGAACCCCAATGTCTGTTTTGTTCTGTGTGGAGACCTTAATACCAACTGTCTACCTGCTGATGTTGATGCCAAGTTGAGGCTAAAGAAATATTCCTTTTCACGTAATGCCTTGAAAATGAATAGGTTAATTGAACGGTCTGAGGTTTTTGAAGATATAGAGGTATTCATGTTAAATGGTTGTCTGCGAGATGTGCCTACTGCACCTACACAGAGAAATGGCAAGCTGTCCTCTATCATTGACTATGTCAGCGAAAAGGTGATGGAGTGGGGTATTGATCTCAACATGGCGATGAATATTCATAGTGACCATGCTATCCTATCTTTATGCTGCAACCCTAGGGTTAAAACCTATGATAAAGTAGCAGCCATAGAGTTAAATTGGGGTTGAAACTTCCTTGGTTGGATGGATAGAAACCTGGACAGAATTAAGCCTTTTATGGCACAAGTCAAGATTGATAGACCATCTACATACTGCCAACAATGTGATGGAATCAATAACCTCTATTGCGTACAATTTCTTACCAATGGTAAACTGTATCAGCATGAATAAAAATGGTGGTCCAGGAAGGGTCTACGATAAAAATATACCTGCTGCAAAAAGATATATGAGATGTGAAATTAGGGGCTTGGAGAGGTTACATCTCCCAGAAGAAGAAAGATGTTAAAAAAACAAATCAAAAATTCATATACAAGTAAGGTAAAACAGTACAAAGTATCAACCGTAAATGTGGTGTAGCAATCGATGGTGAACATCTTGGTTGAAAGTGACAGCAAAAAGTTGTGGTCATCTTACAAACCCATTACTCAAAGGTGCCAAACAGATTTGCAGTGCTGTATTGGGGCCTATTTGACTGTCCTTCCTTAAGAAGAAATTTGATGATATGGATGAAATTGTTGGCGTTAATATAGAGCTAGGCTTGGTTTTGATCATGATTATATTGTTATGTTACTTGGCATTTATATAGTGCTCTATATATCATTTGTATGACCTCAAATTACTGGTAGGTTGAACGCCCTCGGGAACTGTAGTTCTGGTGGTCAGTAAAGAGAGATAGTGTCATAGGGTGCGTGGGTGCACAAGATGTGTGCAGCTGATCCAATTGCCGGGTGGTAGCTGCGTCCTAGTATTAGGTTTGGTGCTGGAGATATCAGTTAGATGTGTGCAGTCTGGTGAGTGGACTCCCAGACTGCACTGTGGCTGCGTTAGTCCTGAAGGATGCATATGTGAGCAACTAGGCCGGAATGTGCTCGGCAAGCTGCATTTTATTAGGGTGATGAGGTGTTCATGGGGTCGTATACGTATGTGAACAGCTATACCAAATTAATCAGTGGTATAGCTGTGTTCTAGTTGAATGATGGTGTAAAGTAGAGAGTAAGCGTAGTGATGTGATATGATATGATGGTTCACCCCATCCATTCCATCTACCCCATCCACGCCATCGATTCCATCCATTTCATTCCAACTGCACCATACATTCCGTACACTGTCCATTTCATCCACTTCTTCCATTCTATCCAGTCCATCCACTCTATCCATTTTATACATTCCATCCACTCTATCCATTTTATTTTATCCATTCCATCCATTCTACCCACTTCCTGGCCACTCCGTCCATTCTACCTACTTCCCGTCCATTTGATCCACTCCATCTCTTTCGTCCATTCCGTCCATTTAATCCATTCCGTCCACTTCTACCACTTCACCCATTCTATCCATATTATCTATTTGATCCATCCTTCCACCCGATCAATTCGATCCATCGAACCAGTCTATTATGTCCATTGCAACCATTCTATGCACCCCATCCGTTCCATCCACCCTATCCTTCTCATCCATTCCATCCACTCCAATCTGGCATCCACCCCATCCATCCCACACGTTCCATTCATTTGGTTCATTCCTCTATTTTATCTGTCTCATCTATCCATTCCATCCACTCAGTCCACTGTGTCTACTCTCTCCATTCGGTCCATCAATCGATTCCATATACTCACTCCATTTCATCCACCCCATCTGTTTCATTCGTCTGTTCAATTCATTCTGTCTACTCCATTCTTTTCATCCATCCATCCAGTCTACTCCGTCCACACTCCCTGTTCCATCCATCCATCGATCCCGTTTCGTCAGCTCCATCCGCCAAGTCTGTTCCATCCATTTCATCCGTTCCATCTATTCATCCACTCTATCCATCATTTCTATTGATTTCGTCTATTCTCTCTACGTTCCTCCATTCTGTCCACTCTATATACATACCCTCCATTCATTCCAGATGCATCTGTATCATACATTCAGTCCCTTCATTTACATGCGTCCGTCTGTTCGATTCATTCCATCCACTCCATCCGTTCGCACCACCCATCACTCCATACATGCATCCAGACTATCCGTTTGATCCATCCATTTCGTTAATCCATTCCCTCCATTATTCCATTCCCTCCATCCATCCATCCATCCATCCATCCATCCTATCCTATCCTATCCTATCCTGTGGGTAGGATCAGGGTCATTGAACATCTGTTAGAGTCTCATTGTGTATTTGTGTCATTGTGTTCCACAGAGTGGGTGCCAATGCTGAAAAAGAGGATCCTCTGATCCTGACTGAGTTGGTGACTAGGATCACTAAAAGGAGGGCAGAGCTTGATCTTAGGGTGCAGGGTGGGAGGTAAGGTTTTAGCTTATCTTGCAAGTATAGAGGGCAGGTCTTGTGCACTGCACTATGAGTGATGCACAGGGTCTTGAAAGTGGCCCTTCGTCCAACTAGAAGCCAGTGGAGGGTTCTGAGAGCTGGACAGGTGTGGTCTCTTGGACCCAGGGCTAGTAGCAATTTAGCAGCAACGTTTTGCGCTCTTTGCAGTTTATTCAGTTGGAATGCCAGGACGCCTAGTTAAAAGGGAGTTGGCATAGTCCAGCCTCAACATTACAGTGAACATAACAGTGGGTAGTCTGTTCGGGAAAAAGAGGTAGGGGAAAATGCACCTGAGAATTTTGAGGTGGTAGTGACAAGATTTAGATACGTTGTTGATCTGTCGGGAGAGGGTTACGCAAGAGTCCATTGTTCATCCAAAGTTTTTTACTGTGATGGAGGGGGTGGGCGGTTGGCCTGTTAAACCATATTCACATAAATATCGTCTAATTATGAATATTGTCCTAAGCCATTTCGCATTTGTATTAAAACATGCGGTTAATTAGAATTGACTTCAAACGCCATTTTGGAAAATATCCTCCATCTTGATTCTAACTTCTGCTCTCTGCTCAGTAATGATTAACCACGTTTTCAGCTGCCAGAGCAGAAATGACTTTTGAGACTATGTCAACACTGGGGGAGGCAGAGCAGACTATTTGTCCTGTGCAAAGAGACCTTGTAGTCAGAGGTTCATGGTCATTTTTTCGAATTCAAAAATGTTGAAAAAAAAGTCAAATTCTTTTTTAATACGTTTTTTATTCGAAATGGGGTGGTTCCTCCAACCCCCCTTTTTTAAATATTTTTTTTGTTTTACCCATTTTTTTTATTCCCAGACCCCAAAATAAATATATAATTTTAAAAAAATGAATTTGACTTTTTTTTCGACATTATTTTTTCTAAATAATTGTCTTTCGACATTTTTTTTTCTCGAAAAAAATGACTGACCACCGTAGTCAGAATGAACTCTCATTCAAATTGTTATCCATGTATACAAAACTCATCCTCCCTCAAACAGTGATATACAATGCATGTAAACTAATGCTGTGTGCTTTGAACGAATCCTTTGTACATTTCTTGAAACAGGACTTACTCTAAAAACTAAAGATCCACACAGCTGACTACAACAAAGTTTTTCAGTATGTTTAAGGAACCTTGGAGCCAAAGTGAACTTCATTTTAAAGTGTTGTCTGCATCAATAGCCTATGCCATATTCAAACATAAGAACTGAATGGTAGATCAAACTAGAACTATGTGCCTTAGCAATAAGCCATTGAAATAGTTTCTTGAAACTCGGATCACCTAAGCTGGAGAACCAACAACACCATTGAATCTTCAAGGATGGGACAACATGTCAAAAGTACAAACCAATACTGTATATTTGTTATGTGAACTGGGCACAAACCCAAATTTGTAACCTATTAGTTTGGAGCTGGGCTATGACCAGGACTGTGTATAAATACTGCATGTTTTGTGATGACCAGTACTCACTCCCCTCACATTGTTTTCTGGTACACACTGCGAGGTGTTGGGAGCTAGATAGCTATCCGCTTTGATATTTGAATTTGTACAGAATAAAGTTATATTCATAACTTTTTTGACTGGCAGATCCAATTTTTGGTGGTACTAAGCCACGATATTCCTTGCTTGATGTTACAGTACCATGGAAGGGGGCCAAGGCAGTGGATGAGGGAGAAGTTCAGTGTTGCCGCACACCATGATTTCGGTTTTAGTGGGGTTTAGGAGGAGGTGGTTTGTTATCCAACGGTCGACATCTAGGAGGCAGGCTGCGAGGTCGGGCTGAGGGTTGGAGTCTGAGTTGTGGACTTGAAGGATGATTTGGGTATCTTCGGCGTAGTTGTAGCACAGGATATTGTGCAGGCGGATGATTCCAGGGAGGGTGAACCTATAGAGGTTGAATAGGAGAGCTGATTGACATTCACCTTGCAGTACTACAGTGTTAACTGGGAGAGCAGCCGAAACAAAAGGGGAGAGGAGGGATATTTGTTTCCTGTTGAGTAAGGAGGCGATCCATTTGAGAGCGGTTCCACAGATTCCTAGGGAGTGGACGCAGTCAAGGAGGATTGAATGGTTAATTGTGTTGAATGCTGAAGACAGGTCCAGGAGAATTAGTGCAGCACATCCTGCAGACTCTGCAGTGATCCTAAAATTGTCCCAGATTGAGGCCAGAGTGGTTTCGGTTCCAAGTCGCGGTCTGAAGCCTGATTGGGCGGGGTCAAGGAGGTTGGTGGATTCAACAAAGGCGTTTAAGTTGGGAGTATGCAGTTTGGTCGATGAGTTTTGCAAGGAGTCTGGTGTTCGAGATGGGACGGTCATTTTTGGGGTCAAGGGAGGGTTTTTTAACAAGAGTCTTGACATGTGCAATTTTAAAGGCATCGGGAAAGATTCCAGAGCTGAGGGAGTCGTTTAGTATGGTTCTTGCATGCTCTCCTGCACAGGTGGACGAGAATATTTCTTTGAGGACTGCGGCGGGGCAGGGTTTTAGTGGGGAACCAGAGGGTTTGCGATAATTACGAAACAAACATTCACGAGGACCCGGGCCGGATGGGTTATGCAAGATCATACTTAAGTCGAACCCTCTGTTCTCGGCAGACATTTTGTGTGATCTATTCAATAAGGTCGAGACATATGGTGTGGTTCCCGACTCTTGGAGGATGTCTCACTTGGTGCCAGTTCATAAAAAGGGCCTACGGAATAACCCAGAAAATTATAGATTGCTGGCTCTAATTGATGTGTCTGGCATGATTTTCTCTATGTTTATACTTAAGGAAATGAATACGTGGTGTTAGAAATCTGAGGGCGTTGTCACATTTAACCTGTTTAAAACGCACCCCCAGGTAACCAAGGGAAGGATAAGACTGTCAGATTCTGACCCCGGGAGTGAGGCTGCAAAGGGGTACGACAGGGATGGAGGGTCTTTGAAGAATGGAAGTGGGATTCCCGAAGAGGAGATATGGCATCCCCCTTTTCCTAATCCCAATCTATCCTACCTCCCCTCTACGGTCATAGGATATTGTCACACATCTCCTACCCTACCCCAAGATCTTCCATCGAACACTCACACTCAGAGGAGATAGCAAGGGAATGTAAACCCTTTTTTGCAACTATAACCTGGAATTATCCTCCCGTGCCTCTAGTATCGAACTACTGTGAGAACCAATCTTTTCCTTCCCCGTTAACCACATTGACTGGGGGTTACAGAATGAAAGAACCAAAACCAATTTCCTATCCTAAGAACACCACTAGACCAGAGACATGGTATCCCAACCCCCTTGCTTGAAAGAGCCCTACGCAAACCCCCCTCCCCATCCCTGCCCTCACAGGATGTATTAAGACACACAATTGTCTCCCCCCCCCCCAAAGTATCACTCAAGTACTATGACAAAGAAGAGGAAATCCAGCAGTACAGATTTCTATGAGAAACACCACTATGGTACTGGGACGAAGATGATGCAGAGAGAGGCACATCAACATCTTCATAGGCCATGTCCCACTAACAAGGTCAGGCAGGGTCAGGCAATGAAAATCAACCATGCCCAACTGCAGCCTATTCAGTCTTCAGGATTGTATAAAAGGAACACTAGCAATCAGCAAAGAGAGAAAGCTGGGAGGAGAGCCGAGGGGCTATGGCTGTCCAGGACCAGCTGGATGAAATGGGGATACCAAGACGCAGAGGGTCTGTGTGAGGAAGCATCCGGGAGAAGCGTGGCTAACGACCCCTGTTTGCAGCCAAGAAGAGAAGTCAAAAGAAGGGAGCCGGGAGGCGTGCTGATCCCTTGTAACATTGATAAAACAAATGCTTGTTTCCCTGGGCCAGGATAGGAGCGTCTGAGGGGCAGGTAGGGCGACCCTGGCCACAGACAACAAAGCTGTTAATCCAACAACGAAGAAAACACCACCGGTAAGTGAAGCTCAGTGAAAGCCCGGTATGTACTGAATTAAACGAGCAAGCTACAATGTTGCAGCCCGTATGCGCAAGACAGGAGATGTGTCTTGTGAAATTGACAATTGAATTACAAGGACACATAGTGGCAGAGTGGTCACATGTATGATCACACATTCTCTCTCTAATGACTGTGCAAAGAAAGGAAGTGTCTGCAAAAAAGGGGAGTTTTGCGAGGACATGAAAACTGATCGAAATAGAGATCCTTAAATGGGGGAGCTGTGGGAGAAATGAAATGGGACCAACATTCCCAAAACTAATAGAAAAGTGTTGACATCAAACAAAAAGTGTGTTGGAAAAGCATTGGGGTGGCCACCAGGTGGGACATTGATCTAAGCTGGCCGTAGAGAACCCAGAATAAGGAAAAGAGAACTCTATCAAGGATAAGGCACCAGGTTGCGCGACCTGTAATGGATGGACCATGCAATCAGAAAACTGCGCCACAACCAGGGGAGCCCAAATGAAAGCATAGAGCTGCATGATCTAATAAAGGAAAAGATATAAGGACTTGGTTCAGAATGGGGAAGGGACTCCCGAAAGAAGCAAAGTGAACTGTGATGTTAAGAAGTGGAACTTTTGTGCGTTGAACGTTTTGTGTTAAAGGAAAGACAATTCAACTTGTTTAACCGAGTTAACCGCAAGGGTCCAGGCTTGGGCGAGGGAAGCCTACCAGACCCATTGAAGAAGTGTGAACTAGAGGGCTTCTGGGTTCATGGAAATGAGACCCAGAGAATTCTAAAGAACTTACCAGGAAAAGGTACAGTTAACTTCTTTTGCCAAGTGAACCTTGTGCCGAGTGAAACCTGAGAGACTTGTGGAACTTTATCATACCGAGTTCCTTAAACTTGGTATAGGTATCTGCACATTAACTTTACTTTGAACACTATTGAGTGGCCCAAATCCCATTCACCCTATTATTCTGCAGAAGTGAGGCCAATCCTAGGTTTTGACACAGACAGTATTTTGTTTCAGACAGACAGACTTCCCTTAGTTTTCCTTCCATTAGGGAACATTTCCATTTTAGAGTTAGGCGTTACACCATCCTAACTATTGAGAATAAAGGTTTTCAAACTGTGTTTCACTTGTCTGTGTCGTCTCTTGATACCATTCCTGTCTCAGTGGATTGAGGCAAATGATATCCTTAGCTGCTGCCACATTGGCTTTGGAAAGGGCCTCGTCACAAGTATAAATATCCCCACCATTAACACATTGATTGAGCAATGCAAACTAAAAGAAGGCTTAACTCTGTATATCCTTTCTGTGGACTTTACATCCACATTTGACATCATAGACCGAAGGAAATTGTGGTTAACGTTGGAGAAAATGGGCCTGCACAATGATTTACTGTATGCATGTGAGCTTCTGTATTGTGAGAAGGCCAGAGTAAACTACATGGATTGGGGACCCTTCGGATACTATCCCTATCAGGAGGAAGTCGGACAAGGTTGTGTTCGGGCTCCCCTCCTGTTTAATCATTATGTTGAGGATATTGGTAGCACATTGACATTAGTCAAGAATGCTTTTCCGAGGCTTGGCACTAGTAAAATCAGTTGGCCAGGATATGCTGACGATTTCGCAGTGTTTGAAAGTACTTATATTGGCTTATGACACAGTGCGCAAGCCATGCTTGATTATGCAGAAGAAAACGGGCTAATAGTAAACTTGGAAAAAAGGCTCTAATCATAAAATAATTAGGCTTAGTTTGGGTGATTTGTCCAGAGTATCCAGCTATACCTAGCTGGACTATGAAAATGAGGTGGGCCTGAATAGTGAACTTTTACTATAGAAAAGAAGGTCAAGAATACTTTCACTTTCGTCTGCTTTAATGCAATTTTTAAAAGAAACAGCTGGCTTTAGCCATATAGATGTGTTAAATGTATACAAGCAGAAGCTTGTTCCATCATTGCTGTATGCATTGGAGACATCATATAGGGATCATACCATGTGGGCTGATAAAACAGAAGGTGCAATTTAGAGAACGATCCTGAGGCTACCGGGATCAACTGTAATAGAAGCACTTAGACTGGAGTTGGGGCTCCTCTCAATAGCAACCCTGATTAAGATAAATAGGCGGAAGCGATTTATAAAGCGGACGTATGCCTTGGATTGTTCCCTATTAAATGTTTAAAGGTTGGTCATGATACAACATAAAAGTCGTACTCTGGAATTATTAAGAAAACGGAATGAGGATTTTTTTGATTTAATTGGGTGGACACCAAGATGGGAGGAAGGCATTGGATTTGTGCTGAAATACTTTACCGAGTGCTCTGAAAAATGGGATTGGGTTAAAAGTCGTGAGAAAGTTAGTAAACTGAAATAACCTGTGACTTTTGCACAGATGGGCTTTATTTACAAAAAAAGCAAGATTTAAAGATTGCCCCCTCTCCAATTTTAAGAACAACATTTATGCTCCTTGGATTGAATAAACTTGAGGTCTTGGACATAAAAGGTGCGTGTCTTCAGATTCCAAAACAGGATCGCACCTGTCTTTGAGTAATTTACAGATTGAAACATTACATGTATTGACTTTTATGCAGTGCTATGATAATAACATATATACAATACTATAATAAACATGTTGAAGATCTAGGAAGCATACAGGCTTGTCAATTTTGGTTGAGATGTTTGTCTGGATACAGCAAGGGTCTAATAATTGCTGCTATTCTCTCCATTCTCCCTTCTGCTCCTAGCCCCTCGGCTGGACACACTCTTGATACCTTCATCCACTCTGATCCTTCACTCTCCTCCCACTGACCACCCCTCTTTCCTGGTCAGACCACTCCCTCCTCTCCTCTCCTCTCACCTGGGTACTCTCGACCCTCTGACTGCAGCTGCTCCACCCTTGCCAATCCCGTTCACAAACAGTCAGATGAAACTAGAGTCAGCTGCTGCCTTTGCATCACCTTCACCTCACCCTCTGCCCCCACCACAGACTCTACCCCTGACTCTGCTCTCAGCAACTTCCATCTTGTCTTTACTAACACTGTGGTCATTCTTGCCCCGTCATGAGGACCCGCCTGAAACCTGCCTCTAAGCGTAACACCTGGTACGACTCTGAACTTGCAGCCCTGAAACGCAAGTGTAGAACTGCGGAACGGAAGTGGCAGACCTCAGGCTCACCCTCTGACAAACTGGCTTGTCGCCTGCTCCAAAGGCAATACAGACCTCTCCATCTATGCCAAGGAAAGGGCCCACATCCAGGCTCATGTCTCTGGTGCATTCAACAACACGGCTGAACTCAAAATCTGCAGGGAACAAGCCAACCTTTCCGCAGTCTCCCCCTCACCTCTTCCGTCCCTGGCCCTGTGCAACGCATTGGCCACACATTTTACTAAAAAATCTCAGGACATTCTATGCACCCTTGCGTCCCTCTCCCCCTCCACCGCCCCCTGCCTCCTATGGCCTCTCACCCTCCCTCTTCCTTTCCCTCCTCCTTCTTCCCCATCACACCTAATGAGGTCACCAGAGCTGTCCGCTCCATGAACGTCTCCAGGTCTCTCCCCTGCTCTTCCAGAACCATTAAGGACAACATTGGCTCTCTTGCCCCTGCTGATTTCTGCAACCACTCTTGCTTCTAGATCTTTCCCCTCCTCCCTCAAGCACTGCCTTATGTGCCCCTCCTGAAAAAACCTTCAGCAGCCCCCACTTGTCCAGCCAACTACCACCCCATATCTATCGCCCCCTTCCTCGGGGAAACTCCCTGAGAAGCAGGCCTTCCACCCCCAACTTACCCAGCAGACTGAACTTGTTGGTTGCCTCCACGGCCATCAATCTGGATTCTGAGCATCCAGAGGCACAGAAACCTCTCTTCTGAACACCTTTGAGGAACTGCTTGCATCGCTTTACTCCACTTCCCAGCCGTTCTCATTCTACCTGATCTCTTCTCTGCATTGTATACGGTCAAATACTCTATCCTCATAAAACAGCTCCATGCTACCCTGTGCATCTCGGAGTGGCACTGGACTGGCCGACCTTCCATAGTGACCATCCGTCCCAGGTTTTTCCGGGCTCCTTCTCCTCCCCTAACTCCATATCCACCTGCAGTGTCCCCCCAGGGCTCCACTCTCTCTCCCTGGCTCTTTAACACTTATGTTGCTCCAATGGCACACCTAATTTCCACCTTCTCCCCTAACTTCCACTGTCTCGCAGATGACACACAACTGTTCTTCAAACTTCCCTCTGACCCTCTCCTTA
Source organism: Ambystoma mexicanum (assembly GCF_040938575.1). Classification (NCBI taxonomy): domain Eukaryota; kingdom Metazoa; phylum Chordata; class Amphibia; order Caudata; family Ambystomatidae; genus Ambystoma; species Ambystoma mexicanum. Next base: position 1,073,252,005 of record NC_090932.1, read on the forward strand.
CTACTTCCATCATCCCGATGTCTATCCGCCATCCAGTCCTGGTGCACCCCCAATGATCTCTGCCTCAATGCCAGCAATACTGAGATCCTTCCTATTGGGACTCCTGCTCCCCCTTTCTTTCCATCAAGCTGGCCATCCTATGGGTTCTCCCCCTACTTCATCTGAAACCATAAACCTTGGGAGTCATCTTCGACTCCTCTCTTTCCTTGCCCTCTCACATTCAGGACATTGCCAAGAAGTCCCACTTTCAACCAACTCTACCTCCTCAAAGGAATTCTCCCTTTCCTCACTTTCCCCAGAAGCTCAGTGTCTCTAGAGCTCTATTTCTCTCTAGGCTAGACTACTGCAATAGCGTTTTCCTTCCCCCTTCTTCTCTACAACCCCTCCAGCTAATCCAGAATAGGGCAGCCGGACGTATCCTTGGTCTCAAGCCCAGGGACAGCATCTCTCTAACCCTAAAAACTCTCCCCTGGCTCCCAGTTGCTGCAATGATCAAATTCAAATCCCTCTGCATCATCCATAAGGCTGTCGGGTGCTAGGCACCATGTTATCTACAACTTGTGCTCACTAAATACTCTTCCTCCAGATCTTTACGCTCCTTTGGCAACAACTCTCTGTGAGTCAAACGCTTCTCTAAATAGAGCTGGTGGCCGATCTCTTTCCTCCGCAGGCTCCCTCCTATGGGACAGCCTCCCCTTCCTCTTCGTCTTGAGCTGGATCGCCTCAAATTCCAGAAGCTCCTCAAGACTTTCCTTTTCACCTCTTCCTTCCCACTCCTCCGCTAATCCCACAGTTGCTGAGATTGGTGTGACCAGGGCCCTTGTGTCCTTATGTGCCTTGGCCTCACACCCAATCGCCTTCAGCCTTTGCCTGCTCCCAGCACTTGCCCTGACACTGTTGCCCTATACCACTGCAGGCATGGACGCACTTATTTATTGGCAGCTGACCACTCCCTAGCACTTCCTCCACTTGGTACTTACAGCTGCTCACTCCCTAGCACTTCCCTCCTGGCACACCTAGCAATTCCCCCCTCTACCGCAACCCTTCTCCTTTCTCTGCACTTGCACGTTCTGAATGCTCACAAAGCCTAGTAGGTCCACCTCTATCCTTCATTATTTTAATGGATTTTCATTCCCATGTTCCCTCCCTGTTGCCCAGAGGGCACTTTGAAACAGTTTACTTGGTGTATAAGCAACTTACAAATGCACAATAAATAAACTTGAAGACTAGTAATGATTCTAGTAGGTGTAAATCTGATCTGTGAGTGATGTTTTTAATGTATTATTTATTGTGTAAATGGGTCAGTATAGTAATTGGTTTCTATTTAATTAGGGAAGAAGGCATCATCATTTTTATGTGCATTTTAGTAGCTATATTTTGTCAGAGACATGAAATAGATTGTGTATCTAATAATAATGTGTGTAATAATGTATGTAGTGACAATGATTCTACCTTTTATATGAATCTTTGTGCTAAAGAGTATAACTATATGGACAATAAAAAAAATGTGTGTGTTTATTGCTGCGAGACAGGTCATAAAGGCGGGGGGAGGGGTGCCTATGTGCGTGTGCGTGTCAGTTTCCATACAACTTCCCTCTCTGTCACTCAACAACATCCCTCAATATCAATACATCATTGCTATGACGATGGCTCCATTACATTGTAATTCAAGTACTTTACAGAAGAAATCTAAAGTGAAAACAAGCTGCTGTTGCCCAATTAAATGGTTCTTCTGTCACCTGCTCTAGGGAAGACCTTGCCTGAATGCAGTTCCATCCGTACTGGCACACTGCGGCATGACCAGCCTGCTGGGCTCTGAGGGGCCACTGGCCTTGTGTTCCAGACATTCTGTTCATACCACCTCACTTGTGTTTCGCAAGGAGCAATACTAGACTAACCATATGCATTATGTTCTGATAGGTTATCAATCCAAGATGACAGTCTGGTACGCCCCTATTGTACTCTTTCAAAATACCTCTATGAGAGTGTGAAATTGAAAAGTAGTCCCAATGAGCGTTCCCGTCTCCTTTGGATTAAAACACAGAGCATTTAAAAAATAGAACAGTGGTCAGAGATCTCTATATTTGATAAACAATTCTGAGATAAAAGGGCTGTATGTGTGAATCTCTAAATACATAACATGGCTTGGTCCTCAAATTACTGTTCAAAACACTCACCCTAACATTCAAATGTTTGTAACCATGAACCATACACACTCCTTGGGACAGCTTACGTTTTTAGATGAGAGTATAAAATGGCTGCAACACCAGCCATTCAAATGGGGGTACAAGGGCTATTTTGCTTCTTGTTTCTGGAGAATTGTAGATGATAGGCTGGGTCTCCGTGTGACCATGCCCAGCCCCCAATACAGAAACATCTTTATGGAATGATATCTATAGACAGGAAAATATAGCTTACAAGAGACACCCATTGAACATTGCACAAAAAGGATACACAGAAAGGATTGTACCGCTCACAAACTTAAGCCTCACCAGTAATAATCTGATAAAGCGTTTTAACCCCCTAAAGTGAGGACGACAAGGTATCTCGTCCTCCACACTGCTTAACTGTGGGAGGGCAGTTCGCCCGCCCACCTGCTGCTCCCTCGATCTCCGCAACCCCCAGGCAATGAAGGGGAGCACTTCCCCTTCCGTGCCTGGGGTTCGGGGGGTTGCTGTGATGACGTTGGTGCACACTATGTGTGCCGACGTCATCAGGAAATGAAATGCACATACTGAAGCCATTAGGCTTCACCATGTAAAATTCGCAATGACGCATTTGCGTCTCTCAAGGGCATTTCTTGCCCGATTTGGCTATGTGAGGGCTCGTTGGAAAGGGGAGACTCTCCCCCTTCCAACGAGCCCTCACACAAGCAGATTTCCAGTAGAGGATCATTCGATCCTCGATCAGCAAACCCCACTGGACCGCCAGGAAATTGATTTTGGGGGTGGGCCCCCCCCCCGGCCAAATAGGTCCCCACCCCCACCAAAATAATAAATAAAAAGGGGCCATACTGTTTGCCTTCTTTGGGGGCAGATGGGTGCTGTTTTGGCAAAACAACGTGCCCCTATATTGTTAGTGGCACACTTGGGAGCATCGGGGGGGCTGGCCCAGTCCTGGGCCAGCCCTCTCAGGAATCCCCCCACAGAGGGACACATCCGTTCTGCTTCCCTGGAGGGGGGGGGCAACATTGAGGGTCTGACCCCATTTCCCACCCCTGGGAAGCAGAAAGGAGCACTAAGCCACCAGTGAAAGGATTTTGGGGTCGGGGCTGTTTGGCCCGTTGCCGGTCGCAGCACCGCTGGCCGGTCTGGATCTCTGGCCGAGCCATGTTAGAACATTTCCCCCAGGGAGGGGGGGGGGGGCCCACCAGGTCGCCTGTTGACCGCCGATGGGTCGGGTGGGGGGGGAAGTGGACACATGTGCCGGGGGAAGCACTCCTGGCCTTCCTAGACATCTGGCCGGGCTGCGTTAAAGCTCTTACCTGAGAGGGCGCTAGAGAGCCAACCATCATGGCGGCTCCTCTGTGAGCTCCGACAGAGCTCCCGATAAATCCTGGAAGAAATAGTGTTCCGGAGTGCCAGTCGGCCGCAAGAAGTGGGATTGAAGCACCAACGTGTCCCTGCTTCCCAGATACCAGCAGCAGAGTCGGAGGGTGCCCCTCGCTACCGAGAGCGACTTTTTGGCAGTCCCTTGGAGGAGTGCGAGGCGTAGCCGTGCAGCCCTCCCCCACCAGAGCCCACAATACACAATTGGCCAGCAGCAGAGAAGAGACACACCCAGTTGTCCCAGACGGGGAGGGAGACAACGGCTCCCCCAGGCAGGGCCCAGTGGCAGCGACTGCGAGCCTGCAGGCTCTGAGCCCCAACAGCACCCACCAACGGACATCGCGCAACGGGCTCAAACGGCACTGCAACTGGGGATTCGTCCCTCCTCGCGGCCCCGGCGGGGCCCCCCGGCCAGAGTGCCACCCGCTCCTGAAGGTCGTGGAGCCCAGCGGGGAGCCCGAGCAAGGGCGCGGGGGCTGGCCTAATCAGCTCCGGGGCCCCAATGTTCCAGAGTACCTGGCAGCAGCAGGTAAACGTGAAGCCCGGTGGCGGGCCCATTCCCCAATCGACAACCACCAGAGGACCCGGTCTTTACAGTATAACATAGCGATAAAGGGCCTCCTGAGCTGGAGAGAGAGGCCCGGGGGCCCAAACCGCCTAACAGTTGAGGCAAGTTGCACACCAGCCACCACACTGACTCCACGTCGGCCAACAGGGCTCCCGGTGCACGGGGGCAGAGGCAGTTCCCACACAGCCAGGTGAACGAACAGAGTGCTCCCTACAATCCCCCCACGTCTCCCCGCTTTCTTACCCACACGGGACAGCCCAGGCCTTTCCAGGGTACCACACCGCCACAACCCAACTCTGAGGAAATCCCCCAGGACACTGCTTACACCCGGACAACAGATCCGAAGAACAAAGTGCACGGCCCCACGGCCCCTCCAAACTGCGCAAAAATCACTGACAAGAGAAGCGGGCCCACTACCCTGCAAGGGCTGACCGGCTGCAAAGCTAACTGCACCCGTCCCCCTCCTGGATGCGCGGGATCCCCGTGCCCCAGGCATGCACTGCAGACCGCACCCCAACACAACCAAGCGGTCTGCCAACAAGGGGGGGAGGGGGCTCTGAAATATCAACGAAAGCTGGACACTGCTTCCGCCAAGGCGGAACCGCCAAAGCCCCCACAATCAACTGGAGGCTCTCTCCACGCCCTTCTGACAGGCCGCCCTACCTGCCAAGCCGCCATACACTGCCTCGCTGTATATATGTATGTCTGTTATTTTCACTACTTTATCTGCCAATCCTGTTAATTCTGTGTCACTGTATTTACCTCCCTTATCACCCTTTTCTAAGTAATGCGCCCAGATGCCTCCGGGGCAGGTGCGCAATACAAATAAATAAAAATTACAAATACAATTGTTTGGGAACACCCAGAGGCCTCACATCTCCACCCCGGCAGGCCCATACCAACAGCCACAAAGAGTATCCAGCAGAGCAAGCAGCCACACAGAACTCCTCCTCACGAACTCGAGAACATAGGAGATCTACACCGGAGTTCCAGGGAGAGAAGTTGCCTATATTCTGCCTTGATTTTTCCAACACGACAACAAGGAATGGAGCTCGAGGAAGCTCTGAGTACCAACTCCATTACCAACGAGATGAGACACATTACGCGCTGCAGATATGCAGAACCTCTCTACCATCCTGAGACGTCACCCACTCTCATAAAAATCACACCTAAAACAACCGCTGACCTGCAGAAACATCCCACTATAACGGTCCGGGAACCCTGACCCTCAGCAGGCGCCCTCCAGCAGGGCTTCCCTCCTCCTTAAGGGCACTTTCTAGCAGCCAGCAAGACACCCAGGAGTCGGGATCCATATTCCAATCCAAGACGCCAATAGGCCGAACCACTTGCTTCCTGCTCTAACTAGCCCAATGGACTAGCTATCTAGCTGACCTGGACCCAATGGGTCGTTCCCGTCCCATCCAACACGCTCTCGGTGGGTACACACACAAACGTGATGGGTACAACAAACAAATTGCAGAGAAAATTAAACTTCGAGCCCGTATTAGTGTGTAAAACCCCCAAATCAAACAACCAAATGGAGCCTCTCTCCACGGAAACGGAACAAGAGGACGAGTCATCCCAAACGGTTGACATCCGAGAGATCCTACTCGATTTAAAGGCTGGAATAGGCAAATTAGACAGCAAATTGGATACACTATCATCAAAAGTAAACCTGTTACAGAACCGGCTTGACAAACATGGTAACAGGCTAGACACAGTAGATCAGAGGGTCTCCGACCTAAAGGATGGCTCCACCTCACTTGCCACCAGAGTGTCTTCATTAGAAAGCCAAATGAAAGCTGTAACCGCCAAAAATGAGGATCTTGAGGGTCGCTCAAGACGCAACAACATCAGGCTGGTCGGGGTGAGTCAGAACCCAGGGAAAATGGAAGACCTTGTTGAGAGGATATGTACAGACCTCTTCGGAGCCGCGGCCCTGTCTCAACTATTTGTGGTCGAAAGAGCACACAGAGTCCCCTCCAACCAGCCCATCCCAGGTGCTTCCCCACGCCCGATCATTGCTAGAATGCTTAATTTTGAAGATCGGGACACAATCCTCAGACTCGCAAGAGAAAAGGGAGACCTTCAATTTGATGGCGACAACATCCAACTCTATTCTGACTTCTCCCCAGCCGTGCAAGCCCTAAGGAGATCCTTCTCGGGAGTCAAAAGACACCTGCTAGACAACCAAATGTCATACTCCATGCTATTCCCAGCAACATTACGAGTCCAACACGATGGGAAAGCCCAATTCTTCAATTTCCCGGAGGAGGCAAACGCCTACCTAGACTAAATCGGCTGCCGACCTCCTGAAAACGTACCACGTCCACCAAGAAGAGACCGCTCCAGAAGAAACCCACCTTGACATGAAAACCACTCGCCCACTACGAATGAATCACAACATCTAGTGCACTCTGGAGCTTAGCAACAGAATGTTTAACACAGGAGCTACTGTCCCTGGGCAGGCTATGGCGCCCCAGGCATGGCACCTAGTTTGACTCTATTTAAAGGGGTGGGAACAATGACTGGCGGGTTGGGGGTTGCCCGTGAGAGGGAGGGAAGAAGCACACAGTTCGGGGAATGCGCTGGTGGTGGATTCGCTGCCTGCCACCCGACCCCGCCCAGGTGTTTCGTCCTACAATCATTTATCCAAGCGTCAACAACCCACAGACAACGAAATGTCACCGCAAACCAGCCATATTCACGAGAAACACTTGAAGGCATAGATCTCGATCCCCATCCCCGAACACAGACTCCAGGGGTCATCCGTGATAAGGGAACCTCATCTGCAATGTATAAACTGTTGATATTTGGACGCTATAGAAAATGTCGAATCTGGGTGGGGTAAGAGAGGGGGTTGGCGGGGAATCCGGGAACACCTTCAAGACCGGTGCACGGTTGTATGTTACTTTGTTTTAAAGACCAAAAAGAACTTTAAAAAAAAAAATAATAAAAGCAGCTCTTCCCTCGGGGGGAAGGATTGGGACCATGCCGGGGCTCAGTGGAACTGTTGCTGGACTTGGGGACGTCAACCCACATGGAAGACAGGCACACAAGCCCGGCGGCAGCACCCGCAGCCATCTGGAGCTCTGGCCATGATTCGTTACAGCTTTTCCCTTCTTGGAGGGACAGGGACCCTGCTGGGTCATCCTATGACCGTTGCTAAGCAGGGGCGGTGGTCTACCCACATGGAAGGCAGACACCCAGGGCTGGGGGCAGCACCCCCGGCCGTCCCGGAGCTCTGGTTTGGCTGCGTTACAGCTTTTTCCCTGAGAGGAAGGATGGGGACCCTGCCGGGGCTTCCTTGTACCACTGCTGAACTTCGGGATGGACGACCAACAAAGGAGACAGGTACCCAAGGCTCGGGACATACACCCCAGCCGTCCTGGAGCTCTGGCCATGCCGCGTTACAGCTTTTCTCTCTGGGGAGGTATTGGCACTCTGCTCGGGCGCCATGGTGGGGAAAAGCTTAACGCAGGCCAGCCAGATCTCCGGGGTGGCCCGGGGTGCTGCCTCCAAGATTGGGCGCCTGTCTCCCATGTTGGGCGGCCATCCCCCAAGTCCAGCGGCCATCCCAGTGAGCCCCAGCAGGGTCCCCCCCATCCCTCCTTGGAGGGAAGATCTTTAACAGCCTAGCCAGAGCTTCAGGACTGTCAGCGGTGATGACCCCGGACTTGGGTACCTGTCTCCCATGTGGGTCAACCGTCCCCAAGTCCACGGTAGTCCGTGGGAGCCCTGGCAGTGTGCCAATCCCTCCCTGGAGGGAAAAGCTGTAATGCAGCATGGTCAGAGCTCCAGGACCGCCGGGGTGATGTCCCCGGCTGTTGACACCAGTCTCCCTTATTGGTCGACCGTCCCAAGTTCAGCAGCGGTCCCAGGGAGCCCCAGCAGGGTCCCCATGCCTCCCTGGAGGGAAAACCTTTAACAGGCTAGCCAGAACTCCTGGATGGTTGGGGGTGATGTCCCCGGATGTGGGTACCGGTCTCCCATGCTGGGCGACCATCCCCAAGTCCAGTGGCGGTCCCAGTGAGCCCCGGCAGAGTGCCCATCCCTTGCCAGAAGGAAAAGCTGTAATGCAGTCCAGCCAGAGGTCCAGGACGGTCGGGGGCTATGTCCCCGGCTTTAGGCACCCGTTTCCCATGTGAGTCGATGGTCCCCCCCTCCTGCCCCTGCCCCCCCCATTCCAGCAGTGGTCCCAGGGAGACCCGAAGTGTGCCAATCCTTTCCTGGAAAGAAGAGCTGTAATGCAGCCCAGCCAAAGCTCTGGGACAACCAGGGGTGCTGCCTCCGAGCTTGGGCGCCTGTCTCGCTTGTCGGTTGACCATCCCAGATTTCAGCGACAGTCCCAGTGTGCCCCAGCAGGGTCCCCATCCCTCCTGGGAGAGAAAAGCTGAAACACAGCCTAGCTAGAGCTCCCATGTGGATTGACCGTCCCTAGGTCCAGCAGTGGTCCTGGGGAACCCTGGCGGCATCCCCTTCCCTGACCCATTACAGCTATTCCCTCTGGGTAGGGATGGGTACCCTGCCGGGGCTCCCTGCGACTGCCGCTGGGCTTCGGGACAGTCAACCCACATGGGAGCCAGGCGCCCAGTTCCAGGCACATCACCCCAAGCCATCCTAGAGCTCTGTCTTGGCTGCGTTTCAGCTACTCCTTCCAGGGAGGGATAGCAACCCTGCCGGGCCTCCCTGGGACTGCTGCTGGGATTGGGGACAGTCGACCCACATAGGAGACAGGTGCTTAAGGCCAAGGGCAGCACCCACGGCTATCCTGGAGCTATGGCTGTGCTGCGTTACAGCTTTTCCCTTCACTGAGGGATTGTTACCCTGGCGGGGCTCCCTAGTACCGCCGCTGGACTTGGGGACAGTCAACTCTTTTTCTTGTCTGCCCAGGTAAGCACACCCACACCTGTGGGGTACTGTTTTCGTCAGGACATCTGTCGGAAAGTGAGAATGTAGGACATGTGTTGTTGCCGGGTGTTTCAGGAGTTTCCTGGTGGCAAATGTCTGAAAATTGTGGGTTTTTTCCCTACACTTTGGACTTGGGTAATACATTCTAGTGCAATTTGCGCAGGTCAGACCACTTTGGATTCCCACCGGCGTCTTCTTTTCAGAAATGCTTAGGGTTCCCCATTTTTCTTGGTCACTGCGCCACCGTAGGTCCAAATCTGTGGGTTGTCCAGATGGCCAAATCCAGTATTCCCCAGGACGTTTGATGTACCAGTGGTTTAGCCTTTTCTTTGCACACAGATCAGTGCACCGGCACATATGAGGTACAATATTTATCAGGACACCGGTTGGAATGTGGGAAGGTAGGATATTTGTTTTCTCTTGGTTTGGATAAGGTTTTCATACATTTCCTACTGCACTTTGTTACACAACCCTTTAATTTCCCAAATGTGACCTACATTTAGTTGCTGCTTTAGACACTGTGCGCTTTTGTAACCTGCACATGTCACCTACCCTTCAAAAGATCTGCCTGTGCGCTTTCAAAAAATGTACCACCACATTTGTTGCCCTTATTTTCAAATGTTAAGTACGTCTGTTTAGGCCATCGGCATACAAATCCTGTATAGCATGGTTCAATTTTTGCCTTGTGGTATTGCTGGTTTTGTGAAACATTACGGAAAATGTGTGATTTCCTAACTAGAAAAGTCGGGGGAATATAATGGTGCATTGATTTTCTCAATATTCACAGAAGTCATTACAAGTCCAATACATAACTTTTTTTTCTGTCATTTTTCACCAAACTATGGGAAGTTTATCTACATAGTTGTTTTGCCTGACATCCACAAATGACTCCATCCTGAACTTGGAATTTTGTCTACTTTTCAGAAATGTATGCTTTTCTGTCTTTCTATTCAGCTTTCCTACCCTCATCTTCCATTCCGTCCAAGCATGTCCTATTGAAGAAAAAAAAGGGGAAAAAAATAAATCGCCTCACAAAACTGATGGTAACCTTATACAAAGTATGTTTTTTTGTTTCCACTCAACCTGTTCTTGAAAGCTTGGACAATTGCAAATTCATAACAGCCAACCATTTGTTCCTAGGCCTTACAAGGAAAAAGCACATGCTTCTTTGTACATTAATATTTTTAGCATTTTCTGAAAAGAAAATTCTCACACACGCCTACAGCAAATTAGGAATCCTTAGTGGCATTATGACCGCCTACATGTGGAAAAAAGGGTGCAAGTTTAGCCGGGATAGCACTTTTAACAAAAAAGTGCTAAGGGATTGAATAAGACATACGGAAATGTCCAGAAAAGGGTTCAGTGCAGGTAGCGAAAACCCCCAGCAGTTTAGGGGTTAAACAAAACCGGCTTTTAATGCATGATAAAGGATCCACAGTTCCCTGGCCACTACTCAGATACTTAGTGCTGGCATTCAGAATAAAAATGCCCCATGTTTCTGAACACTGAAATGTTAAGCACATACTGTGTAAAACAATGGCTTGTTAAATGTGCCATCACTTAGAAATTACACCCACTTGAAAGGCTATCAACACAAACAAAATTGTGTCCCACCCAACACCCCCCTCGAAAGCATTTTAAGAGGCTGGTTCGAAATATGCATTTCTGTTTATAACAAAGGAATGCTTAACTTTTTCTCCGGTGAGCTCAGAGACAGCTGTCTGGGTGGCCCGCTTTCAACCCCTCCTCCAACCCCCCTGCCCGCAATCCCCCTTGCTCCCATAAGCTATTTAGCTCTGCTCCCTGGGCAGTTGCCCACCTAGACCCACCCCAAGAAACAGGTCTGAGTAGGGGGTTAAGAAGAAGTGTGTTCGATGTGCAGCCCAACAAAGATCTATATTTCTTCTCTACTTTGGAACTGACATATTGTGGCACAGACTTCATCGTACCAGTGTAGTCTTAGAACTAGGGGTGTACCGTAATTCGGCTTCGAGTAAGTATTCGGTCGAATTCCGGCTGAAAATTAGGTATTCGGTTTCGGCAGAATACCTAATGGAATACTTACTCAAAGCCGAAGTTCCCGTTTTTGTTTTTATTTAATAGGATTTCGTTTATACTATAAACAAAATCCTATTAATTCAATACAAGAACGAGAATTAAGAAATCCCGGGAACCCCTTCCCGGCACAGCTGCAGTGTTATCTTCAGCGCAACACTGTCACATCATTGTAACAGCAAGCTGCCATGTGCTTACAGGGTGCCCCTGTAAAACACTTTCTCCGTGCGCATTACACCACCAACACAAAAAATGATGATAATAACCTGCGATCCAGGTGCGGCTGCAGAGCAGGCTGCTGTGTCCTCCAGCACCGGTACTACACTGTCCCCATCACATGATGACCGCGCCACAGGTTATAAAAGTATAAGCAGGGGGGAGGATGGTCAAGGGGTCAACCTGGCGCCTCGAGCGCCAAAGGGGGCCTGGCTTGCCATTTGTCGTCAACAGAGGATCTGGCAGGTCTCTCTTCTCAAGCCCCGCCCTCCCTGCTGAGAGCAAAACAAGCTGCAGGAATTCCTGGATCGCTCCCCGATGCCTCCAGCTCCAAGGCAAAAGGAGTGCCAGGAGGGCTAGCAGGTGGCATGCCACATGGTGCAGGGGAAGGACACCGGACATTCAGCAGTGCCAGCTGCAGTTTCGCTGCCTTTACTTTGGGCCCTGACAGAGTCCTTCAGTGTTTGTGGCTACGGCACTGCTGACAGGAAGGCGTGCTGCTTGAGAGTGGTGGCTGCAATCAGGTTTATTTCCCTTGGTGTCGCTGCCATGTGTCTTCGGATGTCTTGTATACCGAAGTTCACGTTTCTTACTACACATTGACTGAGCTTTTTTGCAAATTGCAAGTGCTTCTCTTCACACACAAAATGAGCTCTATTTTAAAATGTGACGTGTTTTTCTCGTAAGCGCAGTGTGTGCAAGCCAAGCCCTCATGGTCAATGGTTAGATGTTTCCAAAGTGACCACTGAATGCACAGTTCAGAGTAGGAGTAACCATTAGCCAAACAGGGTCTGGACCTCTGGCCACTGCAACCAGGCATGGGGCACCATCTGCTCAGCTCCTGAATAATTAGATCAACAACATCAGTCGCCCATAAAAACCCTCTCCTCCTGGTGGAGGTAATTGCCTCCTAACAGCCCCCACTGTCTTGCTCGGAATAAGGTAGGGCAGTGGGAGCCAGCAGAAGGTAAATACTTGGATCCCTATTTACCAAGGACATCGCCTTTCAATGTTTACTTATACAAATAACAAAAGCCTACCTGGGACCCTGCAAGCAGCGTGAACCGCGCCGATTCGCGCCATGCACCACTTGCCTTCTTTTACATGTGAAAAGAGCCCAAGGAATGAAAATTAAATTTCGGTGGTTGTTCAACTTAAATTCTAAAGAGGGACGCTCAGTATCATGGGGCACAGCAGACATTGCTGCTCAGGTCTGCCCCTCCCATCGCCTCTGGTGAAGACATTTCAAAGGGTCGGCCTCTGGCAGGCTAGGAAAGCCGCACACTGTGGACGAGGACAGCTTCCTGTGGAAGCAAGCTGCGCATTAATCTAAATGACACGCAGCAGCTTCTGCGCAGAACAGGCTGGCAACTGTCCTAAACATGAAGTAGTAACAAAGCTTCTGCACCCTACAGAATATGTGGGGTGCAGCTCATTGAATGCTGCTAAAAAGAAGCGTAAAGCTGCAGCACAGCATAATGTTGACCACGCTGGGTGTGGTGGACTGAGAGGCTGGATGCACTGATAATTTGCACGCCATCGCCAATAATTCTGGACCAGTTCCCACTTTTGCTGGCGTGCATCTCAAGTGAGCGAAATCAGCCAGAGCAGCTTCTGCGTTACATGCAAGGTAGGCCAATTCACTGCCTGCAAAAGATTCACATGTTCACAAATGAACAGGTAGAAGGGGCTGGCAGAGCACTGAAAGCAGCACCCTCTCCCTCCTCCCCACTTCACCACCAGCAGGACCCATAATGTCTCCTAGTTACAGCTATGATCTATATATAAGCATAAGTGCTGTAAAAACAAGCATTGGCAAAACCAACAGTTTTGGATTGTTATGCGTATATTGACACATTTCCAGTAGTAATCTACTATTCTGTAACTATTCGGCGCCGACCGAATACTTGGCTCAACTATTCAGTATTCAGTCGAATAGTAAATGTACTATTCGGTACCACCCTACTGGCAGTACTGGCATTATTGGACAAATCAAATTACAACACAAGTGCATACTTACAGTAACCAGTTCTGGGATTTTCTCACGAAGGTGCATTTACATTATCAATACTGGCCTTATTGACCAAATCTAGGGGTGCACTTACAGCAAGCAATCCTGGGGTTATTTGGCAAATATGATATGATATGGCATTTAAAGCGTGCCTATACACAAGTGTTTCAAGGCGCGACAAGGAAAAAGGAGGGGGAACTGAGGGAAGACAGAGACAACGATCTTACTAGGCCAGGTAACATTGAGCTTGCGCAAGTGCAGGGGATGGGGGGAGAGAGAAAGTGCATAGGGTGAGGGGGCAGTGCAGTACATAGGATCAACAGTTATAATAAATAGAATAAATAAAACCAAAAGGTGAAAGTGCAGCCAGCTTGTGGCAAGTGCCGGGGTAAGTGCAGACATCCAGTGTCCATAGTTGGCGGGGGATGTAGGGGTGCAGAAACAGCACCCAAGTGCAGGGGTTGCCTGGGAGGCAGTGGAGGTGTGCAGCTGGCGGGGCAGGGGGCCTGGGCCCGAGATCAGAGCAGTTTCAATTAGGAGTTCAGCAGGGGAGAGGAGAGAATGCAGAAGCAAAGAGGAAGGTCTTGAGGTGCTTCCGGGACCGGAGATGGTTCTCCTCAAGTTTCAGGGAGGCAGGGAGGCTGTTCCAGAAGGAGGCTCCAGCCGAAGAAAGATCTATCACCAACTCATTGCTTGGAGAAATGACCGACGCTGAGGGAGTTGGAGGCGGATGAGCGAAGAGCACGAGAAGTAAGATATTTAGAAAGAGAGAGTTGAAGGTATTCAGGCCCCAGGCCCCAGAAGGCCTTGTGGACAATGCAGAGGCTTTTGAACTTAATCCTGGCTGCCACTGGGAGCCAGTGCAGAGATTTCAGTCCTGGAGAGATACAATCCCTGGGCCTGAAGCCAAGGCCAAGTCTTGCAGTCCTGTTCTGGATGGGTTGCAGAGGGCGGCAGGTAGAAGCAGGCAGATTAAGAAAGAGGCTGTTGCAGTAGTCCAGCCTAGATAGAACCAGAGCACCAAGAGTGTATACTTTCAGAACCAGCCTCATTGGGCAAAGCCATCTGAGTGTGCACTTCTAAAGCTGTACTGGGAATATTGGATAAAGACATCATGAGTGTCGAGTTACAGTAACTATACTGGCCTAATGGCAAGACCAGTGTGGGTTTGCCCAACAAGGCCACTACTGCCACTGAAAGTATAGCCACATAGAAAAACGTCATGAATCTGTGCTTTCAGTTGCCATTTTGGCTTTATTGGGCAAAGCTAGTAGGAGTGTGCTCTAACAGTAGTGGTACAGGCATTATTGGAAAAGGCCATAATGGGCGTGTATACAAAGCGTGTGTGTGAGATTGAGGGAGTGTGGGTACTGCAGTGACAATGATGTCATATAATGTGGGAACAGGTATCCCGGAAAACGAGTTGGAAAATGCTCCTGTGTACTTTTGAGACCTGGCATCTATTGAATGTTTTCCAACTGTTACCCTCCAGAACCGATTAGATATCTTTTCAACCATTTTTTCCACAGACCATGTACTGTAAAATGCACTCTTTTAATCCGCTTTATAGAAAATAATTTTTAGGGAGGATGCTCCCTTGCTAAATTCAGTTACTATCATTAGAGGGGATAGGGTTGAGCTCCTCCAATGAAAAAAATAAAAAGAAAGTCACCAACCGCCATGGCAACAACTGTGCATCATCTGAAATGGGTACTTTGATGCCATCCTTCCGATTCTGCAAGTGCAATCCATTAATGGAAGCTGCATGGTTAAGGCTTAACCTCTCATTTTACTCCTTTGCCACATTGTAGTGATTTTTATCAAGTAAATGGGCTGCAGAAGTTGGACATGGGTACTTTGCTGGGTTCTCCTAAAACCCTAAAATGTAATGGGTCTTTGTTTTTTCTCTGTAGGTGCTTACGTATTGCCATTTTTGACGGGTGTAGGCATTCTACCGTTTAGTCACCTATTTTGTGTTAGTTTAATGAATACAAAACACGCCCAAAGAAAAATAACGATGGTTCATAAAAAGGGTGTCTATTATTTTAGCAAACACTTTTTCATGGCAATGTATTAGTTATACAACCATAAACAGATTGCCAGCTGTGTCTCTACTTTGTCATGTTTGTACAATAATACATCTTTATTGCGATTTAGTTCAGGTAAGAATTCTACACAAACATTCAACAATCTATCAAACAATACAACACAAATCATCTACAACAATCAAGCACAAATTCTGGCAAAACACCAGAAATAGGATTGCCCTTTGGAAACTACAAAACACGTATGATAGAGGGGGTATAAAATTGCCTAACTTCGAAATATACCATCTGGCCAGGCAGCTACAGTATGTGACTAAGTGGCTAAGGGAAGACACGACAGCGGAAGCTAGACTGTTGAGGGAGGAATGCGCCCCGTTTTTCTGAAAGAACTATTATGGCTGCCTAAATCAGAGTTAAAAGGGTGCCCGAAGCTGCTCGAACTGGGATGGAAGACATGGTGCAAGGCATGTCAGGTCATGGAGAACCCGGGTCCATGCTCCCTGCAAGTGCCGCTAGTGGTGTTGCGGGGAGTGGATGAGCAACTAAGGAAGACGATATGGAAGCACTGGGAACCGGTGGGCATAGTAACACTGGGGGATGTGTGGCAAGATGGGAAGGTACTAGAATTTCAAACGCTAGTTGAAGAAACCAGAGTGCACCCGGGACAATACATCACCTACACTAGATTGGTAAAGCAAGTAAGGAAGATCTGGTCTGAAATCGAACTAGAGGACCAACCAGATATGGCCATAGAAACAATGTATGATATCGGAAGGGGGTCATGAGGTATCCCGGATCTATGAACTGGTAATGTCAACGGTGGGAAAGGAAGTGACCCATCTGAGACAGGAATGCGAGGAGGACGCAGGGGAACCCATGCAATCTGGGCAGTGGGAGAGAGCACAGAGATACCATAAAAAGGTAGCGGACTCCAACCGCCCGTTGTGGTTTAAACCTTGGGATGGCAACAGTGCAATTGCACTGTTCTACTAGGTCGCGATGATGTGTAGCGTGATCAGGTGTCACATAGGAATGTGAGTGCCTAGTTGTTAAGGCACTTGTGAGTGAGTGAGAGCGATTAGAGGTCTATTCTTTGCTTAATATTAAGCCAGTTTATATTCTGTCTGGTTGCAGTAATATGATGTTTCCTTAGAATGTTACATGCCGATCTAACGGCATTATTTTGCATGACTTGCATTTTATTGATATTGTGTTGGGAGGTTCCTAAATATAGCACATTGCAATAGTCAAGTTTAGATAGGACTAAATAAAATTGAGGGAAGAATTTGGAAATGGATCCTCGGTACACCTAATGCTGTGCCTATAGCAGCGATTAAGGTATGAATTAGGATATGTTTCACTTTGGGCCTAAGTGCAGTGGAGGCTATTAACACTGTATGCGAAGATTATAGCCCCTATTTCGAAAACCCTATGTGAGCTGATGGGTAGTAATATAAGCTGCACAGTGTACCTACTGGAATTAAAAAATATATGTGAGACTATCCTTCAAAAACTAGGCTCCAATTTGGAAATTCTGGTTAGGAATCTGATGCTAATTAAAAAACGGTTGTTGGAACAGGCTTGGATCCTAACGACAGAAACCTTCCACTCATATACATCTCTGAGTCACTTGACTCATGAACATAAGTGCAGAGGACCCCTCTCAAAAATCATGCTTCATTTTCTGAACGGGTACTATCGTGGGTTACATTTGAGGCTAAAATGGAATATCTTGCCAACAAAGGATACCCTGCTAAGAAGGAAACAAATATCTCCAGAGGAAATAGGCTGCAGGTATTGGTAATCAGCACCAGAATCTATTAAACATATTGTTCTGGAAGGTGATGCATTGAGAGATCCAAGGAATGCTTATTTAAGAACTCTGAATGACTATCACCTGTGTTGCTCTAAGGACATACTGTGGAAGCATTGTCTTAATATACAAAGATTGCAGGAAGGTTTAGCCCTCTCAGGATTTCTTAAGGGAATTAAGATGGTATAGAGTGCAAAAGTGTAACTCTTAGCATGCTGCTGATAGGTTGTTTAAGGACTTTTACCTGAGCTTTAAATCTATCAAGATGATTAATTGTCATAAGTAATTAACTGTATCTGTAGGTGTACAATGAATTACTGGCATTGTGTTATAAGAATGGGTTTTCTTTGTATTTTATATTGGTTCACACTTTTTAACAAGGTACATAGTAAGTAAAAATACTCTGTTCTGTTTTCATATTTTTTTTGTTTTCAGTTTTTTTATTAATGTGATTTAAATGTGAATTTGTAAAAGTTTGATTAAACCAAATGCAAATAAAAAAAATAATAACAAAAAGGTCCTAATAGCTGGATCTCGGCATAGTAACAGATAGGGGTGCGTTTTACGGTAGCGATGAACCACGTGGGACACTGTCTCATGTACTTTTAAATTGGCCAAGTGAGTATAGTTCTTGCACCAGTCCCATCTGTCAATTCTTTTTACAAAGGATTTCTTTAAATGAATGTATAGTGTGCCTAAACTAAAGTTAGGGGACCAGCTGATCTCATCAAATCATTTCTCATTGAGTGATTGATAATTGGATTCCATCAAGACTTTTTCTGAATCGGGGTATCCTACCAACGGCCGCCAAGAGGTCACAACCCAGGTTGGATCGGGACTTTAAATAAAAGCATCCTCTCGCCCGACTCGCCATACACCCGCCCCAAGGAGGTTAGGCCCAATTCAAGGCGTAAATATTCCATCTAGCACGATGGAGCCAGATTCAGGATTGCTCGACAAAATAGACCTTCTAGAGTATTAAACCAGGAAAAGTCCTGCATAGCCAGTGCTTCGAGTCCATACAACAACGATGGAAAAAAGCATTGTTTGCAGAGCAGAAGAATCCCAGTCAGCGAGAAGCCTTCATGCCCCCCATCAAACTAGCATGCCTGAGCATTAGTTGCTCAGCTCTACGGATTTTCTTGATCTTAATTAGATCGTAACTAAAACAAAGGGGTCCATACTGCTATAGAGTCCATTAATAATTTTTTCAAATGACAAATTATTTATAGTGGGTGTACCGCAAGGGTATCGCTCAAAATGAGTTATAGGCTATGGCAGACTCTGAAAACAATCACTCACGGTAGTCTCATATTTTGAAAAAATATGACAAATATTTAACAGAATAAGGAATATTTTATATACAAAATAAGAAGATAGTACACCGTAACAAACATAAATACATAGTTTAGGTAATCTTTTTTTGAAGTTTTTGAACAAAGTGAACAAGAGAAAACTGGACAAAAGACTGCCAATGCAGAATATTTACCTAAACTAAACCAACATTCCCATTTATGGCTTATGTATAGCCACTACGCAAATTATTTTCAAAGCATTGGCAAAATTAGAATTGTTCCAAGTCCTTATAGTTCGTTGACAGGTCTGCCTACGTGTGCGCATCAGAAATCAATAACAAAATTCAAGTTGACATCTTTTAAACACGTTTTGGCAAAGAAGACACCTGTCTGGCCAGTAGTTCCATGACAAAGTTAGATTTGCCTTCCTCAGGGCAAATTAACACACAGCAGCTGGACCCTGTGGGGAGGCAGACATGAACAAAGTAAATGATATGGAAAGGTTACTACCAAGATTGTTCACAGAGAGAGTCTGAGGCCAAAAGGCAAAAGAAATTTACCAAATAGTTTGACTGTGGGTAAGTGGAAGTAGCCAGGCGCGTTGTTAGCCGGATGGCCGGATGCTGATGGGATGGCCCACAGCAGGATTCCTTCATCACCGCAGGGGTCACATTGGAAGAAAACATGCTTTCTAAGAAGTTAAATGAAAGTTGCAATGAATGGGTGCATAAACAATGGGTGCATAAACAATGCTGGGGACAGGTGAGTTTTGGCAAACATCTTAAGGAACTACCTGTCCGTAGATGCTATTGGGAACGCTGAAAAAGACATACTCCTGATTGAGCGTTATTATCCGTTATGCAGTGCTCCTCGGAAGAATCCTAGGGCCCGTTGTTATCAGGGGATAAACCTGCGTTCAGCATACAGCATGTTGGCAGCCGAAGTTTAACAGCGGTAAGAAGTACCCGCCTCACAAATTTATGACCGACACCAGCGGCATCTGAAATTGCTGGTCCTTAACGTTTCCCCTGTGTCTGCGTAATGTGGTTTTTCAGGCAGCACGGCTGATTTATGTAATTTGTTTTTTTTTGTTACCCTGGTTCTTTGAAGAGACAGCATCCGCTGCTCCCTTTGAAGGCAAGAATTTGTCTGCCCTCTAAAGCCATCTTCACAGCCAATCTCCAGCTGGGTATATCATTACCACACTGTTCAAGGTAGGCGATTGCTATATTTTTTCATTTTTCACTGTTCACCAAGCACTACAGTGCAATTTTAAAACAACTTGCAGTCACGCTAATTCACACTCACTCGATTGTCCTCAGGTTTATCCCCTGATGTTAACAACGGGCCCTAGGATTCTTCCCAGGAGCACAGCATAATGGATAATAACGCTCAATCAGAAGTACGTCTTTTCCAGTGTTCCCAATAGCATCTACGGACAGGTAGTTCCTTAAGATTTTTGCCAAAAATCACCTGTCCCCAGCATTGTTTATGCACCCATTCATTGCAACTTTCATTTAACTTCTTAGAAAGCGTGTTTTCTTCCAATGTGACCCCTGCGGTGATGAAGGAATCCTGCTGTGGGCCATCCCACTTCCACCCACCTAGACACTTTGCACCGGTTTTTCCGGCTAACAACGCGCCTGGCTACTTCCACTTACCCACAGTCAAACTATTTGGTAAATTTCTTTTGCCTTTTGGCCTCTGACTCTCTCTGTGAACAATCTTGGTAGTAACCTTTCCATATCATTTACTTTGTTCATGTCTGCCTCCCAACAGGGTCCAGCTGCTGTGTGTTATTTTGCCCTGAGGAAGGCAAATCTAACTTTGTCATGGAACTACTGGCCAGACAGGTAGCTTCTTTGCCGAAACTTGTTTAAAAAGATGTCAACTTGAATTTTGTTATTGATTTCTGACACGCACACGTAGGCAGACCTGTCAACGAACTATAAGGACGTGGAACAATTCTAATTTTACCAATGCTTTGAAAATAATTTGCGTAGTGGCTATACATAAGCGATAAATGGGAATGTTGGTTTAGTTTAGGTCACTATTCTGCATTGGCAGTCTTTTATCCAGTTTTCTCTTGTTCACTTTGTTCAAAAACTTCAAAAAAAAATTACCTAAACTATGTATTTATATGTTTGTTACGGTGTACTATCTTCTTATTTTGTATATAAAATATTCCTTATTCTGTTAAATATTTTTACTGTTTTTTCAAAATATGAGACTACCGTAAGTGATTGTTTTCAGAGTCTGCCATAGCCTATAACTCATTTTGAGCGATACCCTTGCGGTACACCCACTATAAATAATTTGTCATTTGAACCAATTATTAATGGACTCTATAGCAGTATGGACCCCTTTGTTTTAGTTTAGTTCACAGTCCCTCTCCATTACTGCTTATGGGATATTTCCCCCAATTTCTTGTACTTAATTAGATCGTAGTCAGCTTGTGCGCAGATCCCCAGTCCCAAATATCTGTAGGATAGAACATAGTCAATTATGCCAATCGTCGTGTCCATCCAGCTCCTATTGACTGTATTTCGAGAGACCAGCATAACGCTGGTCTTTTCCAGGTTGATGGTCAGCCCCAATTCTTGGCCATATATCGATAGTAAGGTCTTCATGCCCTTGAACGTACGGTCAAAGAGGACTAAGTCGTCTGCATATAGCATCCCCACCACAGGCAAATCACCAATCCACGGAGGGCAGTTCGCTGCCCCGAGCAGGCAGGGCAGCAGATCTGCTGTATATAAATTATATAGGATAGGGGCAGCAACGCACCCCTGCTTCACATCCATGTTGATAGTTATGGGGTCAGTCACTCCTCCCCCATGGTCCAGCCATACTCTGGCATTATTGTTGCTATGTAGCAAGACCAAGATATGTAGGATCCAATCAGGGCAATTTAAAGCCCAGAGCTTAGCCCACAGGATATCCTTATTGAACTGGTCAAATGCACTCTTGAAATCCACAAAGGCAACGTATAAAGTTAAGTCCCTGTGACTCTGAGTGGTATGAATGAGCTGGTCCAGTACCCTGATATTGTGGGAGGTGCCTGAACCAGCTCGAAAGCCAGTATGGGCTGGATTGAGGATGTTATTTTTGGTTGCCCGTGTCTGCAATTCCCCTAGGACAAGGGAGGTAAAAATCTTCCCTTTGAGGTCCAACATCGACAGTAGCCGGTAATTTGTTTTTGTGCAATCACCATTTTTGTGCACAGGTATGAGTACCGACTGTCCTGGATCTGCAGACTCTGGAGAACAGAATCAAGAGAATTTGTGCCCAGTTTTCAGGGTCCCTTTTGAGTACTACATTAGCAAGGCCACTCGGGCCAGGTGCTCTAGATGTAAGCTTGATAATTGATTCCACCAGGATCCGATGGCTCATAGGAACTGGCCAAGGGCCAGTAGAAACAGGCATAGTAGCAGGTATCTTAGTGGTGTAAAATTCATCAGTGAAGTATACCATCCACTCAGTCCCCGAGATGGGGTTCAGTGTCAGGAGCAATTTGTCCCCCCGGCCGCTGCCAGGATCTTCCAGACATCTTGGCCATCTCCAGTAATTATAGCAGGGACAAAACTGTTCCGGATAAGCGGTAGTGCTTTAACCAGGTCTGATAATTCGCCCTGATATTCCTAATCTCCAGTTGAACCTGGGGGAGACGACCCAGATGTCGGCCTTGTACAGTCAGGGCTCTGATGGTCCCGCCATCTTTCGTTTGCCATCTCGTAGATTTACGTCAAATGGGTTATTGGGCCTGTTATTTCCGCATGTAGCCGGGGAGCTCACTGTTTGGCCGATTGCGTGGGCCAAGCCGTGAATCCAATGTTCTGTGGCAGATGGATCTTTGTCTCTAACTAAGGCTGGCTCGGTCCACCATATCCCAAGAGAATATCGTGGCATTCATCCTAGTGATTTTTATAAGGCTCCAGCCAATTCGGTTGCCAGCATGGTTGGCCACCGCCTCCCCACACATGGCAGCTTTCCTATGGTCTACCATGTTTTCTATATCCAGTAAAAGGATCGCATGGTCGCCGTTTTCGTTTGCTGACACTTAGCGATTAAACTTGCTCTTGCACTTTGCGGTTCCCGGCCATGTAATCCAGGGTGGCCTTTTTAGTGCCCATCTTCCAGGTGGTGTTTCCTGGTTAGTCACCTGTAGTACAACCATTAAGCAATGTAAGGTCCCAGTCATCGAGGAAACTCGGCCACTGAACCCCCTTATGATTAGATCTGGTGTGTGTCATTGTACTGCGTTCAAAAACACGAGAGTACAGAGTTGTCAGGGGCACTAGTTTACCACTTTGATAGTATAGTATAGACCCTCAGTTACCTCACTGCCTGGGGGGGGGGTCATAGATGTTCACCAGCAGCAGATTCAGTTGTTGGGATCCCTCTGTGAGGGGGGACATTTCAAATGCTAAAATATTACCACCAGGAGGGTCCAGTTCGATTGGTCTAGGGTACAACTGATTTTTGATTCCGAGCATGAGCCCGCCGGCTGAGCGACCACGATTCCCCTTAGAGGCCAGAGTTTGGAATATGACATAACCAAGTAAAAATTCAAAGGTAGCCCAGGTGTCCTGCAAGGCGAAAACGTTGCACGCAGTAAGGAAGTCCTGTGTCCCACCATGTTGGAACCAGTGGGGGAAAAACCCCTGGTATTCCAGCTGTGTGGTGTGATATTTCACTTAGGGGGACATTTTTGAGTGATCATGCGCTGTAGCCATTGCCATCCGTGAGCATCCTCAAAGTTCCTAACCACTGCATAAGAAACGCGCTTGTAGGGAGGAATGGGGGGGGGGGCTCACATGCACACTTACACACCAAACGTTTACCGAGACTAACTGCCTCCTGTACGGGAATGTCGAGTGTGTAGCACAGATGAATTATAGACTGATGGTATAAAAAGTATTAACGCCGCTGTCTCTGGTAGGCAGCAATGAACCCTCATCACCTTTAAAGGCTGATTCCGGAGCAGTTCCACACATTCGAAATCCCCAGAATTGAGGATTCTTAATGATGGAATTTTGTTAAATAACACCAATATTGAGGATCGATTAAGATGGCCCGCATTCTTAGTAGCACAGCCTAAAGCAATGGTAACAGGCAGCTGTTGTCGGTCAGGCGAGAAAGCGTGCTTGAATGTGATTCCTTTGTGGCTGATCCCAGTTACTGGAGGGATGTTACTAATGCTACAGTCATTGGGAGTAGGCAATACCTGATCCTTGTCCTGAGCTTCTGCCACCAGCCAGCTTGTCAGCGTGCCTACTGACTGAGCAGACCTCCGTTTTCTACGCGCCACTCTTTTGTGTTGCTTTTTGGAGGGAATGTTTTTCCCTGTACGTAGAGTGAAATTTAGAGGTTGGGTGCCCAGAGCAATAACACTGGCTTCAGAGGTAGCTGGGTTCTTTTTCAATCTGAGATTTTTGGTTTGCGGTCTTTTAGCCATACAAAGCGGTTTCCTAGATGGAAAAAAGTTTGTAGGACCCACAGCCCAGTCACTGACAATCGAGGAGGCACTGCAGCCAGTCTCCACCTCCTCGATGACTAAATCGAGGGATCGCAGAGCGGGAGGGAGGGATGAATACTCGCCCGAGACCCTTTTCCCTGCTTTCCGTTTGTCGTGGAGTTAGAAGGAGGCAGTGCACCCAGTCCCTTTTGGCCAATGAGCCATTCATTCAGTGCATCAATTGAGGATCCCTGTTTTTTTCATGTCCTCATGCATCGCCCCAGAGTTTGAACAATATTTTAACCACAAAATGTAATATGCCAATGCTCTGAGGTCGGGCAGAGGTGTCATGCGTACTACAATCATCAGATTCATGATCTGGATTAGTCCGAGACTCGTACAACAGATTGGGGCTGGCCGAGAACCTCTGTGTACAGGATGGAGGCAAGGGAGCCAACAGAGGTACCAAGAAGGATGGGCAGACTATACCACCAACGCCCCATTGCGACGAGGTAGGGGCCTGAGTAGCTGGAGAGGTGAAGTGGGGAAGAGAGGGAGAAGCTGTTGAGCACCGTCCTACAGGCCCTAAGACTGTAGGACCCATCTCCAGGTTGGGTCCCACGGCTCCCTCTAGCGGTCTGTCGACCAGGACCACTTGAGGATATAAATCCTTGGGTTCACCAGATGGTGCAGCTGGTACTGCACTGTTTTGTAGAGTGTAGCATAGTTGAAGGAGCGAGTCGTTGTTCAGGTCCAGTGCAGAAGTGCTTCTGTCCTGGGCAACCACAGGCTCAGCTTCAGGCAGAGGTGAACTGATCAGGGCAACAACTTTCTTTGGCCAGGAAATAGGCATCAATATCTAAATGACGTTATTACAGTTTGACATGTTCACTCCCTTCTGAGAGCATGAGTGGAGTCCATAAGGCTTTTTAGTCCGGCTTCACATGGCTTTGGCGGGAGTTTGAGCTTTGCCCGGCATAGTAATCACAGGACTGGTAGATAGCGGAAAATGTACTGAGTGAGAAGTGTAATGTAGGAGTTACCACACAATCAGAGCAATTTTCAACAAGGGGAATCACCCCTTCACACGTGAGCATCCAGCCCTGTATTGAAAAGAGCAGAACTAAAATTCACAACACGGCAGGTTACAGATTAAATACCTAGCCACTTACAATCTGCATGCCTATCGTATTACTCCAGCATTTAGACAAACACACAAGCACGGCATATCAACCAGCCAAAGGTAATTGGTGCTGAAAGACCAACACAATTCAGGCCAGAGCTTTTACACAGAACGTAACAACGCAGGACTCGTTTTTAGCCGCAAGCCACTCATGCATCCAGAAATCTCCCTTTATCAGACAAGGCAATTCACAGAACTGCTTGAATCAACTACTAAGAACACAACAACAAGACTGATCAAGCAGACAAGATTGGGACTGCAGAGGTAAACCGGTCAGATATTCCCTCGGTGGCTCAGGTTTTAATACCCAAATAACAATGCTAGCAATGCATCTACAGCAAGAGCCTTCCGACCACTAGAAAGTAAGGTGATTATAATAAGCCCACTCAGCCTAACAGCCACTTTCTGAAGCCACTTGCTGAATGTGCATGTGCCAAATGCACGTGCGCAGCAGTTTAAGTAATATTGTGGGTGTGGCTAAGGTTCAGGCTGTATTTTGGCCGTCAGCAAAGAAAAGCACACCTGGAATAGCAATAAAGAAAATATACCAGCAACGTAAGCCCATAAGTCCAATATTGAGTGTCCAATTGCACCAATAGACCAGACTCCTTATCAGCGTACCGTTCAACAATGAATGCAGAAGATTAGGGATTCCCACATTGTCCCACGTTTTCCACAAGTGGTCTCCCTCAGTCTTAACAGCCACTTTCTGAAGGCACTTGCTGAATGCGCATGCGCCAAATGTGCGTGCACAGCAGTTTAAGTAATAGAGTGGGCATGGCAAAGGTTCGGGCTGTGTTTTGGTTGTTCGCAAAGAAAAGCACACCGCTCAACAGAGAATGCAGATTAGGGAATCCCACGTTTTCCACAAGCGGTCTCCCTCAGCCACAACAGCCACTTTCTGACGCCACTTGCTGAATGTGCATTTTGTTTATTTGGTTAGCTTACTTGTAATAATAAGTGACCAGACTCATAAAAATTATATATTTTTTTAAGCAAACGGTCATTTAAATAGATGAGCATTTAGCCTATTTTGTTCATGTGCTTAATAAAAAGCAGGCATGCATAGTTAATATGCCATGTCTTTCATAAAATGCCTTTTGAAGGTGTATGGAAACAGCACTTTTTATTATGTACAGGAACAGCAGATTAAGCCATTTGAGCCAAATCACACATCACAAATGCTACATCGTCACCCAGTAACTATCACTGGAAATTCACCTCCAGTTCAGAGCCATACAAGCAAGGTATTGTGGGTATGCAAATGAGCTGAAATGCAAGCATTTAGCTCAAGAAAATTATTTTCAAACTAAATACCAAGCTTCATACCTAGATTTTAATTTAAATGTACTGTTTAAAGCACGGACCAAGCTTTAGAGCAATGGAGCGCTGTGCAGGTTTGGTTAGCCAGTGTTGGGGCTGGCATCTTTTAACAGTAGCGTTCTGTGCTTCCATCAGGATTTGTCCATGGTCAGGTGCTGTTGAAAAACTCATTTTGAGAGATTTGCAAAATTTGAGAATTGTGGAGGCATTCAGAGTCCATGCTGGGATCGAGTTCCAGAGGTTGGGTGCGTGACAAGAGACTGTTTGCGGGTCCTCTCTTTGTAGACTAGTTGTGATTCTAGGCAGGTTGTCGATTTTGCTGCACAAAGAGCGTGTGCCACCAGATATGTGGAGCCAAGTTGCCAGGTACTACCTGGGGCTGCTGTGTAGACGATACTTATCTTGAATATCCTGGCCTGGAGAGGAAGCCAATGCAGTTTGCGTAGGACGGGGGGGGGGGGGGGGGGGTTCAGTCCATTTTCTGCACACCCGTAATAAGACATGCTGCAACGTGGTTGACTGCTTTTAGGGGAGCCAAGTGAGCAGCTAGGAGCCGGGTCAGAAGGGTATTTTCCCATCCATGTGCAAGACCACAAAGGTCTGCACTACAGTCCGGAAGTCCTGCAGCGGGATGAAGGGTTTGATTTTGCAGAAGGGTGGAGATTTGGAGCCAGCCTGTTTGGGCCATCTTGGCTATGTGTTTCTGGAAGCACAGGCTGCTGTCAATAGCGAAGCCTAAGGATCTAGCTAAATCTGAGATTTGTGGATTAAATCCTTCTAGGGGTATATCATTGAGCCATTGTTAGACAAGTTGTTGTTTCAGCGGGGGGACCGATAGAGACACATTCTGTCTTGGCTGGGTTAAGTTTGAGGTAGGCAGCCAACATCTAGGACTAGAGGATGGCTAGGTAATCGCAGAGATGACAGATGTCCTGTGGGCTTTTTATTCTCATGTACAACTGAGAATGTTACACATTTCTGGTGGATGCCTATATCTGGGTCTTTTAGGAGTTTGGCCCGAGGCTCCATGTAAATGGAAAAAAGTATTGGTGAGAGGATGGAGCCTTGGGGGACTCTGCAGGAGACTGGGATTCGGTTGCAATGCAACATGTTCATCTGAATGGCCTGGTATCTGCCAGAGAGGTAGGAGGTAAACCAATTCAGCACAGTCTATTCCATGGAGTTTTATATAGCGCCGGCACGGCCAAAGGCCTCAGGGTGCTCACACAGACATACAACAAGGAACAAAAAAGACAAAGGTGTCAATGAGGTTCAGGGGTCATCAATCAGCTCCTTTGTCAAAGAGATATGCTATTAAACTTTTTTCTTTTTTTTTTTTTTTTTTTTAATTGTGCCAAAGATGGAATAGATCTAAGAAAAAACAGTAAGGCATTCTAAGTTAGGGGGCCCATGCATCAAAGCTGGACCCTCCAACTCTCTCAAAAAAAAGCGTGGTTGGACCATGAGAGCATATTTGTTTGAATGCAAAGTACGTTTAATAGGTGCTCTCCTGATTCAGGAACGTAAATATGAGGGAGCGTCCCCTGCCAAGCATTTGTAAACTATGCTAGATGCCTTAAAATGATTTATCTGCATCACCGGAAGCCAATGCAGTTTCCGACGAGCCAAAGATATATGGGCCCGTCGGTCCATACTACAAACTGCACAAACTGCTCAGTTTTGAATAGCCTGTAACTTTTTAATGTTTGTCTGGGTAGTCCTGACGCAAAGGCTATTACAGTAATCCAATTTTGTGTTTATGATTACTGCTGCAATCAGAGCCCTGTTTTTTCCCCAAGAGATAAGGGCGAGTTTGCCAGAGCAGATGTGTCATATAGGCACAAGAAGAGCTCAAATGTGAAACATGCTTCTTGAAGGTTAAATGGGAATAAAAAAACACCAAGTGTTTTTACTTGCTCAGAGACTTTAATGTTGTTGCCAGAAATCACAAAAGAACTATATTGGGGATCATTTTTTTTTTCAATTTAACACCAGTTCCAAGAATGAGGAGCTTGTTTTTAAAAAAATCATTTAGAGCAAGTGAATTCATCGCCATCCAAGAGTGAAAGGCACCGAACACCTCATTTGCCCTTGCCTAATACTTCTTATATGACCCAGACAACTACAGGATGATCTGGGTGTCATCCGCATAGTTAGCAACCTGGACACCCTGACAATCCAAGATATCACATAGCGGTGTAGAGTAACGATTAAACAATAATGGTGAGAGACACAAGCCTTGTGGAACCCCATAATTAAGAGGAACCTGCCGAGATTGCCATAATCAAGAGTAACCTGCCGAGACTGACAATCTTCTTTAGCCACTCTTGCTATTCTTGGGCAGAGGAAAGATTTAAAACATTTGGTGACTATATTTGAGCATTTTCCGATCTCGGCCAATATTTCTGCCAGCATGTCATGATTAACCAAATCGAAAGCGGACGATACATCAAGAAGTTAAAGTAGTGCTAGGCCACCTTTGTCCGAAAGCCTGATTGTCCCACAGCCAAAATGTCATGTTGTTCCACAAACCCCCGATATTGGTGATAGGCTACTTGATCAAGGATTTTCAGCATGTAGGCAACATTTGTTATAGGCCTATAATTTGCACGATCACGGATTGAGTTTCTCTTTCTTTAGCAAAGGTGAGGTCCATGCCTCCTGAAGGTAGTCAGTGCCACAAACCCTTCCAAGAAAGAACGATTTATGAAACTGGTGACCCACGGAACAAAGCAGGGAAGAAACTCTTTAGAAAAGTATGCTGGCAAAACATCCCTTGCAGGAAGTGGGCTGCATTACGTGCACTATATCTAAAACATCAGTTTGATACTTGCCTAAAAGCAAATTATGTAGAGAAGTCTGTTGTCAGTAAGCAATGACCAGGAGTCACAACCTCTGTAATTGCTAATCATTTTACGCATTCTGAAATAGAAGATTGATGCTGATTAATTTTCTGTATAAAACGATCATTCATTTTTTGGCATCAAGTATTGTCAATGACAACATGCATTAATTTGATGTGCCTTTTCATTCATGTAAGATAGAGAATTATTCTCTGGAATGTGAGTTAGCAGTGCTAATCCGTTCATTTAATTTATTCTCCTTAGCCTTAAAACTTAACTGCGGTTTTATAGACTCCCAGGGTGGATTCAGGCGGATGTATTCTTCAGCTAATTTCGGCCATACGTTTGACTTTCCTGGCAGCCAGATCCTTAGACGAGAACCACTGATGAGGTTTTTTTTATTTTTTGCGTATAGCATACAATGGCGAAAGCATAATGAAAGCATCATTAGTAAATGTGCGAAAACGGCCAATACAATCATCAAGATTATCCTCAAGAAGAGTTAACTGCGGGACAACTAAAGATTCGAAGGCGTGTGACTGAGTATTCCTAGATGGAATAAAATGTGAACCCACACAGCTATTTGGATGGAAAGATCAGAAAGTTGAACGTCAAACTGTTAAGAGAAAATGGTCAGACCAAATATAACTTTGAATATTAATGGGCAAAACTAGCTGACTTTGTGTCACAATCCAATCTAGGATGTTACCCCACTGTGTGTAGCTGTTAAATTTTGTTAAAATCCAAGACTTTCAAAAAGGTTCAACAGTAAAGAGGCTGCTGGATCCGACAAGGCATTAGCCCACAATTTAAAGTCTCCAAGAATGATGACAAATGTTTGAACACAGCCCCCAAGAGGGCTAAAAGTTGTTCCTCAAAAAGCAGAGTCAACGTGACAGGGTCAGTAAAGTATGAAAAAACTAAGGGTAGTCGTGGGGTTTAGCGCCATTTTAATTAACATTGATTCATAATGATCCAATATTGCAGAATTAGACAAACATATTAAAACCTTTTCTAAAAATCAATGCCACACCCCTGCCTCTTGATCCCACACAATCACAGTTCAAAACTCTATATCCATCTGGAGTGGCTATCTGCGCAGCATGTAAAGTAACACCCTGGAGCCAAGTTTCAGTAACTACAATAAGATCTGCCTTCGACTCAATAATAAAGTCAGATAACTCTGCAGCATGACACAATAAGGAACGTGTATTCAGCAGAACTGTTTTTAGTGTGCGTGGCATAGACCGCTTGGAAGATGAACTCCTGGAAGAAACCTCCTTTCGCACAGGTAGTTGAATATTGCTATTTTTGGTTGCATCTGTATTTGTACTGGCAGCGAACAGCCAACAGACTGCCTTAAACCCCCAGAGGCATAATTTGGCCAGGCAGCAAAACTTGGATCCTTTTCACTTCTCGGTGAACGCTCCTGCAATGCTGCAGCCAACCTTATGCGTCGGTTCTTTTGAATCAGAGAGATAAGTTCACAGTGAGACAGCATCCTAAATGCGGTTGGGATGTACAAGATACTAGTATAATAACATGTGTTATATATGCTAGTATTAACAAAACAGAGACAAAAACCACTAAACAATGCCCGAGAATCCCATCCTGTCGGCAAGGAGGGAGAGGAGGAAACAGTGGCCGACTGTCAAATGCAGCCAAAAGGTCAAGAAGTACAAGGTTGCACCAGTTACCCTGATCCATGATTTGGATGGCATCATTTAGCACCTGGATGGTGGTCATCTCTATGCAACACCCGAGACAGAATCTCGACTGATCATCATTCAGGAAGTGTAGTTAATGTATTCTGGTGAGTAGTTGTGTAGCAACTACTTTTTCCAAGATTTTACAAATAAGTGGGAGGTTCGTAATGGGCCGGTAGTTGGCCAGGTTGTCTGGGTCTAGGAGACCAGTCTTGAGGGTGTCTGGGAATTACCCATTTGTGAGAGAGGCATTAATGATGCAGACTAGTGCACTGTCAGTTGTTTAATGATGGAGGCCGGGATGATACCATCAAAGTAGGAAGTAGGTTTGCGAGATGCAATTGTTTTTAGGAGGTCTGGGGGAGAGAGGAGAGAATTCAGTCCAGAGGGGCAATGCGAGTGCTGGAGTGCTGGGTGCCTAATGCTGTCGGGGGTTGATTTGAGGATCTGTCGAATTCTGTATTTTTTCAATAAAATAGTTAATTCCGAGGCATTTTTCCTGAGTTGTTTGCACTTCAAGGTCGGATGGGGTTTTGGTACAATGCTTTAATACTTCAAAGAGGGGTTTGCTCCTGTTAGAGTCTGCCGCAATGTTGGTGGATGATAGGACCGATTTTTTACACTCTGGCCTTGTGGACAGATGCATAGAAGACCAACATACACTGTGACAGTGACAACTCTAGGGAGCTATAGCCAAACCAGTTCAAGGTAGCAAGGCGAGCGGTCTAGGCTAAGTCTCAAGAGGTGGTGAGCTTGTAAGGGGTCCACAATGAGTAGATAGAGTGAAGCAGTCAAGGAACAAACTTAGACAATCGGATTTAAAAATACTTCTTTACTTATGGCCAAATAACACATGAAAAATTTCTGCAAACAGATAATAGTATCACTCAATACTAAAAATGTGATACATATATACAATTACTGGTGTAGGGCAAAATACATATCAGACACCTGAAAAGGAAGGTACAGATAAGTATTAGCACTACTAGTTCACAGAGGGTCAATCCTAACTTCAGAGGTCCATCCCTAAGATGTATGGGGCCTTGTGCCCAAAAGTTTAGTAAAGTTCCATACCGTTTTGCAGCTGGGAAAAAAAAAATGAAGGTAGGGTCTCTGGGGTCCAGTGAACAGTTACGAGTGTCGTGGGACGAGCTAAACTAGCTAACAAACGTGTTCCCAACTTTGGGTGTGCTTGTGTGAACAAGCAATGGCAAAACCAAAGTGTTTGACAAGTTTTATAAAAGTTAAACTTTTAACAGGAGTTTCGGGAGCAGGTAAGTATCGCTATAACTCACCCCCCGTACTCCAATTCTTAATGAGACTTGGCAGGTCGGCTGAAGAAGGTCCAAGGTTGCTTTTCCCGCCATCAGATTCAGCCCTTGATCCCCAGGGGTTGCAGGCTCAAGGAAATCTTTAGTCGGTGTCAGATGCTGAGGCAAGGACACTCAGGGGAAGAATGCAGAAAAACTCAATACAGGGCCCCTCTTAGGACAGGAATGGACAAGGCAAGCAATTTTGGATGACGGCCACTGATACACGGCGATGCAAAGGGACTCACTTGTCACGTTCAGACTTTCCCTCCCATTCTGGGTCCCCTTGATGCTAAGACCATGCTATTCTGCAGAGGTAAGTCTTGTTGCACAAGCTGAGGATCCCGCAAGTTCCAGGCCTCAACTCGGAACAGCGATATCGGCAGTACGGTAGCCCAAACCCAGAGCTGGTCAACCACAGGGCAGTCCTGGGGCACTTCTGAAGTGTCTTCGCAGGACTCCGAGCCGACATCGGGAACAGATGTTCCCTCCACTGTAAGGGTTGCAGCTCCTTCGCAGGACTGCTGGAGATCTTCCACAGGACAAGGCTCTACCAGGGCAGTATCAGAAGTTGGTTGTCAAGCATTCTTCGGATGGGTCCACGGTCTGCTCGCACGTTATGTAGCTGGACAGGAGTCTTGGCTCCTTCGGTTTCTTCCAGGCTCTCTCTAGAGTGGGTGCAGGGGTCCTCTTATTCAAAAAGCCAGGTAAGAGCAGCAGCTCCCACTAACCAGTGACAGATCTGCCCCACAGGGTGGCAAAACCCATTCATTACACCCAGACACACTGGCACCAGTATGAGGATTGGGACCAGACAGTCCAACCCACTTTGTGGCAGCAAACACACATAAAGCCCTCGAGTAGCCCGGGCACTGGAAGTCCATATAAGGAAGGCTAAAAGACAAGATGGCCAAAGGACAAGGGAAAAATCTTGTGGCATGGCCATGTTTGGCCACTAGCCACAGTTAGTACCAAACACAGTAAGGCTAAAACAAAATACACCAAATGCCAAAAAGTCACTGCCACCAGCTAGTCTATTTAGCACACCCAGAGTAACCAAACATCCTCTGAGGGTTAGTCTAGGGCAAAACAAAAAGTGTATCCCATTGCAAGATGCATTGTAGTTACCACAAGTGATAAGTCACTAAAAGTAGTAACAAAGTAACAAGGCTAAGGGAAACAATTTTTCTCAGTACTGACAGCCTGAAGGACATGTCAGTTTCCCCATAACAGTGGAGCAAAAGCCAGCCTAGTGAATGTTAAGGCTGCACTGTAAAAGAAACAGGTCAGATACAAAAAGAAAAGCTAAATGTTTGGGAGTCCATAGAAATCGAAGGAAAGGTGCAGTAAAGAGGAATCGCCCATCCCAGATTACGGACAGGGGGAACTAATCCACCTCTGGATGGTGTGAGAAACCCAAAGGTGTCTCCTTAGCTAGTCCCCGGGGGATCTGTAATCCAGGTGGCCAGGACATGGCCATCGCTATTGGATCCAGTTCCTGGGGTGGACCAGTGAGGGAGAATCACCTGGATGGGGAGGTCCTTGGGGAGTGGGACAGAGACGGGCAAGATGCGGTATATCCCCCTCCTTTCGACACCTTTTTACTATCCTACTATGTAGGATATTCCTAAAGCCTAACCCTGCCCCACCCCCTTTTCCGACACAAACACTTTCACACAACAAGGAAGACAACAGACTAAACACCAGAGCCGTTTACCTGACATGTCACAATACAAGAGTCAGGCAAGGTCAGGCAATTGACCAGAACCACACACACCCGACAGCCCTTTCCCTTCCCCACAGGGATAAAAGGTGGAGCATCAGAGCACAAGAAGAGCAAGGCAGACCGCACGACTTGAGGGCTAACTCAGCACGGTAGTTCAAGAGGAGGCGGAAGACCGCGAATACCGAGAGGCTGACAAGGAGAGAAGTAACCTTGCCCTTTCTGATTAAGGCCAGTGAAACCTCCGCAGATGGAAACAAGACCACAAACAATAGCCAGCATGTGTTGCAGCAGAT
Organism: Ambystoma mexicanum; assembly: GCF_040938575.1. Taxonomy (NCBI): domain Eukaryota; kingdom Metazoa; phylum Chordata; class Amphibia; order Caudata; family Ambystomatidae; genus Ambystoma; species Ambystoma mexicanum. Next base: position 1,073,286,309 of record NC_090932.1, read on the forward strand.
GTCTATGGTACGCAAGACCCTCCTCCGCTGATAACCAAGCCGGGGAAGGATGCTGTTCTCAGTGCTACTAAATTTTACTCCAAGGATAAAGAAAGGCAAGCAGTTCATCGCAGCCGGTGAGTCGAGGTGAAAGTCAATAAGAGGCCGAACTGTATTGAACGAAAAGTAGCCAACGGCTAATCTGAACCTTGAAAGACTTAAAGATATGATTGAGGAAAGAGGTGGAAAACCAGTAACAGAAGTCCGGCACCACGTGGGTGCTCATGCAGGAAACTCTGGGCGATTACCCAATGGTAGAAACTACCAGAACCAGAAGCCCTTGAGAAGAGGCGAAAAGAGGTCAAAGTGGTCATCCAGGGGTCTTGTAAAATCCTCTGTACCGTCAAAATTCTTTGACGTACAGATGATTGAGGAGCAAAGGGAAATTAATCTCGTTAGGTGAAATGAGTGCATGAACAGTGGGTTGTAAAAGTTGGCAAGGATGAACCCGGAAGAGGGAAGCTGACAATCGGGAACACAGCTTCAAGGAAGTGCTGTTTAAAAAGACATTAAGACTTGTAAAAGTAACATATTGGAAAACCCGGGGGAGTGAATTGTCCCTCTTGTCGAGCGGGCCGCAGCCTGGTCGAGGGAGATCCAGGGGTGAAAGGCTATCACCCAAGGTTCGAATGGCCGAAGCTCTGAATACTGCTAGAAGTGCCAGCAGATTTATGTGGTTCTGAGCAACCCTGCAAGACCAGAGACCCTGAGCTGTGTGGTGAAGGTAGTGAGCTCCCCACCCTGTTAAGGAGGTGTCTATTGTGACGACGGCCTGAACCTCTGGGTCGTAGAAGGGTTTCCCTTTCGTTAGATTTTCTCTCGCCCACCAGCGAAAATTCGGTACTTGTGTTGGCGAAACGACCACTAGATCGTCCCACTGACCACTTGCCTGAGACCACTATTTCACCAACCACTTCTGCATGGGTTGCAGGCATGCATGGGGAACCAGGTAAATGCAAGACACCATCATGCCTAGCAAACGCATTGCTTTGCGCACCCTTATTTGGCGGACGGCCTGATATTGAGGAATTTGCAGCAACAAATTTCGAATTCTTTCCTCCGACAGAAAGGCCAACCGCTCTTCAGTATTTAGGACAGCTCCTAGGAACTGTTTTGAGGTGCTTGGCACCAAGCTTGTCATTTTCTCGTTGATGGAGAAGCCCAATTGAAAGAGGAGGTTGATGGTTCTTTGGATGTTTTGTCTGCAAATTAGGGGGGGGACTCCCCTGTAATGAGCCAGTCATCCAGGTAAGGGTACACTGGGATTGCATCCCTGCGCAGGTGCACTGCCACCACCACCAGTACCTTGGTGAATACCCTTGGAGCCGAGACTATTCCGAAGGGCAGCCCCTTGAATTGGTAGTGCTGGTTCGTGATCTTGAAACACAAGAATCTTCTGTGCGCTGGGAACATTGAAATATGAAATAGGCATCTTTCATATCCAGTGTTGCCATGTAACCCCCCCCTTTTTAGTAGGGGGATTACCTCTTGTAGCATAATAATGCAGAATTTTTGTGGCTTGACATACTTGTTTGCAGGGCGCAAATCTAATACTGGGCGCATTGTGAGATCTTTCTTTGGCACAAGGAAGTAGGTTGAATAACGACCTCTTTAACAGCAGAGTGGCAATCTCCTCGAGGAGGATCTGCTGGTGTTCCTGAGTGTGTACTTTGTGCCGTGGAGGGTGGTCGTGGGGGCGCTTGAGTAATTCGAAGCAGTAGCCGCTGGATACTGTGGACAGCAACCATCTGTCCGAGTTGATCCCCTCCCATGCGTGGGTGAAGTTGGTAATGCGCCCCCTAATTGGGAAGCATGGGAGGGGACCTGAAGCGCAACATCACTGTTTGGAAGGTGGCGTACCATCTCTAGCGGGGCTGCTCCTTCCCCACCCACGACCCCTGCACAGCCCTCTGGGGTAGCCCTGGGAAGACTGTGATAGGTTATTCCCCCACGATGAGCTCCGATTCTGCTATAGCTAGACCCCCTTTGTGAATTGTGGCCTCGAAAATGGCGAAAATTTGCGCTTCCCGTCTGTCGAGAGTGTTTGTTAGTGAGTTGACCAAGGGATTTTAAAGTGTCATACTCATCTTTTGCCGTTTTGAGGGCATCTTCGACAGCTTTTCCGAATAATGCGCTAGACTCGACGGGCATGTCTATCAGTGTTGCCTGTGTTTCAGGCTTAAATCCTGATTGTCTCAGCCATGCATGCCTGCCATGGCCATTGGGCAAGGGCCCAGGCCTTCATCACCCCCAGGGTCCAAATGGACCCAGTCCTGGCGCCTCTGGCGCCAGGCTCATGGAAAAGTGTGCTTTGCACACTCTGTGCCTAAGGCATGTGCATCAGGGCCAGGTGTGGCCATAGAACATCATTGGGAGGCATGTGCAAGAGTCCCTGGGAGGAGCAAGGTGGAGCCACAAGGCGGGTCCAAAGGGAGGGGCCAGAGTCAGCCTATTTAAGGCCAGCCCAACCACATGCCCTTGCTTCATGTTATTCTACTTTGCAGCGAGACGCTTACCGCTGTTCCTCACCTTGATTCCTGTTATTTCATCTCTGAAGGCCATCTTACCTGAATCCTGCAACTCCATCGTGGAAGGCACACCTTACCAGATTCCAGCTACTCCATCGCTGAAGACGCATCTCATCTAATTCCAGCCGCTCCATCGCTGAAGGCGCATCCTACCTGCATTCCATCGCCATCAGAGTCGGAGCCTTTCCTCGCCCGATCCGGACGTCCAGTGACGCAGGAGCTTCGCTTCCTCTCCTCACCTTCACGGTACCTTCATCCGGAGCCGCCGAACGGCCTTCGAGCAGCCAGACTCTGCTCCACGCCGTCAGACCACTCCTGCAAGGGAAAAGCCAAACAGGTTAGAAATCTTATAAATAACGAACTCTGGGCCGCACCATACCCGAGTTTTCAACTCTGAGAGCCTCATCATCCTCAAGGGAATCCCTGTATCTGCTCCACGCTTCCGATCTACCATCTTCACACCTTTTGGGAAGAGAAGAGACATTGCAAGAATTATTATTACTTTACAATCGAGGCAAAAGACTCATTTCCAAAGACATTATTATAAACTAACAATAACCACAACCAAATACTTACCTTCCAAGTGGATTGGTCGCAGCAGGTCTGGATTGACACTTTCGTGGGCCAGTGAAGCAACTAAGCCTACTCTAGGCGCCCCTGCTGAAGGAAGCAGGACGGAGAGCTCAGCATTACAAAATAACAGGTGAGCTTGCATGGGAAAACTCTTGCGCACTACGTTTTGGCACGAAAGGGTCGAGGGAATTCTTGACACATCCACGCCATTCTCATTGTCTCTCATCTTCTCCCAGGGGCAATACCAGCATCCACAACAGCATACTCCACCGCAGCTGGGGAAGACAGCCGATACAGGGGAGCCAAGTCGAGGGAGGGCTCCAACTGTGCCTCCAATGCCCCCGCAGAGACCATGTGAGCCTAACATTGCCTTTAGATGATGGTACCCTCAGCGATTATTCTACCAGCATTATCAGCATCGTCGAAGTTAGTCTTAAGGAGGCAGCCAGACACTGCCCTCCCCTCGGCTGCTACTTTTGCTAACTGGGTCTTTAAAGGTTCTGGTGGAGCAGAAACTTCCTCCCACTTGTGGCAATTATAACTCGCTAAGAGGGTGGCACTGTTGGCTATCCTAGGTTGATAAGCCGCAGGCTTATCAACCATCATAAAACGGTAAATCAGGCCTAGGTTTTTTGCCACCATCTTTGGTGTAATGTAAATGCAATTGTTCCCTGCACTTCTAAACTTACCCATGAGCAAAGGAGGTTGCATTAGGTGCTTTCATACATTGCATTGTTCCCAGCACTTTAAGGAGCCTAAGCTATTTACAGTGCACCACATCTTTTGGAAATATTTCCTCAAAATGTACAAAGGCCAATGTGTCTTGCATTACAAAATTATAAATAGGATAGTGATCACCTAAATGAAAACCTGGTGGTTGGCATACTTTTAGGAGTTGGGATCTCTGAATGTTTTTTTCTCTAATTTTGTAGAGTAAAGATTGCATTGCTGCCTTTATAAAGGTTGTTCCCGTTGACCATTTACTGATAGCAGAATAACAGAGCAAGTTGCCTAATGAGCTGTGCAAATGTTTAACTTAGATTTAACTGTCGACAGTAGTCATTCAACTAGCTGAAATGTACAGTTGACACCATTTAGTTTTAAAATAGGTTGTAGAAAAACCTTTGAGTGTTCATTTTTTTTAAAATCAGCAGTATTGCTTGGCAAGGAGGGTTTGGGCTGAGCATAGGGAGGTCCCCCTGATTCTTAAGTGGGAAAAGGTAAAGGTAAGAGTATTTTTTGGTTTGGAAGGCCTATGTCCCAGGAAGGGTCTGGAGGGGACATGTCCATCATTTGTTAACTATTGTTTGAAAACAATTATCAATACAATGTAGTACAATCATAGCATTCCTATCCATCCACCAATTGTAGAAAAGGTCATCTTCTTACCCCAAGCAACTGTTGCGTGTGCTCATTGTCACTGTCATCATCATTGAAGCACCAAACTACAACTTCACTATGTGGCGTTGTACCTTGCACCTCCCTAAATAGGTGTATTACAGAGAACAAATGGTTCAGCCAACATCCTCTGGCCTAGCATTTGGGATTGAACAAATTAAAGGCTTTTGTTTCAGCTTTCCTCATACATCTGATCTCTTTACGAGTTTATCCGTCACGGTGTCCATTTCCCCATTCAGTATATGGTTACTCATCTTTTGACGAACACAGGAGTTCCATAAACCTAGTCCTATGGTATTTATGCACGTCTTAGACTACAAGCATGCAGACAACAACTGATCATATTCTCACAGTGCCCACTATGTCAGACAACGTTTTCAGTACCTACTTCCAGCACTTCAACACCCACATGTTCCAAAAAGCTGCTATGACCATTTTGCCCCTCAGACAATCCTCTACGAGTTGTCTGGACCATCGCTTGCAGACTAGCCTGGCTATGTTCATTCGTCCTTCATCCATCGGTCAGCTGTGAACCTAACCTCTGGAACTCTCCAGATTTTAAAATACGATGAAAACCTCTCACGCCTGCCGATCATAATTTTTTTCTCAGCTTACTGTGCACACTTAATTTTTGAGGCCTTTGAGGAGAATACGACTCCTGTATCCAGAGAAATAAGGGCCCAAACTGCTTTTTAAATTTCTGTGTTGAGTGTCCTCGCACCCAACCTGAGCCTACAGGCCATGACCAAGTTGTAGCAGAGTAGATCTCTTATTGCATATTTCCATCCTACCCTTTATTCCCCTCCCAACGAATGAGACTTAGTCACCACTTCCAATTGGATGCAATCTTTTTTACGCCCAGATATCCTTTTCAGCAGCAGGTTTTTCAGATTGAGGAGGAACTGATATTGGGAGCGCCTCCTAAAACAAGTGCAGTAATTTCAGGAGCAGTCTTTTTAGTAATTTAATTTTAATTTTATATAGTGTGTGCTGCTTTAAAGCCCAGACTATTTTATGCAGGTCCTATTTACTGATGTTTTGTTTAGTGTCAACTACAGACACAGCAGCTTTGTAGCACCTCCAAGGAAAAGGGAACTGAGCTCCGGCATTTTCATATTTCACAGGTCTTGGAAGTATTCGAATTAGTAAGTAAAAGGGAGAGGGAGGATAAGTGCATAAAACCATAATGTAGGTGAAAGTGTAATAAAGGATAAACGTAGCACCAGATGTGAGTAGTGCCGGATGAAGGTAAAAAGTGTTATTTGCTGGTTGGTCCAGGAGAGGAGGTGGAAGAAAGTAGAGGAAGTGAGTGCAGAGGGACAGTAACAATAACGTACATCAATAAGTCCAGGACTAAACACAATGTCCAAACATCTTTTTAGATGTCTTTAGTTTCTTCCTGAAGCAGAGATATTCTCCATTCTTGACGCCACTGTAAGGTTATTCCAAAGGGAAGCAACTGCCATGTTTTCCTACTGAAAGATGTGGAAATTATTTGTTTTCCGCTCAGGAGGATCTGAGCAACATTGGAGGGTATTAGATCTTCATCTTCCGCTCTAGGTATTTATCTGGCCAAAGTCTCAAAAGGCTTTGTTAATGATACACAAAACGTTAAAGATGATGCAGGCTGAAACAGGGAGCCACTGAAGAGTTATCAAAGCTGGAGCAATATGCTCATGGGGGTTAAAAGCAATCTTGAGCTAGTTGCCTTATTCTGGATTTCCTGGAGCTGGCGAGTCAGATGTTAAGGCAGTTCCAGTTACAGAATGTTGGAATAATCAAACCCTGAAATCACCATAGCTGTTGCCACTCTCACCCTTTGAGAGGGATTCAGAAAGTGTTGCATTTCCTTAAGTACATGGAACCAGAAGTTGGATCTCATGGTAATCGCTTTGACATGAGGAGACATGCTGTCAAAAATTACTCCAATTTTCTTTCAGCATGGGTTAATACAAGAGTGACGCTTTGGAAAAAAGACAAAGAAAAAGGGAGTTTGGATCAAATCCATTCAACACATATAAGTCATAACATATACAATACAGTGTTTGCAGTTCTACAGCAACAGAAATTAAAACTGATGTGTAAATAATGGATTTAAAATACTTATAAATGCTAATAAGAACACAATTACAAATACCTCACCTCAGACTAATTCTTCATGCAATTTGCAGAAAAAGTTCTAAAGCCACCACTCGGGCCTCGTCCTGAACTAATGTAAGACGGAGAAGTGGAAAATAAACTGTGGTTTCTTTCACCACGCCTTGGGTTTTGCTTTCACCCAGGGGCCTTTCTGCCCACCTCCCGGTTTAGCGACAGTGTAACTTCTGTTTCTGAGTGATGCTTCCCTGGGTAGGCATTCCAGGAAGGCAGCGCAGCTTCTGTTCACCGGCTTCTTTCTCGGGTTCCATGTGGCTTGCAGGGTTGGCTCCCTTTCCGCTGATGTGCTGTGGGGCTCTGGTGTCTGCTTCTCATCACAGTTGTTAGTTCCTGCTTGTGTGCCCTCCTCCGCTGGAGGATCTCCGGGCCTAGGTCATTCCATTCTGCCTCCTTAACTCTCATATGACCAATAAAGCTGTTTTTTTCTCGGGACAATTCAGGATAACACAGATCCCTATCTAGGCATTGCCGGTCTTCTAAGGGGGAGTCACCCCCCCAGTGAGATCCCACTTGCCCTGTACCATGGGGGGTGTTAAGCTTAGCAGGCTCACCTTCCTAGTTCCAAAGGGAGTGGCTCCCCTGTGTGGAGAGGGGACAAAGTCCCTGGATTTGTCACAAGAGCTTAGCTGAAAAAACACTGATGAGAAAGGTAATCAAAACCCTAGAAGAGAAGGGGATTGTTGTAAGGAGATTAGATGGTTAAGAGAGATTGGGAAACAGTAGCAGGACCAAGAGAGGCAGAAAAGGGCTGAAACAGAGAATGAAGGGACGCTTACACCCTCAGTGAGACAACAGTGCAGCAGACTCCCGCCCTATGAACTATCAGAGGGAAGACGCAGAAGTCCATGGAAAGTCCACTTTAAAACAGGGGGTGGGAAGGGCGGGGAAAGATTGGTGGAGGAACGAGTTGACACATCTACGTCATGTACCTAAGAATAGAAAGGATGAGCAAAGGGCTTAGGGCATAACCAGAGAGAAGCAGCGGGAGAAAGAGTAGGGACAAGCTTTTCCATTGAACCTAAACAGGGTGCAAGACAGCCTCTCAGAGCACCAACCTGAGCCTCAACCTGTCTGGGAGTCATCTGTCCCTTAGATGAGTGGCCTATAGAAATTACTGAGGCATTTGCAAGTCGTAGACCCCCAAAAGTCAAACAGAGAACCGCAGGTCCACTTCTGGAGGAGGTCTACACACCAAGCTATAAGGATCAGAGGACTGGAAGACCCCCCCCGCCTAGTCTGACCCTAGAGTAGCGACAGCATCCTTATTACATTGGAGCATTTTGATTTGGTCTTTTCCTGTTTGGTGAGACTTAAAGGATCAATGGAACCCTTCGTTTTTCACCTATTATTTGGATCGTTTGAACTGTTTTCCATATCTTTGTGAGATCGATTATTGCTTTGGAGCCTCTCCCTCCCCCATTTAAGCACATGGAGAGAGGACAGTGTTCTCTTGAGGGACTGGCCCTTTCCTTCAATTTACACCCTGATATTTGGAGATCATATCATCCTGACACATTGCTTATTGAGTATTTTTTTTATTCTGACCCCCTTTACATTTAGTGTGTAAAAAGAACTGGTACTAAAAGAAATCTTAAAATCTTTGTGTCCGAGTATCCCTTTCCAAAACATTGGGTAAACCGACAAGATCACATACTCAAGGGCTTGCCTTAGCTGGCTCAACTCTGGTTTCAAATGTTGTCTGCGGTCATTCTGATCGCTGTGAAATCCTGTTTCACCTGGAAAATGTTTGGTTATGAATGTTTTAAGGAGACCATTTCATCCAAAACCTTGCAGAGGGAAGGATCCAATTTACTTTTTGCACTAGCAGATAGTAAAAACTGGCCCAAAAAATATTTGTTGCTATGTGCAGATTCTTGTAGCCAGACAATAGCAATGAAGTTATCACTTTGTTACATGCAATAGGCGGATAGTATGAAGCATCATTTCAGAGACCAATGGACATTGGTTCTTTTTTTTTATTTGTAGGATTGTCATCCGTCACTTGTCTCCTAACATTTGCTTAATTTAATTTTGGTCTTTTTTTAAATGCAAACTGTGAATGGAGCACTTCTGCAATTGGGTTTTCTGTTTTTCATTTTATTCAGTCTGCTACCAAAATAACTCACACTACACTATCAACAGTGAAGCATCATTAGAGTGAGCAACTTTCATTTTTTGCACTTTGGTTGGTTAATTTTAAGGCAGCAGGGGGGGGGGGGGGGGGGATGGCTAACTAGCCATGGCTTAGGACGTGATCTCGAGCTGGGCTCCTTTTGATCCGACGTTTATCCGAATATTTACGCTGTAATTCGGCTGTTCGCGCACTGAAACTGGAGGAGCGGGCGTTGGAATGTCTGTACGGCAAGAATCTGAAAGGGCAGATCACTTGTGTCTGCGGATCGGCAGATATTGGACTTTGTGTGCGGCGGCCATGTGACTCAAGTGATGCTAAAATGGCAGACAACAAAGAGAATGCAATTGCAGTCTGGTTCGGGATCGCTTCCCGTTGAATTATTCTGCACGCGAGCGAGGAGGCGGTGAGCAGCAACGCACCGTGAACCTTGTGTAATGCTGGTATACGGGGACGGCGCTCCCGGGCCCAGATACATGTAACAGAGAAGGAAATCACAGTATTAAAAGAATGCAGGGGGGGTGACGCGGCTCCTGATTGCCCACGGAAACTGCAGGATCCTGCCGAACCCGTGAGGGAATCGGCTAACGTAAGCAAACATTGTGTTAATTACTGAAACGGAGAGGCGGCACTCCCGGGCTGAGATCATTGTGTCATCCGTGGCTGGCCACAAAGTAGCAGCGTGCACCATATGCCAGCGTGGCTCCCAGCCGAGCATGACGGCCGCGGTGCGCTACGGCATGGAGAGCAAGAGGAGGCGGTAGATGAGGCGAGTTGCTAACGAAGAGCTGCATGTGCTGGTGGATGGCATGACCCCGTGAGATTGCCGGCACCGATACGTTTATTAACTGAGCGCACGGAACGGTGTTCAAAGGCCATTATGAACAGATAAGATGAAAGATTAAGTCCCCCTGCATGGTGATTGCGTGTGCGAAGGTGCGCAATGATGGTATCAGAATACGATCGTAATACAGGCTGCTCAGCCCGGAAACAGCAGTAGATTGGGCCGCATTGTGGGCAGGCCCTGACATATCGCGAGCCTGCGAATTAACCCCACACACGGCTGAGGCATTAACCTAAAGTAGAACCTGAACTGTATTGGGGGGTACTGAGACTGTGGAGCAAGGCTACGCACAACGTAGTGTGGAATAAGCACTCAAAGTGAGCAGGCGACCTGGCATGTATGCGCCGCCAAACACCAGCAGCCTTAATGGAGATTGGGGCTTGCACAATGTACATGATGCCCAAGATGACACGTTGCCAAGACAAAGGGAACGTGGAGTGGTAGTGCGGGCCCCTGACACGCGCAATTAAAACACTGTGGGAGAAACGTGGGAGGACACAGCCCATTCCGAGCTTGATTTTGCGGACCGCCCTTTAGGGTGGCCTACTGAGGACTCCTGGTCACTGAACTGGAATATACTGGAATTCAGAAAAGCTAATACAGGGCGCAAAGTGAGACCACAAGATGTCGGTGAAGGGGCTGAAAGCCAGGAGTGAGCAACCCACCATGGACACTTTTGCCAAGATGCAGCGGTCCCCTCAGACTTCAGTACAAAAAACAGGGGAAGCATCTGGGGATGACGCCCCTGGAGGAGAGAACCAAAAAGTCCTAGCAGCCATAACGGACCTAAGCAATAAGTGGGGCACAGCAATGGCAGATCTACGGACAGCCCTGGAGAACAAAATAGATGCCGTGGGAATTGAAGTCACTCTCCTGCGACAGGATGTCCGGGCGCTGGCGGAAAGAACTAGCGGCCTGGAAAGCGCAGTGAAGACTAACACGGACGTAAGCACGAACAATGCGGAAGAGGTCCGCGTGCTCAAACAGGTCGCAACCTGGAAAACAGGGTGGAGGAGGCAGAAGGACGGGCGAGACGGAACAACATTCGGGTTGTTGGCCTGCCAGAAGGCGAAGAGGGCCAAGACCCCACGGACCATATTGAGAACATGATCCTGCAAGAAGTGGGAGCGGACAAACTCTCAGGGGTTCACAGTAGAACGAGCACACCGTGCCCTAATGAGGAAACCAAGACCTGGAGCTCCTCCGTGGCCGATAATTGCGATAATCTTGAATTATAGAGATGAGGAAAAGATCCTGGAGTATTTTCGCAAGGGCGGAACGATAGAAAGAGCTTCCTCTAAGATCACGGCATACCCAGACTAAACTATGCTTGTGCAAAGACAGAGATATAGTTATGTGGTGGTCAAGAGGAGATTGCGTGCAGCGAGCATCAGGTACATGCTATTGTACCCAGTGAAGTTGAAAGTTCTGCACAAAGGTAGAGCGTTGTTTTTTGACACCCCGGAGGACACAGCGTCGTGGTTGGGCTTACAGGGCTGCCCGGCGCCAGATGGGGAACAGGATGGCCAAGAGCACGATAAGTGAAGATATTGTATCATGTACATTGCAAAGGTGGGACGGCGGGCATCTACCATAGAGTCTTGAGTACTTCATAGATGAGGCGCAGCCTTTGAACCTTATGGCTTTGGTGGACTATAATGTGCTATCTAATTGCATGCATAAATATGAGAGCGTTAGGCATAGCAACCTTAATCAAATAGGAGCAGCAAGATTGCGGTTACCTACCCCTGGGAATTAGTTTGTAGTAGCAGTAGGTTAGCCGATAGGGTGGCCTCACCCTGCAGAGCTTCGAGTACAGGCGGAAGCCAGAAAGAGCTAGATGCGGGGATGCCTGAGATCCAGGGATGGAGCTGGGCAACAGTTGAGCGGAGTGATGTGGGGAATGGGACGGGAGGTGGGAGGGGTGAGGGAAGGGGAGTTTGTTGTTAAAGGGAGTTTAAGTGGGGTATGAGCCTCAGTTATGGGGGGTTTAAGTTCAAACATGAGCTTTTGCGGAAGAACTAGAGTCAGGAATCTGTTTTGTGTGGGTGGGAGGGCTGATTGGAAGGGGGAGGGGGAACTAGTAACGAGCCATGGGGGATCTTAGGATAATAACGTGGAATGTTAGAGGACTTAACAGTTATTTGAAGCGGAACAAGGTCATGCTGTATTTGAGGAGGCAGAAGATAGATGTCGCTCTGCTACAGGAAACGCATCTGACACGAGAGAAAGTGGAGTTGGTGGGGAGAAAATGGAGAGGGTTTGTGGCGGGTTTGTCATACTCTGCCTACGTTAGGGGAGTGCTTGTCTGGGTGGCGCCGCATGTCCCATTTAAGCTAATTGAGGAAGTGGCGGAGGCGGACGGGAGGATGGTCATAGTGAGAGGGCTGATAGAGAACAGAGAAGTATACATTGTGAATACGTATGCCCCTAACCAAAACACGACGGCATACTTCAGAACGTTGTGCACCAAACCTAGTGCGTGTGGGTAGTGCGGTGATCTGGGGCGGAGTTTTAATTGTGTAATGAATCCTATGGTAGACAGGTCGGATGATAGGGTTGACAGGCCCACCCCAGCGGCTAAAGCATTGCAGACGCTACTAGCTGATTTTGGCTTGGTAGACGTGTGGAGAGCAAAACACCCTGATGAGAGACAATACTCGCACTACTCGGCTCCGCACCAGCTGCATACGAGGCTTGATTATGTCCTTGCCACTCCGGATGTAGTCACAGAGAGTATCTATATAGAATATAAAGCGAGAGTCCTCTCGGATGACTAGCCCCTGGTCCTCGGATGGCAATATTGCCCCCCGAGGGCGCGGATAGCGACATGGCGCCTCCGGGCAGAGGCGCTCAGAGATCCAGTCTTTAGAGAGGACATAAGAGACGAGATGGTTTCCTACTTTCAGGTGAATACTGGTAGTGTGATGTCTGCGGGTACTTTATGGGAAGCCTTTAAGGTGGTGATGCGTGGGGTTGCTATAGCTAAGTCGAAGGGATTGCAGGGTGGAGTTCTAGCTGATCTGCAAAAAGCTGAGATCGAGCTGGAAAGAGTATTAAAAAGGGGTGGTGCTGATACGGAGTTAGTACTCAAACTACAGCAGCAGTGCGCGGAATACTGGGATAGGCTTTGTAATCTCAACTATAGAAAGTATATAGAGAGGCAGCACGCAGGAGGAGATAAAACGGGCCGGCTTCTAGCGTGGTTGTACAAGAGCGAAACCCCTAGATCCCTGATGCGGATTGTAACCAAAGAAGATGGTGAGACAGTAGATACCCAAGAAGGTGGTAATAGGGAATTTGCGGAATATTACAAGGTGCTGTATGAGGATGGAGAGGAAGGCAGCCAAGAGAAGATAAATGATACACTAGAGGATATAGGCCTGTCCAAGATAAGTGACAAAGAGAGGGAAGAGCTGGATGCACCGATTACTTTGGAGGAACTGAAAGAGGTTGTGAGGCAGTTATCCACTAGCAAAACTCCAGGAGCAGACGGGTTCCCTAGTGAATTTTATAAAGTGTATGGGGAGGAAGTGCTGCCCCCCCATGCTAGAAATGCTTAATGAGGCGTTTGAGGTGGGACGGTTGCCAGAGTCGCTCAGGGAAGCGATCATAATACCGCTCCCCAAGCCCAATAAACCAGGACACAGTTGTGGCTCCTACAGGCCCTTGTCGATGCTGAACCAGGACAGTAAGATACTGACAGCTGTCCTGGAAAACAGAATGCGGAGAGTAATTGGCAAATTAATTCACCCAGATCAAACGGGCTATGTCCCCAGCAGGAACATAACTCGCAACCATAGGAGACTCCATCGAGTGGTCGAGTGGGGGTGCAGCAGTGAAGGCAAAATGGCGATTGCGTCATCAGACGCAGTTAAAGCGTTCAACTCTGTTAAGTGGCCATGGTTGTTGGCGGCCCTACGAGGATATGGAGTAGGGCCATGTTATATTAAATGGGCTAAGATGCTATACAGTGAGCCGTTCATCAGAGTCCGAACAGGTTCAGTGATATCTGAGAGATGGCAGCTTAGCAGAGGTACCAGGCAGGGGTGCCCCTGGTCCCCGATGCTTTACATTTTAGCCCTGGAGCCCTTAGCAACATACCTCAGGCAACAATATGACCCGATAGGTATTGAGGTAGGAGGGGAACGACACTTAATATCCTTGTATGCAGATGATTTGTTACTATATCTGAAACACCCGGAAGAAAATCTCCAATATGTTTTGGAGGTGTTGGAGAGGTATGCCAGGCTGTCCGGCATAGCGGTGAACCCCCAGAAATCTAGCATATTCCCGCTGGGTGGCTATGTAGGACTCCCTCTGGGAAGGTTGCCGGTGCTACAGATACCGTGGGCAGTGAGGTCCTTCCGCTACCTTGGGATAGACGTGTATCACACGGCAGAGGAGGAACATAAGTGTAATACCGAAATAGCCATGGGGAAAATTGGGAAATGCATGAGGTTTTGGGAGAAGTTGCCCTTAGCAATGATGGAACGAAGTGCAATGCTTAAGATGGTGTTTCTATCTAGGCTTTTACATTATTTTAGCAATATTCCATATATGATACCTAAGAAGTTTTTTGTTAAACTGAACAGTATGTGCAGGGACTTCTTGTGGCATGGCACCCGAAATAGAGTGGCATTATGGAAGTTGCAGAACTTCTACGAAAAAGGCGGTATTAAACTGCCTAATTTTGATGCTTACTATGTAGCGGCTCAACTGCAATATGTGGCTAAGTGGCTCTCTGATGAAGAGACCCCTGAACATAGGTTGTTTGGGCGGAACTGTACTCCTTTTTACTTGCGGGAAATGATCTGGTTGGGTCAGAAATGAAAGAGCGCCCTGGAATGATGTTGTTGGGGTGGAATATGTGGCGTCGAGCTTGCCGGATGATGGGGGACCCTTTTCCATGTACCCCGCAGATACCGTTGGTTGCACTGGCTAAGGGAGATAAGCAGCTGAGAGTTATTAGGACCTACTGGGAATCAGTGGGACTGGTTACGTTGGGGGACATTTGGCAAGATGAGACTTTTACGGATTTTGAAGGACTTGGAGCAGTAGCGGGATTACATATAGGCCAATATGTTACATATCATGGAATAGTGCAGAAGATTCGAAGTATGTGGCCTGAAACTATTTTGACAGAGGGACCGGATGCTACTGTTGGGGCATTATATGATATATATCGGAGGGTGGGCATGAGATCTCTAGATTGTATGAGATGTTGATGACCAAGGTTGGGAAGGAATTGTTACATTTGAGATTGGAATGGGAAAGTGAGATGGGAGTCCCGATGGAAGATGGGATATGGGAACGTGCTTTGGGAAATGACAAGAAGGTGTCAAGGAATGCCAGGTTCAAACAAATACAGCTATATATAACGCACAGGGCATACATGACCCCTCTGAGGATATCAAAATTCCCAGGCGTTGGGCGCCAGGCGTGTCCTAAGTGCAACACAGACAACACCGACATGATACACATGTTTTGGTCATGCCCGGTAATTGAATGCTTCTGGGGCGAAGTGACACAAAAGCTAGCGGGAAAGGGGGTCACGCTCGTAATAGACACGGCCTGGGCCTGCTTGCTGGGAGGGTATCCCAGATCGCAAAAACTTAAACATGTTGGGAAATTGAAAGATTTGGCATATGTGCTTGCAAAACGAAGGATTGCTATGGGATGGAAGAAGTGCCATAAGCCGCATGTAGAGGTCTGGTGGAAAGACCTACAGAAATGGGCGGAGGCTGAAACAATGGTGTGGCAAGATACTAATAACACAAGTGGGGATGAAGAAATTGGCTCCCTCATGGCATGGAAATTACTGATAGCTGAAATGTTTGGAGTGGTATCAGATCCAACAGAATCCGAGGGCAGCGAAACCCTACCACACGAAGCAGATATTGAATGCGAAGAACAAGCAGGCTCATAAAGGGGGGTGGGACTGGGAAAGCAGTGTCTAAATTTTAAATGTGCTTAATTGAATTGTTATAAATTGCACGGCATGTTTGGTTTGTATTGTTGTTTGGTTTGAATAAAAGAATTAAACAAAATTTAAAAAATAAATAATTATTTTAAGGCAGCAGAGGATAGCCCTACTCTCTGCTCCTGACCTTAAATCAGTGATCATCGCTCCCATGAGTTAGTTCAGTTGGTAGTGTCAGCATGGTTTCCCTGCAAAGTGGTTTCAGCATGGTTTCCTGGAGAGACACAATTGTGCATGGCTTCATAGGCATTGCTGCGTCTGGCACTTAAGTCTAATAAGCCAAATCTCTAAATATCTCCCATTACAATATCAACAAACCCACTCATGTGATCCCAGTATGGTCCATTCGTTGGAGTTTCGTCGCTGTAATGAAGGTT